>NC_086449.1:133149456-133455338 GCF_028390025.1 Pseudophryne corroboree | reverse complement strand
TCAAGGCACTTAATAGATAGAAAGAACATAATACAGTACAGAAACAATGAAGTACAGAAAGGTTTTCCATAAACTGCAGAGAGCATGGAGATACTAAAGGGACATTCGTGAAATTTGTGTGTAAACAGGAAAGTCTTGCGTCTGTTTTTAAAGGATTCTAGAGTGGAGGCCTCTCGCACTGTGCGGGGAAGTGAGTTCCATAGAGTCGGAGCCATATGGCTAGAAGCTGAATTCCGGGAGGTTCTAGGTACTGCTAATAGTCCTTCATCTGCAGATTGCAGTAAGCGAGTGGGGCAGTATGGAACATACTTGCCGACTTTTGGGCTGCTCTCTCCGGGAGAGAGCAGCCGGTCGGCTCAGCAGGGCAGGCGGGCAGTGAGGTGACGTGCAGAGGGGGGCAGGCCAGAGGCGGAATGGGGCGGAACGGGGGTGTGGCTGCTGGATCGCATCATGTAATCCACGCCCCCCGCTGTGTAATGCCGCTATTACTGGCATTATACAGCAGGGGGCGTGGCTATGATGACGCGATTCAACAAGAATCGCGTCATCGCCTGGCCGGACCGCCCGCTTTACTCGCTAAGTGGGCGGCCGGGCAGGGGGTGACCCCTGAAATCGTGAGACTTGCCTGCTCTTCCGGGGGGCCGGGAGGGTCACCCGATTTTCGGGAGCCTTCCGCCCATTCCGGGAGGGTAGGCAAGTATGGTATGGAATCAGAAGCTGCTTCAGGTACCTTGGGTCCTGGTCAGTAAGCCAATCTTGAAATAGATTTGCCATCTTACTGGTAGCCAGTGGAGGGTGTAGAGAATGGGTGTTATGTGTTGGAATGTGGCTGGTTGGTTAACAGCCTGGCAGCCATGTTTTGTACCATGTGTAAGTGATGCAGTTCTTTTGAGCGATCAAAGTTTTCTTTTGTAAAAGCAAAGTTCAGATTAATTTATCAGTGATTGTATTTGATTTGTAAGTGCAGCACAGGGCAGGGAAAACAGGGTAAACAAAAACAGGAACATGTAAGTAAGACAAAATATATGCATACAAGAAAACAAAGGGTTGTGGGGTGCAGCTCATGAGAGAGTCTGCACTCTAACTGGAAAAGTGCACAGCTGAGATGAATAGTAAGGATGTCAGATGAGAGACTGTGATGGGTTGGGTTTGATTTGAATGCATGCGGGATGACGGTGGTCAGAATACTGACCGCGGCATCCCGATGTTTGTAATCCCGCCAGGAGAAATGTAAGTATATTTGCCTCCCCCCCCTGGTCCCCTAACCCACCGACTCCACAGCCTAAACCTAACCCTCCCCCCACCCCTCCCTGAAGCCCAACCGTCCCCAGTGGTGCCTAAAGCTGACCCCCCCTCCCAGCAGCTTAAACCTATCCTTCCCCTTACCTGCAGCCTGACTCTAACCCTCCCTGGGGGGGTGCCTAAACCTAACCCTGCCCACACAGCCTAAACCTATCCTTCCGCCTCTCCAGGGGCATCGGAACGAGGGGGGGGGTTCCAAGGGGGCAGCAGCATGGATCTGCAGGTAAGCGCTCATCCGCACAGAGGTCAGCATTCCGAATAGTGTCAAGATTCCAGCGTCGGTATTCCGACTGCCAGGAACCTTACCTGATCCCACTGTGATGGGATCCCACTTAGTGAGTTACAGTGTGGATAGTACAGGTGCAGCAGGAGGAGGGTTTGCAAAGCGAGAGTAAAGATTTAAAGCTTATGGAGATACTGCCAAGTGATAGAGAGGAGGTACACTTTTCAAAGCTTGCTAAATTGGACATTTTTGTACACCTGGAACTACAAAAGATACCCCCTTGGCCAGGATGGCACTCACCGTGGATGCCGCTCGAGAGATGGCTGCAATTATACCAGCCTTATCTTTTGGTCCAGGCTCTGGGCTCTATCACAGATCCTCCATGATTTGGTGGCCAAGAAGAGCAGTGCGTGAGAAGTATTGATGTCATGATGTCATTATGCATCTGAGCAAGTCTTTAACTTTGCCGGGGGAAACATGACCCCTTTTACATTATTGTTACTCTCATACAAATTGTGCTGCCAAGCGATTAGCAAGGAAAAGAAATGCAATTCCCAATTCACGAGCCAGTGTTTAAATAGTTTTCCTCAATGGTTATAAAGGGCATTATTCTTAGTCGCATGTGAAAAACACTATAGTTAAGGGCTCTTTACTTAGTTACATCATGCATGCCTCCCAGTTGTGTTTGTACATAGTTACAGCTGCGATTTCACGCATGGACAAATGTATTGAAAATGTACTGGGAGTTCCTGGGCAGTGACAGGGAGGTGGCTTAACGCATGCACAGAGCAGATCCATCTTCTCCGTGATTGCATACACAGACAAGCGACTAAGACTAAGGGGAAGATGATAAACAGTGATAAAAGTGGAGAAGTGAGCCAGTGGAGAAGTTGCCCATAGCAACCAATCAGCATTGATGTAACTTTTATCATTTGCATACTATAAAAGTATACAGAGCAGCTGACTGGTTGCCATGGGCAACTTCTCCACTGGCTCACTTCTCCACTTTTATCACTGTTTAGTACATGTCCCCCTAAGGCCCTTATAACTGACCACATAGGAGGCCATACTTGGAGAAACTGCTCCTTCCTAAGGAATGATGCAAGATTCAATGGGGCATTTTAGGGTGCATCTACAGACGCCCCAATCAGTATTTCTGCATCTACGGACGCTGACAGGGGGGAGTCTCAGTCCTTGCATGTTCAGATACACGGATGTACACCAGAGAAGGGCTTTGTAGTGTCATTTGCATACAGTCACAGATAGGTGACGGATGAGGTCCACAAGGATATATTAAGGGGTAGTCTGTGTAATTATCAATTTGTTATGTAAGTAATTGTGAGATACTGTTTCGTTACACATTGGTTTTTCTAAACTATTGTTTGAAATAAATATTGAACTGATATATATATATGTAAATTTGGCATTGTTGAAACCTAGAAAATTATTTATAAGAAAATGTCTTCATCCAGTGGACAGTAACGATATAACCTCTCAGTTCAACCTCTGTTAAATATGCTGTACAGTATTTAATTGTTTTCTCCATCCTAAACAGGGAAATAAAAATAGCATTGTGTGAGGTATTAGGTGTAAGGAAGGCAGGAGAGTGTCATGTGTAAGGAAGTAAGGCAGGTGTAAGGAGGGCAATGATTAGTCCGGAGTAAAGTTGCATACACACTGACACTAGTCGTTTTCATCCATGAAAGATAAAAGATTTTCCTTGAAAATAACCCAGTTGCAGAATGAACAATATAGGGGGTCATTCCAAGTTGATCGCACGCTGCCGATTTTCGCAGCGCAGCGATCAGGTAAAAAAACGGCAAAGCGCATCGTAACAATACGGTTACATAGCGCATCGTAGCTGTGCAATGCTTCTAGCAACGATTCCATTCGCACAGCCGATCGCAAGGAGATTGACAGGAAGAGGGCGTTTATGGGGATCAACTGAACGTTTTCTGGGAGTGGTAGGGCAAACGCAGGCATGTCCAAGCATTTGCAGTGCGGGTATCTGACGTCAATTACGGGTCCTTCGTCGCTAGGATCATCGCACACGATAAGTAACTACAGGTCTGGTCTTGTTTTGCACAAAATGTTTTTGTACCGCTTGGCTGCACATGCGATCGCACACTTACAAAGTGAAAATACACTCCCCCGTGGGCGGCGACCATGCGTTTGCACAGCTGCTAAAAGTAGCTAGCGAGCGATCAACTCAGAATGAGGGCCATAGTGCATACACACTGAACTATATAGTTAACGATATCGTTCAGTGACATCACCCCTCCCAGCCCTGACCATACACTCTTTAACAATATAGCCTAAATTTGACTGCATGTTCACTTGATAAAGATTGACGATAACGACCCATGAGAGTGCGCATTGTTATTGTTATTGTGCATTAAAATCGCCTAGTGTGTACGCCATAGCTTAAAGTGGTCCTGGAGAGGTGGTGGAACTTATTTATCCCGCCACCCCAGCCCCACCCACACACCCCTCACATTAAGCGGAGCCAGGGCCAGTGCTAATGTTTTTGGCACTCCCCTGCAAACAATAAATTAGTGCCCTACTTTCAAATACTTTATAAAGGGACATTGATTTCACAAAGAAGCAGCATGGTCAAATAATAGTACCCCCAATTCAAACTGCACAAGACAGGAGAACAATCTTATTCACATTACACCGCATGTAGTGCCCTTAATTCATATTAAACCACATAGTAATGCCCTTTATTCATATTGCACTACACAATGGTAACCTATATACATGTTATGCCACACAGTAGTGCCCCTTATATACAGTACAGACAGCAGTGCCCCTTATACACAATTTCCACAGTAGTAGTGACCCTTACACATAATGCCCACAGTTGTAGAGCCTCTTGCACATAATGACCACAGAAGTGTCACTTATACACAATTCCCACAATAGTAGTGCCCCTTACACACAATGCTCACAATAGTAGTGCCCCTTACACAATAACCACAGTAGTGCCCATTATACACATCTCTACCTCTGTCACTCTAGCAGCTCACTGCCTGTGTCCCTCCAGCAGCTCCATGCCCTGTATTCCTCCAGCAGCTTTCCTACCTCTCTTGTCCCTCCAGCCTCCTCTAATTTTGTCTTCAAGATGCACAGAGTCTGCTCCTCTTCACTTCAGCAGCAGTGACAGCATGACATCACATACTCTGTGACAGAAAAGGAAGCCACTGGGCCCTGAGGATGGGATGAATGCTGTCCAACAGACACAGTGTGTGTGAGTACCAGGAGGGATGGGCTGTAAATGGAGGAGGACCATGAAGCCACCAAGACCTGAGGAAGGGGGAGGTGGCAGCAGCTCATCAGTAACACTAACTCTGCCCACCTCATTTATTGATGTAGGTGATGGGGCAGGTTTTTCTGTTGGAATTACAGTGTAGGGAAATGGAGGTGGTCGAACCAGTTCCCCCCACCATTACAGGTGGCGGAACTCAGTTCCACCTCGTCCCCCCACACACACACACACTTTAACTGTATGCACCTTAAGGAATGCAGGGAGCTGTCCGGAGTAAGGAAGACAGGGAGCTGTCCAGAGTAATGAAGACAGGGAGCTGTCCGGAGTAAGGAAGACAGGGAGCTGTCCGGAGTAATGAATGCAGGGAGCTGTCCGGAGTAATGAAGACGGAGCTGTCCGGAGTAAGGAAGACAGGGAGCTGTCCGGAGTAATGAAGACAGGGAGCTGTCCGGAGTAATGAAGACAGGGAGCTGTCCGGAGTAATGAAGGCAGGGAGCTTTCACGTTATTATACAGTCGGGTCACAGTATTATGACCACCTCCTACATTTGATGTCGGCAGTGCGTAGCCCATGAAGTACATTACGTGTTGTGCGCTGGCTTGGTGGGTATATAAGGTGTGCGATAGGCTGTCTACACACATATCACTCGTTGCTGTCATGGGTAAAGGATTCATCCGAGTTGCAAAAAGGGATGATTATTGGCTTCCGGGCCAAGGGTAGCAGTAGTTCTGAAACAGTGCAGTTTGTGAACTGTTCACGTGGGGTTGGGTATGGAATGCCGGCAGCCAGGATCCTGGCAGTCATAATACCAATGCCAGGATCCCAGCCACCAGAATGCCGACAGGGGGGCGAGCGCAACAGAGCCCCTTGCGGACTCAATGGCTCGCTGTGCCTGCCACAAGTCCTATTCCCACTCTATGGGTGTCGTGGACGCAGCTGTCAGCATTCTCGGCGGCCGGGAAACTGGCATCGGTATTCTGTCTGCCGGAATCCCGACCGCAAAGATATTAGCTACATCTCAACCGTGTGCTGCTGTGGTGAAGGTGTATCATGACTGGACAAATGGCACCATTGTGAATAACCAACGTAGAAGCAGAGCACCACGTGCCATTGATGTGAGAAGTGAATGTCATGAGGGCTGACCGACACACAGGGCCGGCTCCAGACCTACTAGCACCCCGAGCGAGAAAATTTCGAAGTCCCCCCCCCCCCATGCGCACCTGGAAAAATGGCTGTGGCCTTGCGACTTCATATTATCAGACCATAAATAAATACTTTCTCGCACCCCCTCTACTCACACAATTAGCAGCTTTACACATAGCAGCCACAGTAGTGTTGCTTACACATAATGTCTCCAGTATAGCGCCAGATACACATGATATGCCCCGCAGCAGTGCCAGATACACATGATATGCCCCACAGCAGTACCAGCTAAACATGATATGCCCCGCAGCAGTGCCAGATACACATGATATGCCCCCTAGCAGTGCCAGATACACATGATACGCCCCGCAGCAGTACCAGATACACATGATATGCCCAGCAGCAGTGCCAGATACACATGATATGCCCCGCAGCAGTACCAGATACACATGATATGCCCCGCAGCACTGCCAGATACACATGATATGCCCCGCAGCAGTGCCAGATACACATGATATGCCCTGCAGCAGTACCATATACACATGATATGCCCCCCAGCAGTGCCAGATACACATGATATTAACCCCAGCAGTGCCAGATACACATGATATGCCCCCCAGCAGTGCCAGATACACATGATATTCCCCCTAGCAGTGCCATATACAAATGATATGCCCCCCAGCAGTGCAAGATACACATGATATGCCCCGCAGCAGTGCCAGATACACATGATATGCCCCCCAGCAGTGCCAGATACACATGATATGCCCCACAGCAGTGCCAGATACACATGATATGCCCCGCAGCACTGCCAGATACACATGATATGCCCCGCAGCAGTACCAGATACACATGATATGCCCCGCAGCAGTGCCAGATACACATGATATGCCCTGCAGCAGTACCATATACACATGATATGCCCCCCAGCAGTGCCAGATACACATGATATGCCCCCCAGCAGTGCCAGATACACATGATATGCCCCCCAGCAGTGCCAGATACACAGTGCCAGATACACATGATATGCCCCCCAGCAGTGCCAGATACACATGATATGCCCCCCAGCAGTGCCAGATACACATTATATGCCCCGCAGCAGTGCCAGATACACATGATATGCCCCGCAGCAGTACCAGATACACATGGTATGCCCCCCCAGCAGTGCCAGATACACATGATATGCCCCGCAGCAGTACTAGATACACATGATATGCCCCACAGCAGTACCAGATACACATGATATGCCCCCCAGCAGTGCCAGATACACATGATATGCCCCGCTGCAGTGCCAGATACACATGATATGCCCCCCAGCAGTGCCAGATACACATGATATGCCCCACAGCAGTACCAGATACACATATGCCCCCCAGCAGTGCCAGATACACATGATATGCCCCGCAGCAGTGCCAGATACACATGATATGCCCCCCAGCAGTGCCAGATACACATGATATGCCCCACAGCAGTACCAGATACACATGATATGCCCCGCAGCAGTGCCAGATACACATGATATGCCCCACAGCAGTACCAGATACACATGGTATGCCCCCCAGCAGTGCCAGATACACATGGTATGCCCCCCAGCAGTGCCAGATACACATGATATGCCCCCCAGCAGTGCCAGATACACATGATATGCCCCGCAGCAGTACCAGATACACATGATATGCCCCCTAGCAGTGCCAGATACACATGATATGCCCCGCAGCAGTGCCAGATACACATGATATGCCCCGCAGCAGTACCAGATACACATGATATGCCCCCCAGCAGTGCCAGATACACATGATATTCACCCCAGCAGTGCCAGATACACATGATATGCCCCCCAGCAGTGCCAGATACACATGATATGCCCCCCAGCAGTGCCAGATACACATGATATGCCCCGCAGCAGTGCCAGATACACATGATATGCCCCACAGCAGTACCAGATACACATGGTATGCCCCCAAGCAGTGCCAGATACACATGATATGCCCCCCAGCAGTGCCAGATACACATGATATGCCCCGCAGCAGTGCCAGATACACATGATATGCCCCACAGCAGTACCAGATACACATGGTATGCCCCCAAGCAGTGCCAGATACACATGATATGCCCCCCAGCAGTGCTAGATACACATGATATGCCCCGCAGCAGTGCCAGATAGACATGATATGCCCCGAAGCAGTGCAAGATACACATGATATGCCCCCAGCAGTGCCAGATACACATGATACAGTATGCCCCCCCAGCAGTGCCATATCCAGATATGCCCACAGTGCCAGATACAGATATGCCCCCAGTGCCAGATACAGATATATGCCCCACAGTGCCAGATACATATATGCCCCCAGAAGTGCTGCTCCTCCGCTGCTGGGTCCCTCTTCAATCACTGCCGCTGGGCTCCTCTTCAATCACCGCCGCCTGGCTCCTCCGCTGCTGTGCTCCTCTTCAGTCACCGCCGCTGGGCTCCCATTCTCCGAGCACCACTGCTGGGCTCCACGGACAGGGCTAGTGTCCGAGGGGAGGGGAGGGGAGGAGACTGCCTCTCCTTCCCCCTCAGTAAGTATGATCTCCCCATTTCCTGAGGCAGTGCGGCGGGCATCTCAAATATGGCACCAGTTCGTGAGCCCATCAAAGCTTGGCGGGCTCTGATTGGCTAGCGGCCGGCACCAAATTTGAAAGTGACAGCTACCCTTAAAAACCCAGCGCCCTGCGCGGCCACTCAAGCCGAACGTGCCTGGAGCCCCTGCCGACACACTACAGTGGAGCAAGTGGAGCAGCTCACAGTCAAAATTAACCTGGGGGGGGGGGGGGCTACCAGACATGTATCTTTAATTAGAGTTCAGGCCATCTAGCTGCTGTCCGTAATGCACACAGCGCGGTTACTCATAATAATGGTCATAATAATATGACTCAACCGTGTGTGTGTGTGTATATATATATATATATATATATATATATATACATACGTAAATATACAGTGCATCCGGGAAGTATTCACAGCGCTTCACTTTTTCCAGATTTTGTTATGTTACAGCCTTATTCCAAAATGTAATAAATTTGTTTTTTCCCCTCAAAATTCTACACAGAATACCTCATAATGACAACGTGAAAAAAGTTTTTTATAGATTTTTGCACATTTATTAAAAATAACAAAACTAAGAAATCACATGTATATAAGTATTCACAGCCTTTGCGATGATGAAGCTCAAAACTGAGCTCAGGTGCATCCTGTTTCCACTGCTCATCCTTGAGATGTTCCTACAGCTTAACTGGAGTCCACCTGTGGTAAATTCAGTTATTCGACATGATTTGGAAAGGCACACACCTGTCTATATAAGGAGGGCGGAGTTTCGCAAAATGGCATCATGAAACTCCACCCCAGAGCAGAGTACCAAAAGACAGGGAGGAGGAGGAGACATTATTGAACATAGAAAAGTGCTGCAGCGGGTGCACTGTGCGAATGCACGGCTGGCCCACCGTTAGAAACGGCACTGGTGTCATGTTTGGAAGAAACCAGGTACCGCTCATCACCAGGCCAATACCATCCCTACAGTGAAGCATGGTAGTGGCAGCATCATGCTGTGGGGATGTTCTCCAGAGGCAGGAATTGGGAGAGTAGTCAGGATAGAGGGAAAGATGAATGCAGCAACGTACAGAGACATCCTGGATGAAAACCTGCTCCAGAGCGCTCTTGACCTCAGACTGAGGCAACCGTTCATGATCATCTTTCAGCAGGACATACCGTTGCCCAGCATACCGACGCCGGAATCCCCACCGCCAGGATACCAACAACTATTCTCCCTCTTGGGGCGTCCATGACATAAGGCTGTAACATAACAAAATGTGGAAAAAGTGAAGCGCTGTGAATACTTTGCGGGTTCACTGTATACACCAGCTGTTCTACCTGTTCTTTGTACGGGAGTTTCTGATTTTCACGGTTGTATATGTAAATGAGTGTTAAAAATTTGGTAAATCTGTAGAGCTGTAAATTTGAGACGTCATAATGTAAGTAAGTATTAATCCATGGTTTTTGGCATTACCCAAGGAGTGCCCGTAGCAGATACATGACACCCCTGAAGCTCTGTCCCTGCAAAGACACTCCGCATCATCATTGGGGTATTTTTCATAAAAAAATACCCCGCTGTCCAGCTGCGCATGCACCACCCTCGCCGACATCGCCGCTACCACCGCCACCTGGTCAAACCCCCCCTCCCATTGCAGCTAAACCCCCGTGCCGTGGCCCCCGCCCCCTCAGGAAAATATACTTACCATTCCAGGGAGCATCACTTTACTGCACCGGGGCCACAGCACAGCATATAGGGGACCCGGTTTTTTTTACAACTTTTTTTTTCTTTTTACACTTTGATCAGCTTGTGTGCCCATCGGACACACAGAGCTGATCACTGGCGCCCGGTCCCCGCACAGCTTTCTCTGCCAGGGGCATAGCAAGCTGGGAAAATGCCTGCCTATCACAGTGCTGCCTATCATAGGGCACACTGCTGTGTTTTTTCACATTTATTTTTTTAGTAAATTTGGCCACATCGCATTTCCCACGTGGATTACTAAAAAAAAAAAAAAAAAGTGAATTAAAGGGGTTGGAGCAGTTTTTCATGAAACATGCTCCAAATGCCCTTTAATACATTGGAGTGATACTAAAATAATGTGAAAAGTTGAAAAAGCCCTTTTTCGCATTATTTTAGTAAAAATAATGTTAATAAATGGGCCCCTTAGTGATGAGTCAGTGAGTGAGGGCTTTCACATTTCTATATCTAGAATTATAGACACACACACATATTTATTTTTCCCTTTTTTATTTTTATTTTTTTAAGGGGGGGTGTACCAAAGTCAGACTTTTTCCTTTTTTTATTAAATTTTTTAGCGGTGGTAACAATTGGAGATGCTGCAATGACACATAATGGAGGGAATTCAAATGTTTGAAAAGTCGGTTGAGTGTCTGTTTTTTCCTGTCTATTAGATGGGAAAAAACAGACTCCCAACTGACTTTTAAAACAATTGAATCTCCCTCAATATGTTTGTTTATAAACGATTGCTCATAGGGGGTAATTATAAGTTGATCGCAGCAGCAAGTTTGTTAGCAACTGGGCAAAACCATGGCCCTCATTCCGAGTTGATCGGTCGCAAGGCGAATTTAGCAGAGTTACACACGCTAAGCCGCCGCCTACTGGGAGTGTATCTTAGCATCTTAAAATTGCGACCGATGTATTCGCAATATTGCGCTCACAAACTACTTAGCAGTTTTAGAGTAGCTCCAGACTTACTCTGCCTGTGCGATCAGTTCAGTGCTTGTCGTTCCTGGTTTGACGTCACAAACACACCCAGCGTTCGCCCAACCACTCCCCCGTTTCTCCGGCCACTCCTGCGTTTTTTCCGGAAACGGTAGCGTTTTCAGCCACACTCCCATAAAACGGCCTGTTTCCGCCCAGTAACACCCATTTCCTGTCAATCACATTACGATCGCCGGAGCGATGAAAAAGCCGTGAGTAAAAATACTATCTTCATAGCAAAGATACTTGGCGCAGTCGCAGTGCGAATATTGCGCATGCGCACTAAGCGGAATTTCACTGCGATACGATGAAAAATACCGAGCGAACGACTCGGAATGAGGGCCCATGTGCACTGCAGGGGGGGCAGATATAACATTTGCAGAGAGAGATTTGGGTAGGTTATTTTGTTTCTGTGCAGGGTAAATACTGGCTGCTTTATTTTTACACTGCAATTTAGATTTCAGTTTGAATACACCCCACCCAAATTTAACTCTCTCTGCACATGTTATATCTGCCCCTCCAGCAGTGCACATGGGCCCTCATTCCGAGTTGTTCGCTCGGTAATTTTTTTCGCATCGCAGCAATTTTCCGCTAATTGCGGATGCGGAATGTTCGCACTGCGACTGCGCCAAGTAAATTTGCTAATAAGTTTGGTATTTTACTCACGGCATTACAAGGTTTTTTCTTCGTTCTGGTGATCGTAATATGATTGACAGGAAGAGGGTGTGTCTGGGCGGAAACTGGCCGTTTTATGGGAGTGTGTGAAAAAACGCTGCCGTTTCTGGGAAAAACGCGGGAGTGGCTGGAGAAACGGGGGAGTGTCTGGGAGAACGCTAGGTGTGTTTGTGACGTCAAACCAGGAATGAAACTGACTGAACTGATCGCAGTGGCAGAGTAAGTGTCGAGCTACTCAGAAACTTCTAAGAAATTTCTATTCGCAATTTTGAGAATCTTTCGTTCGCAATTTTGCTAAGCTAAGATTCACTCCCAGTAGGCGGCGGCTTAGCGTGTGCAATGCTGCTAAAAGCAGCTTGCGAGCGAACAACTCGGAATGAGGGCCATGGTTTTGCCCAATTGCTAACAAAATTGCTGCTGCGATCAACTCAGAATTAGGCCCATAGGTGGCTCATTTTTCTTTCTTCTTTCACCATCACCATAATAGATATTTTCCTTTTCCCTATTTACAGACTAAGAGGGATATTTATTAACATTATTTTTACTAAAATTACGTGAAAAAGAGTGTTTTCACACCCTTTTATCATTATTTTAGTATCACCTGAATGTATTAAAGGGCATTTGGAGCAGTTTTCATGAAAAACTGCCCCAAACCCTTTAATTCACTTTTATTTAGTAACCCACATTGCATTCCCCATACTTATAATGGGAAATGCGATGTGGCCAAATTTACAAAAAAAAAAATTTAAAAAAATACCGCAGTGTGCCCTGTGCTAATCTCACCAGCTCAAGCTGGCGAGATCACAGGGCAGCACTGGGATAGGCAGGCATTTGCCCAGCTTTCTCTGCCGGAACATGGAGCATGGCTCCCGCCTCGGACACCCGCTAAGCCCCGCCCCTAGTTTTTCATTGGTCCGCGGACTAGTCAGAAAGTTTCAGTGGTGACCATCGAGTGGTGCAAACCATCGATGGTTCACCATAGATGGTTTGTGTACCATCAATGGTTATCATCGATGGTATCATTGATATCAACCATCGATGAACACCCCACCGATGGCCATCCCTACCCCCATGTGTTGCACTGTGACCCCGATGCAGTAAAGTGACGCTGCAAAGCGGCAGCGCACTTTACAGCACTGGGGGTCACCGCAGCACACAGGATCCGGCGCCTGGCAGCCCAGCAGGAGCAGCCGGACCGGCTCCCTGGACTGGTAAGTATATTGATCTGATGGGGGGATCCGCGAAGCGCAGGGGTAGTCACGGCAGGGGGGGGGGTCGACTGGGCAGCAGCAGTAGCGGCGATGTCGGCGGGGGCGGCACATGCGCAGCAGGACATCGGGGTATTTTTTTTTTAAAATACCCCAATGATGCTGCGGAGTGTCATCGCAGGGACAGAGCTTGACCGCAAGCTCTGTCCCTGCATGTGATAAATGATACATACCTGCTATGTAATCAATTATCGCAGTGCGAGTTTGGGCGTTTTTATCACCTCTCATCGCATCCTGTATGCGGATGGTGATAAATAGGCACTTAAAGTTTAAAAGTCATTTCCACACTAGGAATATTCATGCTAGAAGGCGCTAGCTGACTACAGCTCTCTCTGACCTCTGTGTCCTGATCCTTTGCTTGTCTCTGAATCACAGAATGCTCTGCAGCATGTATACAGCAGCCTTACATTTTCCTATACATTTCTGCCTTTATGAAATTGTCCAGCAGGGACACTCATCGGTGACTATTCTATCCACCAGCACCCGGCTGCTTCCAGAAAGCTGGGAGTTAAACTCAGGGCGTTCCCACACCATGCTGATGCCTGTAGGACTGCAATGCAGAAGTAGGGGCGAATCACACCAGCCTACGCTGTCCTGACATCATGTACCAGCCACTGGTGGGGGGCTGGGGCAGAGGACGAACTGTAGCTGTTTATACCACTGTGTGCACAGAGATGTTCTATTCATTTTTTGGTCACAAAAAAAAACAACCCAGAATTTACTTTTGACATTTTTTTTTAAATGTGTCTGACGTAGGAAAATTATTCACAATATTTTATAGTTCCGCTGTGTTATGCATTCGCTTGCCTAAACAAAACCTGCACCAACAATATCTCTCTCACTGTTATGATCTAACATGCAAATCTAAAAACCTTTTTAGAGACACAGGGAATACAGCAGGACTCACACATGAAGGTTTTCCTCCCAACCAGCCACATAGTTTCATACTTTTTTTTAATTATTGATTCAAATCCGATAAGTCGTTAAAAAAACATTTGGGGGATTTTGTCTTAATATTTTAGTTGTGTTTATTTCCCCCAAAATGACACATTAAAAGGCAGTTTCGAACAGATTTTCTTTTTCAAATACAATATTCACAAACTTATTTTCCAGTGTAGAATTCTTCAGTTCTAGATATTTCAAATATTGCAGATTCAATTTACTCTTTTCTGGCCAAGACACATTATAAGGTTCTGGCACTGGTGTATAACTGACGTTTCAGACACCGAAAAGAACCTGGAGGCTGTTGTACGCAAACCCAATAAACGCAGTTGTGCGAATATTGGCGGTCTGCGCATATGACTAAGCACATGTGTCTCGATGGACTTGCGACAGTGTTTGCAGAGGGGAATTATTCTCAATGTGATTGATAGTTGGGGACCATTAACCACTTGCCTGGCATGGTCGCATCAGATGCGACCATGCCTGCAAGTGCTTTATCTGACCTGGTCGCACAGGATGCGACCAGCCAGATAAACTGTCTTAGCAGCGGCAGGGCCATGCACCCTCTCCCTGTGTCTGCCGTGCTGATGATCATCGCTGATCGGTCAGCATGGCAGGATCCCACACAGCCAGCGGCTGCAGACAATAGCAGCCGCTGGGGACAGTGGCGTAACTAGAAATTTTTCTCCCCCAAGCCAAAAAATTCTTCGGCGCCCCCCCCTCCCTTCTTCATGCTCCATAATTGGGAGCAAGAAAGGGATAAATATGCGCGCGCCTTCGCCAAAAAAGGGGCGTTGTTTCGTTGGAATGGGCGTGGTTTCGCATAAAGGGGCATGGCATTGCAGGAAAAGACTACCTTATACCCCAGTTTTGCAACCTGCACGCCCATACGTTGGCCACCACAGGAAAGAAAAATAATCCTGATTCATGCCCCTTACATTATTTGTCATTTTTCCTCCTTATAGTAATGCTCAGTATACATTATGCCACATACTGCAATGGCCCTTAGACATTATGCCGCACACAATAATGCACATGACACAATATGCACACACTGTAATGCCCCCGACACATTATGCCACACAACGTAATGCCTGTGACACATTATGCCACACACCGTAATGCCTGTGACACATTATGACAGGAATCGCAATGCCCGTTATACATTATGCTACACACTGCAATGCCCCTGATACATTATAGCACATACAATGTCTGTGACACATTATGACACACACCGCAATGTCCGTGATACATTATGCCACACACTGCAATGACCCTGAGACATTATACCACATATCACAATGCCCGCGATATAGTATACCATACACCGTAATGCCTGTGACACATTATGACACACACCGCAATGTCCGTGATACGTTATGCCACACACCATAATGCCCATTACACATTAAGTCCTACAGTAAGGCTTCTAATTACTTTTCAATTACCTGCTCGTTGTCAGGGGTTTTATGCACTGGGTGTCATGCTCGTTGCCAGGGGTTTCATGCTCTTGGTTCCATGCACGGTGCCGGGGGTTTTCATGCTCAGGGTGTCATGCTCGTTGCCAGGTGTTTCATGCACTGGGTGTCATGCTCGTTGCCAGGTGTTTCATGCACTGGGTGTCATGCTCGTTGCTAGGAGGTAGTCCTTGTTGCTAGGGCTGTGCTCCCAGTGCCACATATGTCCCCAGTGCCAGATATTCCCCCACGGTGCCAGGTACTCACATGCCCCAGTGCCAAATATAGCCCCCCCCCATGTGCCAGGTACACATATCCCCCCCAGTGCCACATATGCCCCCAGTGCCAGATATTCCCCCCGAGTGCCACATATGCCCCCAGTGCCAGATATGCCCCCAGTGCCATATATTCCCCCCCAGTGCCATATATGCCCCCAGTGCCAGATATTCCCCCCCAGTGCCATATATGCCCCCAGTGCCAGATATTCCCCCCGTGCCATATATGCCCCCAGTGCCAGATATTCCCCCCCAGTGCCATATATGCCCCCAGTGCCAGATATTCCCCCCCAGTGCCACATATGCCCCCCAGTGCCACATATGCCCACAGTGCCATATATTCCCCCCCAGTGCCAAATATGCCCCCAGTGCCAGATATTCCCCCCCAGTGCCAGATATTCCCCCCGTGCCATATATGCCCCCAGTGCCAGATATTCCCCCCCAGTGCCATATATGCCCCCAGTGCCAGATATTCCCCCCCAGTGCCATATATGCCCCAGTGCCAGATATTCCCCCCAGTGCCATATATGCCCCAGTGCCAGATATTCCCCCCAGTGCCAGATATTCCCCCCCCAGTGCCGTATATGCCCCCAGTGCCAGATATTCCCCCCAGTGCCAGATATCCCCCCCCTCCCCCGCTTTTTGGAGGGACACGGAGGGCACAGCTCACCTCTACTGTGTCCCTCCTGCTGCATCATCTCCGGCGGCCGCGGGTCTAATAGGGGGAAGTGCCGGTTCGTGAGCCAATTAGAGCTCACGGACGGCACTTTCCCCTATTAGACCCGCGGCCGCCGGAGATGATGCAGCAGGAGGGACACAGGGAGGCGCGCTGTGCCCTGTGTGTCCCTCCAAAAAGCGGCGGAGGGAAGGAGACTGCAGACTGACATGCGGACGCTCGTCCGCATGTCAGTCTGCTGTAAATCAGTGGCGCCCCCGCAGCCCCTCGCCCCCAAGCCACCGCGAGGGCTGCGGGGGCAGTAGTTACACCACTGGCTGGGGAGTGTAAAACAACCCCCACCCCAAGACCCCCCCAGACCCCCCCTGTATACCTGGAGGCTGTCCGGGACCTAAAAATTAAAGTTGCAGTGGTCACGATGTTCCGATGGTCGCGATGTTCCTGATCAATGTTTCAATGTTTGGAAAAAAATAATACAAAAAAATATTTTATTTTTATTTTTTTTAACTAAAATCATTTTGGATAGGGTTAAATTCATGTTCTTCACTTAATCCACTCATTAAAAAAAACGACAATTTCAGAGCGGTTTTTGGGGTAAAAAATCGTCAGTTAAGGTGTGAAGTAACGTAGGAGTGGTGGCAAAATGCAGGTAGGCCGCAACCGTTTCTAGGGCGTCACTGCTTGTGACTGAGATCCTGTACATAGGGGGTCATTCCGAGTTGTTCACTCGCTAGCAGATTTTAGCAGCATTGCACACGCTAGGCCGCCGCCCTCTGGGAGTGTATCTTAGCTTAGCAGAATTGCGAACGAAAGATTAGCAGAATTGCGAACAGAAAATTCTTAGCAGTTTCTGAGTAGCTCCAGACTTACTCCTACACTGCGATCAGCTCAGCCCGTTTCGTTCCTGGTTTGACGTCACAAACACGCCCTGCGTTCGGCCAGCCACTCCCCCGTTTCACCAGACACTCCCGCGTTTTTCCGCACACTCCCTGAAAACGGACAGTTTCCGCCCAGAAACACCCACTTCCTGTCAATCACACTCCGATCACTTCAACGATGAAAATTCTTCATTCGGACGTGAGTAAATCTACTAAGTTTTGTGCTAAAATACTTAGCGCATGCACACTGCGTTCCATGCGCATGCGCATTTTTGCCTTAATCACTCCGTTGCGAAAATTGGCAACGAGCGAACAACTCGGAATGACCCCCATAGTTACAATGCTTCCGGTGTCTTACCTCCTGTGGCCATGCTGCATAATTATAGGGTTACCCAGATGACCAATTTATGCCCGATGTGCATCGGATGGTCACATCTTTGTACACGAGTGGCGGATTTGAGATGGGTTTATACAACTCCCGGCAGCTGTGACATTTGCATATCTTATCACAGCCGCTGTGTACATATTCAGA
This sequence comes from Pseudophryne corroboree, assembly GCF_028390025.1. Classification (NCBI taxonomy): domain Eukaryota; kingdom Metazoa; phylum Chordata; class Amphibia; order Anura; family Myobatrachidae; genus Pseudophryne; species Pseudophryne corroboree. The sequence continues at coordinate 133,437,408 of NC_086449.1, read as the reverse complement.
ACTGGGGACTGGGACATAGACTATTGCGATGGGAGAATGGCTTTGGCAAACTAGAGGATATGATGGGTACAATGGGGAAAGGGTTCATATGAATGGTGACGGGCATAGGAAATCCGTAACATTTTATGTTCCTTTGTTTTTTCAAATGCCAGGAGGTATGAAACACCCTCAGACTATTTTCATTGCTATTTTTGTACTGAAATATGTCAAATTGGGTAACTTTGCATCTAAGTCATATTTCTATAGTGCTGTGCTTTTTCCCCCTTATTACTTTGGCAGTGCAATTCCCTGTAAAGTCGCACAATGGCAACAGTGCATCACTGGAATGAAAAGTGTTGCAACACAGCCACCCATAAAGTGAGCACACACATTATGGCAGCTTCCAGCTGCGCGGTACATACCAGAGCAACTGTATATTTGTTACATAGCATTTGAGAATAGAAAGATTATTTTAGTTACATCTTTTTAGTGTCTGCAACAAAACTTTGGAAAGAACATTACTGTCTGAGTGTAATTACCTGGTAGTCAGCATAGCTGACGGGATGCCGGCTGTCAGTATACCAGCAGCGAGTCCTCCAGTTGGTCGGTGGTGTGGACCCACCAACCGTGTGGGAACTACAGGTGGGTGTCGGCATTCCGACCACCAGTAAATTGTTGGCTGCCAGGACTTCGGCGTCGGGCACCTGAACGCCGTGATCCTGACAAAAGGTATGATATACCGGCTGACGGGATGCCGGCTGTCAGTATACTGACAGCAGCATCCCGTCGGCCAGTATACCAGCAGCGAGTCCCCTTGTGGGCTCGCTGCGCTCGCCACTCTTTGGACCTGGTGGTGCGCTACGGTCACCACAGGTTCAATTTCCACTCGGTTGGTGGTGTGGACCCACCAACCGAGTGGGAATTACGGGCAGGTGTCAGCATTCCAATGTTAGGTCATTTGTTGGCTGTCGGGATTCCGGCATCTGACTTCTGGATGCCGGGATCCAAACAGCCGGCATTATAACTGTATCCCTACTGACAGCTGCTAAATAATAACCATGTATTATGAGGATGAGGATGAGGAGGTGGGAGTGCTGGGAAACTATCAGTGTCTCTCTTCCAGAAAAGCATTTCACAAAAGTGATAGGAAAGTGCCACTAATAGTATTAACCTGCTGGCAAAATAGATTACTATGCAGAATGTGTCATTTTAGGTTTCTATTACATACACGATCTGACTGTGCTTACATTGCAATCACTGGTATAATCTAAAGTGCATTCTTCAACATGTGGTAGTATGTGTGTGTGTGTGTGTGTGTGTGTGTGTGTGTGTGTGTGTGTGTGTGTGTGTGTGTGTGTGTGTGTGTGTGTGTGTGTGTTTGTAACACACACGCACAGGTATATACACACACATTTATATTTATTATATATTTATCTGTTGTTGTTTTTTTCAAGGACTCAGCTCTGTTCTGGAGTGGTCAGCGGGCCGCCTGTAGCATCTCATGCAATCAGATTGATGGCATCTGCAGTCATTGGGAGCCTGGTTCAGCGTGCAGGGCCCGTGCTGCTGCATGGGATGGTGTGCATGGTGATTCTCTGTATAGGATAGAGATTATTTTACTGCCGCACTCTGCAGATTACTGCACAGTTTGCTCAAACTCAGAGTGGAAGGTGATGCTCTGCAGAATCAGCAGTATTATGTAATATCCTACTAAGAGTTCCCCTGCTGACTTTATTTCAGTGTATAGGCTTCCTGCTGCTGCCTGTGATATTTAGCAGCAATGTCATCCAGTTGCCAACATATTCTTTATTGTTCATTGACTTTTTTTTCCTTCTATATCTGTGTGCTGTACAGGGCCGGTTCAAGGGCGCTCTGCGCCCCGGGCAGGAAATGGGGCGTGGCCTAATACAGGGGGCGTGGTCAATTACGCCCCCTGTACATTAAAAGCGCCGCTTGAATGCTGAGCGGTGCGCGATGACGTCATCGCGCACCGCACAGCAAAAGGTCCTCTCCACGAAGGGAAACTAGACGCTATGAGTCTAGTTCCCTTCGTAGAGAGGACCTTTTCTGTGCGGTGCGTGATGACGTCATCGCGCACCGCTCAGCAAAGTTACTCTCCAGGAAGGGAAACTAGATGCATAGCGTCTAGTTCCCTTCAGGAGGCGGACGGGGACGGGGATGGGGACGGGGACGGCAGCGGAGGCGGACAGGGACACAGCGGGCAGCAGTGGCGGATCTTGCCACGGTGTGGCGCCCTCCGGATGGCGCCAGCGCCCTCCGGAAGGCGGCGCCCCGGGCAAAAGTCCTGCTTGCCCGTGGCAAGATCCGCCACTGGTGCTGTATTAAAAAGAGAGAGAGAGAGAGAGAGAGAGAGAGACATGTAGGGTATGGGAGTAAAAATAAGGGAAAAGCAAGAGAAATAAAAGAAAATGTTACATCATATTTAATACATATTAAAGTAGCTAGATACAGTGTAAGACCAAAGCCATAGAAGGCAGTTATCATTAACAGTACAGCAATGGTTCGGAAGGCATTTTTCTGATGGCCCGCAATGGGCATGCCAGGTCCTGTCCTGCGCGTGCAGCTAATGCTAATGGTTAGCATCAACTGCGAACAAACTGCCTGATTAACAGGCAGAGGCGTTCCCTTGGTGGGCGGCGGTCTGTAGCAGGGGTGGAGCAGGGTAAATGGGGGCGCATGTCGTCTGTGTTTTCAGGGCAGCTGCATTAAAGCACCTCCCATAGTACCGCACTGTGCTGCAATACTGCACCTCCCATAGTACCGCACTGTGGTGCATTACTGCGCCTCACATAGTACAGCACTGTGCTGCAATACTGCATCTAACATACAGCTCTAGGAAGATCCTGGTGGTTCCGAACTTCTTCCATTTACGGATGATGGAGGCCACTGTGCTCATTGCGACCTTCAAAGCAGCAGATATTTTTCTGTACCCTTCCCCAGATTTGTGCCTCCAGACAATCCTGTCTCGGAGGTCTACAGACAATTCCTTTGACTTCATGCTTGGTTTGTGCTCAGACATGTACTGTCAAGTGCGGGACCTTATATAGACAGGTGTGTGCCTTTCCAAATCATCTCCAATCAACTGAGTTTACTACAGGCGGACTCCAATTGAGCTGTAGGAATATCTCAAGGATGATCAGTGAAAACAGGATGCACCTGAGCTCAATTTTGAGCTTCATGGCAAAGGCTGTGAATACTTATGTACCTGTGATTTCTTAGGTTTTTGTTTTTATCTTTAATAAATTAGCAAAAATCACCCAAAAAATGTTTTCATGTTGTCATTATGGGGTATTGTGTGTAGAATTTTGAGGGGGAAAAATGAATTTATTCCATTTTGGAATAAGGCTGTAACATAACAAAATGTGTTAAAAAGTGAAGTGCTGTGAATACTTTCCAGATGCACTGTAAATACTGGCTGCTTAATGTGTACACTGCAATTTAGATTTCAGTTTGAACACACCCCACCCAAATCTAAATCTCTCTATATATGTTACATCTGCCCCACCTGCAGTGCAACATGGTTTGGCCCACTTGCTTGCTTTCTGGGTTTGCTAACAAACCTGAATAAGGGCCTATATCAATAATACTTTGGTTTATATAAAACGTTGTAGAAAGTGTCTATTTCTTTTATAGTAACCCTGTGTAATACAGTATTGCATTGCTGCCACTCATATAATACAATACACTGCGGCATTGCTGCTCCTCGCATAATACAAAAAGGTGCTGCATTACAGCACAGCACATAAAACTATACTATGCTGCATTACTGCACATCACGCAATACTGCACAATGCTGTTCTACTGCACCTACATTAATATAATGCAGACTGATGCTGTTCTACATTTGGCATGTGGTGATTCTTTGCAGCATGGTCTGTACCTGGTTGTTATATCTAACATGATTATAATGACAATTTGTCTTGTAGTATGCTTGTGATTTTGGTCTTATTTGATGTAATCAATGAAAGGAGTACAATTTAAGTTACTGTCTCAGACAGACTCTCTGGCATCAACCTTCCATGCTATAAAACGTAATTAATGATATCTGATCTTATAAAACATAAGTGAATTAATTTAGCACTGCAAAAGGAAAATTAAGTCAGACCTTTGAGAATAGAACATTTTGCTCTGGGTGGATGGGTGATGTGATTTAGGTGTATATTATGTACCCTTAAATTGCCTGGATGATGCAGAAGTCATCCTTCTCACATACTGTGTAATGAAGTGAACTGTCATCTGCTTTCAGTATTGCAGTTAGTAAAGGGTTACGGAGACACACCCTCTCTCAGGGTCCAATCACAATATTTCAGTATGACTGACACACACCAGATTGGCTCTCTTCACACCACACTCCATCTTAAACCTTTTAAGATCTCCTCTTTAAAGGTGTTGAGGAGTTTGATATTAATGATAAAACGTTAATGATCAAATAAATAAAAAAATCAATATTCTTATTTTTTCTTTTGATAAAGAATCCAATTCACTTTCGGAAAAAGAACGTTTATAGTGATAGGCAGTAATGTTGTTACCAGCTCCCCACCCTCCCTTTGCTGCATGAAGTAAATTGCCTCTAGAGAAAGGATTTTATTATCTTGGCTCCATTTAATCATATCCATTTTTGTCCTGCAAAACCACACGCTGAGAATATCAATACTATTTTTACTGAACAAACTGGAATCTGTGACCTTGAGAACAAGAAGAGCGTGACGGACTGCTTACACTCTACCCCCGATCTTAGCTTTCGGTCCTTTTCAGGCATGGTGAAAATGTTTATGTAATGCCTTTTTGTTATACTCACATTTGTCCTTATTTCACTTTTGTCCTAGACTTGACTGACCTACATCAGTGTTCTGCTGGGAAGAAACAAGGAGTTGGTACGGCTTTGGTAACTGGAATCCGAAACACAGAATGTGCTATTTATATCATTTGTCAACTTAGTTTTTTTATTTCCATAAACAGATGATTTGCAAAAATTGGAATTGATTTTTCAGCTGTTTTCTGGTTGTGACACAACACTTCTAGTACGTAAGCTTTTGCAAGCAGGGTCCTCTCTCCTTCTGTGGTCATTATGGACCGTAATCTACAGATTATAATTATGTTATTATGTACAGTATATTCATAAAGTTGTGAATTTGTCTATAACACTCAGTTCTGATCACCCATATACTATGTATTTTTGCTTTATGTGCCCATCCACTTGGAAACATGGTGGCATCATATAAATAAAAGATTATATTAATTTAAATTGCCACCTTATAATTAAGTTCTTGCCACCTCCATCTGTAGCTTCCGGGATTGCTCATTGTAGCGATTTTACCTTGAGCTCCTTGATTCCTGTATTATGGAGTATTTAAATTCTCCACATTACTAAACAATGTTGCAAAGGTGGCAGGACAAGCAGACGGAGCAATCAGAAGCCACAATATCTTTTACAGTGTCTTCATACTCATACCAATACTGCATCCCCATACAGCAGTTAGAGTTTTTGTCCGGGGCTGGTAAAGGTACCATGGCACCCCAAAAAACTGTTGAAATGCAAAAGACCAAGGGGCACCAGGGAAGGTGAGGACTACGAAAGTAACATTGAAATAGTGAATAGTGAAGCGCAGGGCCGGATTAACAATGGGGCGGATGGAGCTGCAGCTCCAGGCCCACACATCAAATAGGCCCACAGCCTCTCCACTGCTCTATGCTGCTGTAGACAAGGAAAAAAAAATTCCTTCTACAGCAGCATTCTCACATCCCCGCTGCCTTCCCCCTTCAAACCTACGCCGCCGCCGCCTTAGAGATGATTGAGATGCCGCCACAGCCCACAGGCATAGAGACAATGGCGGCGCAGTGAAAGGCTTTCCTAGCCCTCCCTGCGCCGCGTTCTTACAGTGAGACCCAGTGCCTCCTCCGCAGACGTCACGACGTGTGACGTCATATAGGCGCCGCCCCGCCACCGCACACAGTGTCCAGCTTCGTAGCGCAGCACGGCACAGGCGCTGCTCCCTCTGCTGCAAGCCCCGTGAAGGAAGCCCTGGCTGGTCCGTCGCTCCTCAGTAGGGAGGATTACTGTGAGATGTTCGACACTTCAAGGGGTGGGCTGCCTATATATTTTTTATATAACATGTATATATTCTATACTGTATGAGTATGTGCGTCTGTATATATATATATACAGTATATATATATATATATATATATATATATACCCCCAAATGCACACAGTATATATATATATATATATGTGTGTGTATATATATATATATATATATATATATATATACATACATATGTATATATATATATATATATATATATATATATATAGATGAGGTAAATGAAGCAGCGGCACTCCAGTTTAAATCAATCAACGAACGTGTATTGTATCAAAAGCATACATGAAGTGGTCACTTAGGGCCAACATTTCGGGGTGCGCAACCCCTTTGTCAAGGTTCACGACTTAACAAAGGAGTTGCGGACCCCGGAACGTTGGCCCTATGTGACCACTTCATGTATGCTTTTGATACAATACACGTTCGTTGATTGATTTAAACCGGAGTGCCGCTGCTTCATTTACCTCATCTCTACTTTATTTTGCTGCGTGGGCACCTGGGATACTTGCCAATATTGGGAGTGCCAGGCAAATCCGCTTTTATATATATATATATATATATATATATATATATATATATACATACACACACACACACACACATGATTCCAGAAGTGCGGCACTCACAGCATGAATAAAAAACGACTAAATGGCCCTACACATTCGGCGATGTGCCCGACAGCTGATACGGCAGACAAGCAACCCAGCGGCAGGGGGGTGGTGACGGGGGGAGTGAAGTTTCTTCACTCCCCCTGTCACCTGGCGGCCTGCTTGTATAAGACGCCAGGCACCAACGATGAACGCGCATGGGGCCGCGCATCGTTCATCATTGGTTCCTACACACTTAACGAAATGAACAAGTTGTATATATTAGATATACATATTTTTTAAATGTAATATATTTTTTTTTTATGTAGTGTGTGTGACCCCCGCCACCGCATCGAGCTGACCGCACGCTACTATTTCAAACCTGACATGGACCGGCAGCTAATCAGTGGCTGCTCATGATTGGCTGCTGATTCGAGGCAGATTTCAAATAGTATCGCCGCGGTCATAGGAGCTGCAGTGCCACACCAAAGGCCGCCAACCACAACCTCCTCCTCTGTTGCACCGCTGCCTTCAGCCTCCTCTGCTGCCCTCAGTCCATCTATGCACCTCCGCCAACTCCCACAGCCTCCTCATCCACGTACCATCTCCGTGGATCACAGCCTCCTCCGCTCCGCGTCGACCACAGCCTCCTCATCCACTGCACCGCAGACCACAGCAACCTCAGCACCACCGCTGCTAACTAGGTAATCTTACCCTGCTGCATCTCTCTCTCCCTAGTCCCTACTATATGCCCTTCCTGTCCCTCTCTCTGTCACTTTCCCTGTCCCTGCTGTCACTCTCCCTGAATTTTGTCTCATTCCATGTGGCATAACGTGACTTTCGGCTTATCCTGTGTGCTAGAATGTGAATTTCAGCTCATTCTGTGTGCTAAACTATGAATTTTGACTCATTCTGTGTGCTATAATGTGAATTTTGGCTCATTCCATGTGCTATAATGTGAATTTCGGCTCATTCTGTGTGCTATGATGTGAATTTCGTCTCATTCTGTGTGCTATACTGTGAATTTTGGCTCATTCCATGTGCTATAATGTGAATTTCGGCTCATTCTGTGTGCTATAATGTGAATTTCGGCGCATTCTATGTGCTATAATGTGAATTTCGGCGCATTCCATGTGCTATAATGTGAATTTCGGCTCATTCCATGTGCTATAATGTGAATTTCGGCTCATTCTGTGTGCTATAATGTGAATTTCGGCTCATTCTGTGTGCTATAATGTGAATTTTGTTTAATTCATTGTGCTATAGTGTGAATTTCAGCTCATTCTGTGTGCAATAATGTGAATTTCGGCTCATAACGTGTGCGATAATATGATTTTCGGCTCATTCTGTGTGCTATAATGTGAATTTCGGCTTATTCTGTGTGCTATAATGTGATTTTCGGCTCATTCTGTGTGCTATAATGTGATTTTCGGCTCATTCTGTGTGCTATAATGTGAATTTTGGCTCATTCTGTGTGCTATATTGTAAATTTCGGCTCATTCCATGTGCTATAATGTGAATTTTCAGCTCATACCGTGTGGTGTAATGTGCAAGGGCACCAGTACTAAATAGGAAAAGGGGTCCTACTATTGTGGTGTATAAGGAGTACATGGTGTGGTAGTGTTAAACTACATGCCCCCTTTTGAGTGATCACGCCCCTTTTCCGGAGCACACGTCGAATTACAACTTTCACATTTCCATACTTCCACTTCAAAATTTTCACTTCGACCACTGTATATATATATATATATGTATATATAATATATATAAATATGATAAATACAGCACTGGTCACGCACCCATATCAGTAGCCCCCGTCACACCCCCACAACCCCTACGGAAGTACACAATAGGCCCTTCAAAAATATCAGCTCCAGGCCCATGAGGACCTTAATCTGGCACTGGTGAAGCGCTTTAATGGTTAACAGACTTGCAAAGTGTTGCAACACTGTTGCAATAAAGTAAAAACAAATGAAGGTTAGTGTCCCGTTTGCTTGTGAATAGAGGAGGACCACAGCTCAGATTGTTACCTACTAAGACTCACTTGCTACATACAGTACGGTTGTGTCTATGTTGCCTTCGTACTAAGGACCTGGACGTGACAAAACGAGAGGGCAGGAGAGCACTTCCGCAATTACAGCACCTAACTGTCTTCTTCGTTCTCCGATCGTTTGGGGTAATTTTATTTCTCTATGCAGCATTGGACCCTCGCGGGCTCGGTGTCTCGCTCCGCTTCGCTCGCCACACTTGACTATTCCAAATAGATTGTGACATGGACTCAGGGGGTTATGGGAAAGGTCCTTAGCACAAAGAGAAACTAGACGCTACCCATACAGTACCACCTGAATGTTCCATTAAACAATAAGAAATATATACTTTTTGTATTTCACATAAATGGCAGCAGGAAAATAATTTAGGATAATGTTTGACTCTTTATTATTAATTGGAGGTTGTGATAACATGAAATAAACATGTGGAGTTGCACAATTATGCCTTTTTTATTTCTACTAATTTTATTTTGTTTTGCAGTTGAAAAATATCTTCTGTGAATTAGCTGTAAAGGTGCATACACACACACTGGGCGATTTTGAGCTTCAAGTAGCTCACTTCTGGTGCTTTGAGCTACTTTGAGCTCAAAATCTCCTAGTGTGCAAGGCCGGGCGATGAGAGCTGATGCGCGCTCCTGCATAATCACCGTCCGCCATCGTCTGTCGCCCTGTTTTGCTGGCCGAGTGAACTACTTTCCACAGTCTCCGACTGTGGAAAGTGATTCACCCCCTTGGAAATCGGTGGCCCAGGTGAAAATCGCTCAGTGTGTATGCACTGAGCGATTTTCACATCATCGCTGTGCATACACACTGTGCACAAACACCCGGTGTGTATGGACCTTTTAGTATAATCCCAGCTCCAGGTCTCAGTTACAAAGCACAGTGCAAAATTCTCATTGCCTAAGGGGGAATGGTTCATTGGCCCATAATAGGTCGGCAGTCACTAGGACTTCCCCATATGGTAGACAGGCACTAGGCTGGCAGGGTCAAAAGGGTAATTAGGTCAACATGTGAGATGTAGACAGTAGAAAAGGTTTACAGGGCCAAAAGGTCGACAGTAAAAGGTCAACATGGAAATGGTCGACACAGAAAAGGTCAGCACAGTTTTTTTTGTTTTTAGGTGTCATTTTGTATGTTAATGCACATCACCCCAATAAGTGCCCCGCTTTGCTAGCCACACTTCCGGCATGGTGCCTTGCTCCACTACCAATGTGCTCAGCACAGGTTACTATGCCCAGTTGTAGTCCACATGGATGGTAAAGGATGAAAAAGTTGCAAAAAATGGTAAAAAATAATAATAAAAAAGACAAAATCCCAGCAGTTGGAGTCCTGACAGTCAGAAGACAACGGAATCCCGATCCCCAGAATCTGGGCACATCCTGGTAAGTATTTTCACCCCAACCCACCAATTCCACAGCCTGGTTGCTGATGGGTTAATATTAAACTTTAGTAAGTGATAGATTTAATTATATACAGATATGTATATGTACTGTACAGTGTAAGACACGGGGTCTCTGGTCCTAGCTGACAAGGGCCTGCACCTAAGCTACTGATGCATTGCAGATACAATGCAGATAAGGCTGCAGTCTGGCAGTCAGCCAGTGCACACCCTGTGCTATATACAGCCATATAGTGAATAGCTAGTTGCTGATGCACAAGGGAGCACATGACTTAGTTTTATCTCAGAGCAGTAAAAGATAAAACCTATTTCCCATTGGCTTAATACATCCAGTTATGTGGACAGTGCATTTGCAGGAATCGGCCATAGGCAGAAAACCAGTTTATTCAGCAACACAGTTTATGTTTAGCTCCAGAGTAATCTGTATGCACTGTAGCCTGCTAGCTAAGAGGCTTCAGCTGACATCCAGAAGATGGGGCTGTTGAGCCAAGGAGCTAACACTCCAGCAAGGGAGAGAGGCAATGAACTGATTTCACTATCTCAGGTGGTTCAGCTCATTCCTCCAGAGCCATAACACAGCTACAGTATAACACACACACAGCAAAGGAGCATTTCCCTGTGGTAATTAGTTAGCTTTTAAATGATTAAGTCTCTGATAATGAGAGAGAAATGTAAAATCTGTGTTTGCCGGTTACTTGGTGGGGGGTTGGGTTTGGGGAAGTTTTCATTAAATGACCCTCGGAGGTGGTGGTGCACTTAGTCACTATGCTGCCTGAGCCGATAATTGAAATTAAGTCATTTCTGTCTTGTGTAAAAAACGTATACAAACATTTGAAATGAGTAATGTAGATTATAAAACTAATATTAACACATCATTCTTATTTCCTTCAGCAAAGTAGAAATTGCCAATTTATACTTTTATAGCAAGAAGCGTGCTGCGTGCACAAGGCACTTCTCTGATGGCGAGTTTGACAGTAGGTGGAAAATGACACAAATAGCAGCTAGAAATTCAGGGACGTGCGGTGAACTAAATGGCTCAGGAGGCACTGGCTAGCACCAGAGCCAGATATACACAAAATATATGAGCCAGGTGCCGCAGTATAAACTCCTGGAAATTTGGTGAGTTTTGATCTGAGATGTGCGGAAAGGTTAGGCTTCAACTGCCATAGACTTTTTACTCCGGAGTTTTGGCTATACAAACTATTAGAATAATGCAAAGTAGATATTTCAAACATATTATTTGTATTGTTCATACACTTTATAAAGTCAAAACTCTGGCACAAACGTTAGTATGACAGGAAAGGTTCTGCCTCACCCCACCGCATGTCACTGGCTAGTATGAAGCTATGGAACATTTTTACCTCAATACAATATTGCTGCCTGATCTGAAATAAATAAAACCTAATGTGGTGTGTGTATATATACAGCAATGTACTGTGTATATACAGGGCCGGTTCCGGGGCTTCTGGCGCCCCGGGCGGAATTAGGGGGCGTGGCTTCGTAAGGGGGCGTGGTCATTTACGCCCCCTGTACAGACTGAAATGATGCGCGGTGCGCGATGACGTCATCGCGCACCGCACAGCAAAGGTCCTCTCCACGAAGGGAAATTAGACGCGTAGCATCTAGTTCCCTTCGTGGAGAGGACCTTTGCTGTGCGGTGCGCAATGACGTCATCGCGCACCGCACAGTAAAGGACCTCTCCACGAAGGGAAACTAGACGCGTACGCGTCTAGTTTCCCTTCCCAGCGGCAGAGGCCAGCGGCAGCGGGGGGCACACAGCAGCAGCGGATCTTGCCCTGGTGCGGCGCCCTCCGGATGGCGCCCTGCGCCCTCCGGAAGGCGGCACCCTGAGCAAAAGTCCTGCTTGCCCGTGGCAAGATCCGCTACTGTGTATATATATACTTACAGTGGAAGGCTGAGAACACATATCTCCATTTGAAAGAAGCACACACTCCTGAGAAAGTCAAAACACGGAGGGTGGAAGTGCAGGACCGATTCCACGTAGGTTCCACTACTGTCACAAGCTCGCAGCATGTAGTGGGGTCACTGGGGTGAGATCGGAGGCTGATACCATTTTAGCAGAGTAGGTTAATACTGCATACTTAAAGAATGTGTTATGTAGTAGTAATTTAAACAAAGATAAAATGAATAAACAATGTAATTTAATACTACAGAATGGAGGTCATTACGACAACGGCGCAATAGCGGGTCACACGCAGCCCCCCTGAAAAAAAAGGTCAACCTTAGATCTGATGCGCACACAATCTAATTGCGGATGCATCGGGGGGCAGCCTCACACGTGCTGGGCGGCCTTACCCTGGGCTGGGGCAGCCTCCAGCATGTAAGGAGATGAACGCAGATCTGGCTACGTATACAGTGATCTGTGTTAATATCTGAATAACCCCCAATGTATGGCCCTTGTCTGTTTATCTTGGATGCTTTTGGTAAAGGGTCTATTTATAGGATCCAAACAAGCAAAGGTGCCTTCTATCCACCTGGTACTATTCATAAGAGGGAGACTCAGTTGAAGCAGTTTTGAAACATCAAACATCTCAGATAACTATGCCTTACAAGACTTTATTATGTATGCCTAATCACTGACAATGTAAGCGTGTTTTATATACAGTACTGCACTATAGGCACCCTCCTGATGCTCATCTTGTGTGTGTTTTATTCTATGACAGGGGATCTATCTGGAGGAGCTGCCAATCCTACAGATTGAAAAATAATGTAGCATTTTACACATTGTTCTATATTAATCCTTTATATGTGTGTTTGTGTGTGTGTGTGTGTGTGTGTGTGTGTGTGTGTGTGTGTGTGTCTGCTCCAATTATCTTGACCTTCCCAAGGTCAGACCACAAGGGTACACATAGGACAGAGAAGAGGGGAAAGAAGTGTATAGTCGATAGAGCAAGCAGAGAATATCCTCTGGAGAGTAACGGGGGGAGATTGTCCATGTGCAGCAGCTTCTATGTACAGTATTTATTGGTCAGTAATGTTATGTGTATTTTAGCTGGTCACTAAGCTGCCATAGAAATGTCTCTATTCAGAGGTCAGCCTCAGTGCCTAAAAGGTCATTGTTTTTTCCCCCTCTCCAACCCCGGTGACTGCAACCACTTAATGCCAAATATTTCAATATCTTAATCAACGTAGATGATATTTTATATGCTTGGACTGTGACTTACAGTAAATAATAAAGGAAAACGTGAAAATCTCACCTTGGGCCTGAGTAGGACACACCTCTGAGGAAGGATGCATGTACCACTTTGGAGCAGACTGTGCATGTATGCAGCGCAGCTGTGTGAAATTATGTTAAACCTACAGGTGGCATCTTAAGTAAATAGGCACCAGCTGCCAGCTTCTGTGATCCACTGCTGCATCCTGAGGCTCAACATCGGATTAACTGTGTGAACAATGGTCATGAGTAACCGTCAAAAGTCCTGCTGATTCAGCCGCCAGTCCTGTCCTTGCAGAGATTAAATTTGCCGCCAAACAGTGGTATGAGGTGTTCTGCAACTGCTGTTTGTCATTGGCTGGTGTGGTCTAGGCTCCATGCAACATCTTGACAGTACAGTTTGACATTGAGGCACTGTTACTGGAGAGCAGAACATCAGGACAGGTAAGATATGTATTTAATGGGTAACACTTATGGGCAGTGCCGTAACTAGGCATTTCAGTGCTGTGTGCAAGAAACGGCATTGGGGTCCCCTACCCATGCAAGATAGGGGCAGTGCGCACCGTAGGCGCACGGAAAATATATAGGGGCGTGGCTTCAATGGGAAGGGGCGTGACCACAAAATAATACCAATTCATACTACGGTGCACAGTAGTCTCCATTATTCAAATTATGCTGCACAGTAGCGCCACTACACCAGGTAGAGCCCCTTTTACACATAACAGCAGTCAGTCCCCCTTTTTACACATTATGGCAGACAGCGTCCTCATTTTACACATTACGGCAGACAGCGCCTCACTTTTTACACATTATGGCAGTGTCCCCTTTTTACGTATTACGGCAGACAGCATCCCTTTTTTACACATTATGGCAGACAGAGTCCCCTTTTTACACATTACGGCAGACAGCGTTCCCCTTTTTACACATTACGGCAGACAGAGTCCCCTTTTTACACATTACGGCAGACAGCGTCCCCATTTTACACATTACGGCAGACAGCGCCTCCTTTTTACACATTACGGCAGACAGCTTCCCCCTTTTTACACATTATGGCAGACAGCGTCCCCTTTTTACACATTATGGCAGACAGTGTCCCCTTTTTACGTATTACGGCAGACAGCGTCCCTTTTTTACACATTATGGCAGACAGCGTCCCCCTTTTTACACAATACGGCAGACAGCATCCCCTTTTTACACATTACGGCAGACAGAGACCCCTTTTTACACATTACGGCAGACAGCGTCCCCTTTTTACACATTACGGCAGACAGCGCCTCCTTTTTACACATTACGGGAGACAGCGTCCCCCTTTTTACACATTACGGCAGACAGCGTCCCCTTTTTACACATTACGGCAGACAGAGTCCCCTTTTTACACATTATGGCAGACAGAGTCCCCTTTTTACCCATTACGGCAGACAGCGTCCCCTTTTTACACATTACGGCAGACAGCGTCCCCCTTTTTACACATTACGGGAGACAGCGTCCCCCTTTTTACACATTACGGCAGACAGCGTCCCCCTTTTTACACATTACGGCAGACAGCGTCCCCCATTTTACACCTTACGGCAGACAGCATCCCCCTTTTTACACATTATGGCAGACAGCTTCCCCCTTTTTCAGAATAGAGAGAGAGAGAGAGAAAGAGAGATACTTACCATCGCTCCTTGTGCTGGCAGATCCCTCGGTGCGGGCAGGGGAGAAGGAGGAGGAGGGAGGGGGACTGGAGCCGCAGCAACACTATGTAATTGTTAGTCGCAGAAGGAACCGCATCCCAGCATTCACAGCAGCGCCGGGCATCCAATACGGAAGGAGAGGGGACTGCTGCAGCGGCGCTACTACCAATTACATAGTGCTGCTGTGGCTCCAGTCCCCCTCCCTCCTCCGCCTTCTCCGCTGACTCCGGCACTTCAGCTCTCCTCCCCAGCGCGGCGCACACAGCAGAGCGGCATGTAATGAGTCAATTTGACTCATTACATGCCGCTGGCCATTGCGCCCTCAGGGTAACTGTGCTGTGTGCCAGGCACACCTGGCACACATGTAGTTACGACCCTGTCCCGCCCTAAATATTAAAAAAAAAAGCTTTGAAAACAACCTTTAAAATACTGTACATCCAAATGGATGTCTTTTTTCTATTTGCTAAATATAATTTACTAACCAGACAGACAGCAGCACAGGCTCTTCCACGTTCCAGAGGCTCACCAGCTCCTCGCTGTGCAGCAGTAGGGGCAGGGCACAGGGCAGTGTGGGAGAGACGTCAGACGTCATCACGTGACGTCTCTCCCGAATTGCAGCAGCCTAGCCTGCCTGTCACACAGACGCCTCAGCCGCAGCGCCGCCCTGAACTTACAGCGGCAGCAGCTTGAAAACTTCCTCTGAACTTTAAGCCGCTGCCGCCCGCCCGTGTCCAGCTGAAGCCGAGCTGAAATGATTATACCGCACCCATCAGCAGAAACAGAATGGGTGTGGAAGGGGGTGAAAAGAATTGAATACCAATCATGGAGTGCAATGGAGTGTGCTTCTTTACTATCCATCTCTGAGAAAAAGTTGTGTGTATAGATAGATCTAACTGCAGCCTTCTGTCTGATTTATCCCATTCCAGGGGTCATACATACTGTGTGACTGTAATGTCCTGTGTATGGGTTAAGTATGATTGCCCGATGGACGGGATACCAGCAGTCAGAATACTGACAGTGGCATCCCGTCCATCAGAATCCCCACAGCCCCCTCTAAAGTCCCCTAACCCTCCCCTGCCCCCTACCCTAACCCTCCCTTGTGGGTGTCTAAACCTAACCCTCCCCGGCGGTGCCTAGCCCTAACCCTCCCCGGTGGTGCCTAACCCCAACTCTCCTGGGTGGTGCCTAACCTTAACCTCCCTTCCCCACTGCCTAAACCTATCCCTCCCCACTTAGTGCCTAAAAGTAACCTCCCCTTCTAAATGCCTAAACCCAACCCTCCCCCCCCCCCCCCCCCCCCTGGTCCCTAACCCTAACCTTCCCAGTCCGGCACCCTAACCCTGACACCCCTTCTCCTGCCTAAACCTATCACCCCCCATTCCCCCGCGCGCAGCAGGATGCGTCCCACTGGATGGACGTTCAGGATTTCAGCTGTCGATAATGTGACACGGCGTCTGGATTTAGACGCTGGGCTTGCAGCATCCTTTGGGATCCCGGCATCGGTATATTAACTGTCAGGATCCCGTCCGTTGGGAACATAACTGCATCCCCTGTGTATTTGGTGTTCATTGTAGTTCTCTGTATCATATGGCACTCACTGCAGTAATGTCTATAATATATGGTGCTCACTGTGATGCTCTCTGTAATAAATGGTGGTCAATGCAATGCTTTCTGTAATATATGGTAGTCACTGAAATGTTCTCTGTATTATTATGCTAAATATTTAATCATACAAAGGTTGAAAATGAAGATCATTTGCAGAGTGCGATTTCAGGGTACAAAGGGTTGACTTTTCAAAGGAACAGTTTTGCTGGGTTCGTTATGATTTACCGGCGGTCAGGATCCTGGCAGTCAGGAGACCAACGCCGGAAAGCCGGCATCGGTCCCGGTGGCGAGCTTCATTTGCCACACTATTTTATTCCCCCTTGGGTGGTGGCGTGGACCACCACCCGAGTGGGAATACCTGGGCTCCGGTCGGGATTCTGAATGCCAGCATTTCCCCGGATGTCTGGATTCCAGCGTCGGTATCCTGACCGCTGGGATCCCGACAGACAGTAAATTAACCGCATCCGATTTCACTTTGCCATAAACAAACAAAGTAATACAAAAAATATTTTAGCTTTCTCTAGTAATAATAATAATATGTCACAGGCCGCAGGTGGGACAAGCGGGGTCTCCATTACTCATAACTACGGGCCCTAAGATTCTGTCGCATCAGGGGTCCAGCAGGGTCCCAGCAGTCCGCGGTTCATTGGAGTATACAGAGCACTGCTTGAGGGGGCAGGAGCATGGTGGTAGTGTTGGGGTTTGGCATCTCCCATGTACTCCAGGACATGCACATTGCCATCTTGATCTGAGTCAGCTGATCAGAGCTCTGCCAATCCGGAGCTGACTTCCACAGGCAATCCCTGCTGGCCAGGGATGATAAAAGGGGAAAGACAGGAAGTCTCAGGTTGCCAGTGCCACTGTGTTCACGGTAGATGCTAGATCCAAGTGGCCTAAGGGACCTTTTACGTCAGGCCTGTGTTCACAGCCTTAGCTACGTGGGAAAGAGTGCTCCAGTTCTTTGACTCCAGTGAGATTCATTGCTGCTCCATCTTGCTCTCCCGGCTCCGTCAATTCACATTGACTCTTGCAATCAACATTGGTTCCGTCCGAAGTCACAGCAACATCGGTTTCGTCCAATAGTCACACCAACATAGTATAGTGACACAGTATAGAGGCAAGAGAAGATACGGTGGCTAGGTACTGTAGGGTGTAGGGTAGCAAGAAAAGAAAATAAGACAGTGAAGAGACAACGGTAACCGTTAATACATGGTATCTACACATTGAATGACCTCTGAATTTCACTCTAGAGAATAAATAGAAAAGTGAGAACTAATGCATTATTCTCACCTACAAGAGCGCATGGAGGTTATACTGGGGGATTTACAGAGAGAATGAGAGATAAGAAACCAGTAACCACACAAAATACATGAGATACATGTTATATATTAATAAATATGACAGCTTATGAATTACTGTACTAAGCTAAATGAAATACCTGAAATACTGAAGTGGTTCAACAACTGCCTGAAACATCAGCACGATGACTATGTGGTTTTCTGTTGTATTCACTTACCATGACAGCTTTATATTATTTATATCAGTGATTTATGCTGCATGTTTTCTATAGGTTTATCAACATCTTTCTTTTTCAGTTGTAATGCAAATAAAAGTCCATGTTTCCTGGAGCCACTGGCTTAGGTGACCTCTCAAATCATGTCCTACCTGGCTTTCAGCTGTCAGTTGTATTAAACAGTAGCTGTCCAAAATAATGCTGGCCTAAAAGGAACATGATTCCCAATAATAGTCCGACCAAAGTTGTTTCTGGTCAATCCGATTGGCAGATGAACTCAGGCCATTGTTGTAGTCATCTGACTACACTAACAGTCCCCAAGGCCCAAGTGACATATGGCCAGAGCTGTCCGATTTGTCCAGACACATGGAGAATGGATCTTGTCACTTAGCCCTGAGACCGACAGTGTTGCCAGCTGTAAGGGGAATAACAGCAGCGATGTACAGGCTGCCTTAGTGCTTACCTTGTAGATGTAGAAATGCACATACACGGAATGTCTAATTCAGCCTGTACAGCTACTCACACCGAAAGCTCACACCCACAGTAGTATATGTGGGGAAACTAGGAAACAAATGTATCAAGGCCAAAGACTCTCAGGTTTGATAAAAGATGGATTCAGGTTCAGAGCGTAAAGTATAAAGGGACAGTCGCTTTCCTGTTCAGCTGCAGAACCCCACTTTCTTGTTAATCTAATGCAGGAATCCTCCGGTGCATACTGAGCATCCGTGCAGCTGCATGTAAAAGCCTGCCCTGCAGAACGTTATTACTCCCCAGACATCATCATTAGTATATGGACTTGCAGTCACCACATGGATGCAAGTCCAGATACTGAAACAAGCGTCCCATCGCTGCTCCCACTCTATGACCAAGTAAAGAAGTCTGCCTACATGCCCATGGCTTTTCCTAGGTCATGGGAGCCCTAGTCCGCTAGGTTTGCTGCCTCGTAACATGTGGCCTGTTCAATCTGCTCGGAGTAATGAATTCCACCAGCAAGCGTATGGCTGATCATGCACTTGCGCAATTGCCAATTTCTTTCCTTGGTGCATGCGCAGGTGTGGTCCAATGTCAAGCTTAAATGTATTGATCAACCCATAAACTAAAACCCCATTATGTATTAAGGTGAGTCAGTTTACTATGGTGAGTGCTGAGTTCTCTGTTCTTTACTTATTAAACAATGTGGTCACAGGCCACTGCCCCCCTGCCCGGGAATGACGAGCACAGTGGTTTCTGTATATATATATTTAAAAACAAGAAGCATCTCTTCCATCACACCCTTGCAGTGGCTGCCCGGTGTCTATTTTTTATTTTTATTTTTATATATATATATATATATTTATTTATTTTGGGGGGGGGGGGGTCGGCAGTAGCTCTAACCCCCAGCTTTCCTTTTTGTTCAATTTTATAATCACATTTAGATTGTGAGTTGGGTTCAATGTTTTCCTTCTGATATCAATGTTGCTATTTCAAGGTTTTGGGCGCACAGTATTTTTTGTCTGCCCACATCCATTCCTGTCAGATATAATTGATTTATGGTTATTTTTGTCAGTTATTACAGTTCATTAAACTTTTCATCCAAATCCATCCAGTGGAAGGCCCAGAACAGGCTCCCTGTGTCAAACCTATGTGAGACGTACATCAACGGGAGGTCTGAGCAGGACCTTAACCATTTAGTATGTCTTCTTGGACCCAATGTTACCACTCTGTGAAGTTTTCCTCAAAATCCATCCAGTGGAAGGCCCAGAACAGGCTCCCTGGGTCAAAGTTCTGCCCAGCATACACCAACGGGTGGTCCGACTCAGACCTCAGTCCCCTAGAATGTCTTCTGGGATACAATGTTACCACTCTGTGAAGTTTTCGTCCAACTCCATCCAGTTGAAGGCTCAGAACAGGCTCCCCTGGTCAAAGTTCTGCCAAGCTTACACCAATGGAAGGTCCAACTAGGACCCTAAACCCCCAAAACCTGGCCAGGATCCAACTGGACCACCTTGCATTGGTTTCATTCCAATCGGTGCAGGGATGTCCAAATGCATAACCCAACAAACAAACCAATTAATTTAATATATAAGATTGTATTTGATATTAATAAAAATGTAGTATTATGCCAAGTAGGGTGCAGTCACTATATCTACAATCATATTGTCGACACCACAGTTATGATGTCAATATTATTGCAATATCGATGTAGAACATGTTGACATGCAGAATGTCACCATATTTACAGTATCAACATGTAAAATGTCTACATTCTGCTTGGCGCAGAGGATTAGAGTTAGGCTGCAGGAGTGCAGGGTTAGGGGTTAGGGGTTAGGGTCAGTGGAGTAATTATGGGGGTGTGGGCCATCAAAATTATGGAAACAAAATGCCAGCTCCTCCGCAGCTACTGGAGTTAAGTGCTGCAGCGTGACATTCTCCTGCAGGAACCAGCTCCTGCCACAGAGGAGTAGAAGACAGTGCAGGCACTAGGCACACCATTGGAGTGATGCAATTGGGATTTCCCATGAGGCCATGCCCCTATGTTTGGTGGCGACCCTATTTTGGGGTTTGCGAACTTCCAGCATGCAGGAGGGAATAATGGAGTGTGCACTGGGTGTCACAAGACCCAGTGATACCTCTGGTTAGGGTTACTTACTGTCGGAATAGCTCCGTGATACCCACACTCAGAAGACATCTCTGGAACTCCTGGATATCCGCTACCAGGTGAGGAAAGCCGATGCACTGGGACACACTGTTTTGTTGACATTCTAATCCTGGCTATATTTCATCAATGTTGGTATTATGATCATGTCAACAATCTCATATCGATATTGTGAATGTTGACAAAATATACCAATCCCATAGCAGACAACAAGAACAAACAAAACAAAACAGTCATGCATTACAAACTCAATCATTGGTGTACATTTCTCCAATATTTTACACTCCTGGACGGCATGTGTTAAATCCCCTGACAGGTCCCAATTCTATATATCACTGGTCAAGGTGAGTGCACCCAACTAAGGTATTTCTGACAGCTCATCTCATCAGATGTTCTTACCACTACGACAGAAAACAGAAAAGCAGCAAAATTAGGAGGGAAGGAGAGAGGGTTTCTAGAAAGTTTAAAATGGGCAAAAAGACCAATATAAACCTTGAAGACCACACTATAATTTATAATAGGATATCTGTACACAACATCATCACCAAAATAACATGTAAAAGGGGAAGCACTAACATCTGAAAGGCGTCTGCACTAACAACCTCCTGGTTTAATTTTGCTATGGCATATTCAGCCCTATGCATCAAGTACATGAGATTTCCATGGTTTACTTCCCCTCCGAAGACTAGAAATTACCTTTCAACAATATACAGTAATTTATTATGTAACACATCCCAATATCAGTGTGCAGCACATATACAGAGAGAAGTTGTGAGAAAGAGATTTTATCTCGGAGCTTGAAATTACTAAATCAATATGTCAATAGTACAAACCAACATGTTACCAGTGATCTTCAATACCCATCACATGATGGTATTCAGTATATAGATCTACAGTAAAAAATAGACGGTCAATAAGTCAACCCCAAATAGTCGACATGCAAAAGGTCGACAAGGTCAACAAGTAAAAGGTAGACCGTGCTTAAGGTCAACAGTTTCAAAAGGTCGACATGACAATGGTCAACACGCATATGGTTGACACAAGTTTTTTTTCCAACTTTTCATAATTTACCATCCACGTGGACTATGATTGGGAATAGTAACTTGCTTGAAGCGTGGCGAGCAAAGCGAGCCCACGAGGGTACAATTTCCACTAATTTAGCTCATATATGGTGAAACATACAAAATGACACAAAATACTTGTGTCAACCATTTTCTGTTGACTTTTTGGATGACGACCTTTTCTACTGTCGAGCTTTTGACCCTGTTGACCATTTATGGTCGACCTATTGACTGTTGATCTTTCTACTGTAGATCTATTGAACCACACCCATCTTTGGATTAAGTACACCCTTCAGCAGTGTAAAGTGGTCTATGTGTAAATCGCCGTAGGACTCTGGAGAGCTGCAGAAGTGTGTCTTTACTAGCTGCAGACATGCTGAACAATAAGATGACTGCAAAGGCACTTCCTGTACAACAAACACTTCCTGTATAACAGGTAGATGGCAATGATACAGCTTCTACCATCAACATACAGTAACACTCTTACTTCAGACTTAAAAAATGCTCTATTTAATAAAGCTAAAATGACTTCTGCATCATTTTAACTGAAGAAAAGGCAATTTGTCTCTTCCCCTTATCCACAAAACTGAAAACTATCTTGCAATGATGCTGCAGTGATTAGGCAGATCTAGAATTTGCAATTCCTGTTTTAATATCAATTTATGGTTTACAAATGTACTAGTATTGTTTATGTATTATACAGAAAATGACAGCCATGTGTGTATTCTTAATTACAATTGTTAAATTCATACTGGTTAAAATAAAAAAATTCCGGTAGAAGATACTTAGTATCACTGATAATGGGGGTCATTCCAAGTTGTTCGCTCATTGCCGATTTTCGCAACAGAGCGATTAAGGTGAAAATGTGCATGCACATGGTACGCAGTGCGCATGCGCTAAGTATTTTAGCACAAAACTTAGTAGATTTACTCACGTCCGAATGAAGAATTTCCATCGTTGAAGTGATCGGAGTGTGATTGACAGGAAGTGGGTGTTTCTGGGCGGAAACTGACCGTTTTCTGGGAGTGTGCGGAAAAACGCAGGCGTGCCAGGATAAAACGCAGGAGTGTCTGGAGAAACGGGGGAGTGGCTGGCCGAACGCAGGGCGTGTTTGTGACGTCAAACCAGGAACGAAACAGGCTGAGCTGATCGCAGTGTAGGAGTAAGTCTCGAGCTACTCAGAAACTGCTAAGAATTTTCTATTCACAATTCTGCTAATCTTTTTCGTTCGCAATTCTGCTAAGCTAAGATACACTCCCAGAGGGCGGCGGCCTAGCGTGTGCAATGCTGCTAAAATCTGCTAGCGAGCGAACTCGGAATGACCCCCAATATACCCAGTTTTGCAGCACAGATGCCAGAAAATGGATCCCCCATTGTTTCTGGAGATGTATAAAGATCCTGTTACACAGCTTCCAGGCACAGTGACAGACTTCCCTACAAGGCATTTAGCATCACCAGCCTGCAGTGCAAATCAACGAGTGTTTCTTATCCTGCTGATCATTTATCATGTCAGGATCTAACTAATTCTCCTCCAGAGCAGGATAACACAAAGAGGGGATACTTATGTAAACACTCTGTGTCATAGGCATCAGTTTCTGTCTTTGGAAATGATAAATGGCTCATATAAACCAATTTATAGCTTTCCGAAATCCTATCATCTCAGTGCTTGCTGACTGGAGTGGGGTTACTGTAGTGCTCTCTCTCTAAGCTAAGAACAAAGCCCATTGCATGACATGATAAATCCAATGGCTGTAGTCAGTTAGGAGCTGTTGTTGGAAACCACTGAGCTGTAAGATAACACTGTGCGATCACATGACTGGCGCATAACTGCCGAGTCTGAGTAGCAGGTGCAATTTACACATCATGTGTTTATAAATGAATAAGGATTTCCACCTGTATTCAGAGTCAGCCACTGCCACGACCCATCCACTGGTGAATGCAGTTCTTATCATCATCATCATCATTATCTGCACCAGCCCTGTCCTTGGTGCAAGAGATGCATCTGAATTTCCCCTCTGAACAGCCTGAAATTCTACACAGATGGAATTTCCCATTGCAGCCCAGTTATACCTGCTCAAGTGCAAGTGGAGATTCTACTAAGAGCCATACAACTCCGCATCATCCGCAATTGCTCAAAATTTGCGCCATTTGCTAAATACTGCAAAATTCATACACAGACTGAACTGCACACAAGTCAGAAGCAGGCCCTGTATCTGTATATACATTTCCTGAGATACTGACACCGAGCAGGTAGGTTCTAGTGCACAGTAATCCACCTCGTGGTCATACTTGGCTTTACCTGGACTTTATTTTTATAATAAATCACAACATAATGCTTCATTGTTGAGATAAGATGGATGCAGATGGTACCTACAGCTGTTCTTAGATGGTGAGTCTGTTGCATTCATATTTACCGATTTCAGTACAACAAAGATGTTGACATGTAGTTAAATGGTTAAACGCTACAAGCCGTCTATTGATTGGGTGTTATTGTGCATAACTCATCAGCCACAACAACATCACATGTCTGAGTGTCACACTTGTTTTGTTTGTGAACCCAGAGTCTGTGTGGGTGACTGGAGGACTATATGTGAGACTGGCTGGTCTGAAGAAAACACTAGAGATGTAGAGAAAAAGTAGATCCAATCGAACCCGTGTCTCGCCAGAGAGGAGCCGGATAGTGCGCACTGGACCATCAGGAACTTCACCGTTGGTGACAGGATAGTAGATGTAGCAGTAGATTACCCAGGCTGATACGGTCTGTCTTGCTACTGTTGGTATGAAATGACACTCTCCTTACTTGGTAACTGTAATCCAGGATGCTGGAGTGGCAGAATTTGGCAGCGTATTGACCAGGCTTGAACTGTGTTGCCGCTGTAGTCCAAGATCTGGGAGCAGTCAGCTAATAACAGGACCAGATGCAGACTGACCACCGGGATGAATGGTAGCTGTGGATAATCTGGAACGGAACCAGTGAAGCAGGAATGAACTGGTGCTACCTGTGCAGCCAGAGATAGGGTTTGTACATGGTTTGAAGTCAACATGTGGACTAACCTCCTTACATCCACTTAGCACTTACTATTTTATTGGCACCTGCTAATTAAAGAAACTCGCTCTGACCATTCATTAGCTCATCAGATGTCTAATGGTTATCTTCCTATAAACCTTTAAGGGTAATTCTAACAGAATAATATATTTTGTTATCCAAACGCACACACACTCACCTCCATGCCAGTAAGATACCATGTAGTTATAATGCAGCCGGGAAAGGAATCCCGATGGTCGAAATATTGACGTCGGAATCCTGAATGGCAGCATACTGCTGGTATCAGAATCCCGACGTAGCTCGGGATCCCGGGGTCAAAATACAGACACTTAGAATCACAAACGCTCTGTTAGCGGGACGCGCTCGCATCCAGCCGTGGGGGGCGGGGGGAGGTTAGGTTTTGCCATTAGAAGGGGGTTAGGGTTAGGGTGCAGGGACAGAAAGGGGATAGTTAGGTACCGGGCGGGGGAGGGGGGGTTAGGCACTTACAGGGGGAGGTTAGGGTTAGCCACCAAGCAGAGGGGGTTAGGTTTAGGCAGTGGGGAAAGGAGGGTTAGGGTTAGGAATCACCGGGCAAGGTTAGGGTTACGCACCACCAGGGAGGGTTAGGGTTAGGCACCCACAATGGAGGGTTAGGGTAGGGAGCAGGGGAGGGTTAGGGTACATTCTAGGGGGGTGGCGGGATTTTGATGGTCGGATGCCGCTGTCAGTATTATGACCGCCGGCATCCCGTCCATTGGTATATCATACTGATTCCGCCCGGTTCAGGAGCTACTTTGCCAGCAATGGTTGCTTATCCAGGCATAGGAGTCTTTAGAAAACTAAAATATATAGACTGAAATTATTGAATTTTGATGCATCAGATTGGACAAGTCATGGTATCAGTCCAATCGTCTGCACTGGCATTTGTTTAGTTCAGACTGTGTACTATCAGATTTCTGTAGGGTCTTATGCCTAGATAAGCCATCATTACTAAGGTATGCTGGGGGATATAGCTCCCAGTCTGGGAGTCCACATCATTTGACCCATGTGGTTCTGTTACCTGGAAGGAGAGGGTTAACTGCAAAAATAACGCTCCATAGTATAGAGAGAAACTGATTGATATCGTTTTCTTTGCATGACTATGACTGCAGAATTACATGACATTCCCAATGAACATGGCCTTTATCCTTCTGCTGTCAGAGGGTCTTGGAAAAAGCTTTTAAGCTTTATTATTAATGACATATTGTCACACTTGCCCTTTAAACTTTGCTTTTTGTTCACGGAGATGTCTCAAGGGTTCTCATAAATAATACGGTGGTCCATCCTGGGAAGAGCAGCTAGTATTGGTGACAGCACTTTTGGCCTTGGAGTAGAAAAAATTTGGAGCTTTCCAGGAAACAAGACAATCCATAAAAAAGTGTTTGTATCTAGAGGCTACAATGACCAAGGGGGTGATTCAGACCTGATCGCTAGGCTGCTAAAATTGTAGCCCTGCACCCAAGGAGAGTGTATATTCGCCGTGCAAGTGTGCGCTCACATGTATACGCTGAGCTGCTAAAAAATCCCTCAGTCAGCGCACAGCTGCAAATCCGATCGCACCTCACTCACCGGTGAATGGTTTTTACCAGTGTGTGCAGTCTGTGCGGAGCCCAGGGGGTAAATTTACTAAGATGGGAGTTCTATTTAAGATGGGATGTTGCCCATAGCAACCAATCAGATTCTACTTCTCATTTATCTAGCACATTCTAGAAGATAATACCTGAAATCTGACTGGTTGCTATGGGCAACATCCCATCTTAAATAGAACTCCCATCTTAGTAAATTTACCCCCAGGACTTACTCCTACAGTGCGATGAGAACAGGCTGATTGGGGACGGAGCTGACATCACACACCCTCCCTGAAAACGATTGGGCACGCCTGCGTTTTCCCTGACACTCCCAGAAAACGGTCAGTTACCACCCACAAACTGCTTCCTCCTGTCAATCAGCCTGCAAATGGCTGTGCTATTAGAATTTTCGCACCAGTCTGTCGCTGAGTGGCGATGACTGTTGTTGCGGTGCATACGCATGTGCAGTTAATAGCTGATCGCCTGCTGTGCGAAAACGCACAGCAGCGATCAGGTCTGAATCAGGCCCCAAGTCTGTAGCCAAACACAGCATTACAATCCCAACTAATGCCAACCAATCCAGTCATCTGGAAACGTGCTGAGGTTTGGGTGGTCAGTCTTCCTCTAACCTGAGGTAATTGCACATTCTAATTAGAGATGAGCGGGTTCGGTTTCTCTGAATCCGAACCCGCCAGAACTTCATGTTTTTTTTCACGGGTCCGAGCGACTCGGATCTTCCCGCCTTGCTCGGTTAACCCGAGCGCGCCCGAACGTCATCATGACGCTGTCGGATTCTCGCGAGGCTCGGATTCTATCGCGAGACTCGGATTCTATATAAGGAGCCGCGCGTCGCCGCCATTTTCACACGTGCATTGAGATTGATAGGGAGAGGACGTGGCTGGCGTCCTCTCCGTTTAGAATAGATTAGAGAGACACTTGATTTACTAATGTAGAAGTGTAGAGACTGAGTGGAGAGAGTTTACTAGTGAGGACAGTGCAGTTTACTTTATAATCCGTTCTCTGCCTGAAAAAAGCGATACACAGCACACAGTGACTCAGTCACATACCATATCTGTGTGCACTGCTCAGGCTCAGGCCAGTGTGCTGCATCATCTATTATCTATATATAATATTATATATATCTGTCTGACTGCTCAGCTCACACAGCTTATAATTGTGGGGGAGACTGGGGAGCACTACTGCAGTGCCAGTTATAGGTTATAGCAGGAGCCAGGAGTACATAATATATTATATAGTGAGTGACCACCAGACACACAGTGCTGTTTATTTAATATATCCGTTCTCTGCCTGAAAAAAGCGATACACACAGTGACTCAGTCAGTCACATACCATATCTGTGTGCACTGCTCAGGCTCAGGCCAGTGTGCTGCATCATCTATTATCTATATATAATATTATATATATCTGTCTGACTGCTCAGCTCACACAGCTTATAATTGTGGGGGAGACTGGGAAGCACTACTGCAGTGCCAGTTATAGGTTATAGCAGGAGCCAGGAGTACATAATATATTATATAGTGAGTGACCACCAGACACACAGTGCAGTTTATTTAATATATCCGTTCTCTGCCTGAAAAAAGCGATACACACAGTGACTCAGTCAGTCACATACCATATCTGTGTGCACTGCTCAGGCTCAGGCCAGTGTGCTGCATCATCTATTATCTATATATAATATTATATATATCTGTCTGACTGCTCAGCTCACACAGCTTATAATTGTGGGGGAGACTGGGGAGCACTACTGCAGTGCCAGTTATAGGTTATAGCAGGAGCCAGGAGTACATAATATATTATATAGTGAGTGACCACCAGACACACAGTGCAGTTTATTTAATATATCCGTTCTCTGCCTGAAAAAAGCGATACACACAGTGACTCAGTCAGTCACATACCATATCTGTGTGCACTGCTCAGGCTCAGGCCAGTGTGCTGCATCATCTATTATCTATATATAATATTATATATATCTGTCTGACTGCTCAGCTCACACAGCTTATAATTGTGGGGGAGACTGGGGAGCACTACTGCAGTGCCAGTTATAGGTTATAGCAGGAGCCAGGAGTACATAATATATTATATAGTGAGTGACCACCAGACACACAGTGCAGTTTATTTAATATATCCGTTCTCTGCCTGAAAAAAGCGATACACACAGTGACTCAGTCAGTCACATACCATATCTGTGTGCACTGCTCAGGCTCAGGCCAGTGTGCTGCATCATCTATTATCTATATATAATATTATATATATCTGTCTGACTGCTCAGCTCACACAGCTTATAATTGTTAGAGATGAGCGCCTGAAATTTTTCGGGTTTTGTGTTTTGGTTTTGGGTTCGGTTCCGCGGCCGTGTTTTGGGTTCGAACGCGTTTTGGCAAAACCTCACCGAATTTTTTTTGTCGGATTCGGGTGTGTTTTGGATTCGGGTGTTTTTTTCAAAAAACACTAAAAAACAGCTTAAATCATAGAATTTGGGGGTCATTTTGATCCCAAAGTATTATTAACCTCAAAAACCATAATTTACACTCATTTTCAGTAGAGATGAGCGGGTTCGGTTTCTCTGAATCCGAACCCGCCAGAACTTCATGTTTTTTTTCACGGGTCCGAGCGACTCGGATCTTCCCGCCTTGCTCGGTTAACCCGAGCGCGCCCGAACGTCATCATGACGCTGTCGGATTCTCGCGAGGCTCGGATTCTATCGCGAGACTCGGATTCTATATAAGGAGCCGCGCGTCGCCGCCATTTTCACACGTGCATTGAGATTGATAGGGAGAGGACGTGGCTGGCGTCCTCTCCGTTTAGAATTAGAATAGATTAGAGAGACACTTGATTTACTAATTTTGGGGAGCATTAGGAGTACTCAGTAGTGTACAGTGCAGAGTTTTGCTGATAGTGACCAGTGACCACCACTTTTATTTATAATCCGTTCTCTGCCTGAAAAAAGCGATACACAGCACACAGTGACTCAGTCACATACCATATCTGTGTGCACTGCTCAGGCTCAGGCCAGTGTGCTGCATCATCTATATATATTATATATCTGTCTGACTGCTCAGCTCACACAGCTTATAATTGTGGGGGAGACTGGGGAGCACTACTGCAGTGCCAGTTATAGGTTATAGCAGGAGCCAGGAGTACATAATATTATATTAAAATTAAACAGTGCACACTTTTGCTGCAGGAGTGCCACTGCCAGTGTGACTAGTGACCAGTGACCTGACCACCAGTATATAATATTAGTAGTATACTATCTCTTTATCAACCAGTCTATATTAGCAGCAGACACAGTACAGTGCGGTAGTTCACGGCTGTGGCTACCTCTGTGTCGGCACTCGGCAGCCCGTCCATAATTGTATATACCAGTGACCTAACCGTGGTTTTTTTTTCTTTCTTTATACATACATACTAGTTACAAGTATACTATCTCTTTATCAACCAGTCTATATATTAGCAGCAGACACAGTACAGTGCGGTAGTTCACGGCTGTGGCTACCTCTGTGTCGGCACTCGGCAGCCCGTCCATAATTGTATATACCACCTAACCGTGGTTTTTTTTTCTTTCTTTATACATACATACTAGTTACGAGTATACAATCTCTTTATCAACCAGTCTATATATTAGCAGCAGACACAGTACAGTGCGGTAGTTCACGGCTGTGGCTACCTCTGTGTCGGCACTCGGCAGCCCGTCCATAATTGTATATACCACCTAACCGTGGTTTTTCTTTCTTTCTTTATACATACATACTAGTTACGAGTATACTATCTCTTTATCAACCAGTCTATATATTAGCAGCAGACACAGTACAGTGCGGTAGTTCACGGCTGTGGCTACCTCTGTGTCGGCACTCGGCAGCCCGTCCATAATTGTATATACCAGTGACCTAACCGTGGTTTTTTTTTCTTTCTTTATACATACATACTAGTTACGAGTATACTATCTCTTTATCAACCAGTCTATATATTAGCAGCAGACACAGTACAGTGCGGTAGTTCACGGCTGTGGCTACCTCTGTGTCGGCACTCGGCAGCCCGTCCATAATTGTATATACCACCTAACCGTGGTTTTTTTTTCATTCTTTATACATACATACTAGTTACGAGTATACTATCTCTTTATCAACCAGTCTATATATTAGCAGCAGACACAGTACAGTGCGGTAGTTCACGGCTGTGGCTACCTCTGTGTCGGCACTCGGCAGCCCATCCATAATTGTATATACCAGTGACCTAACCGTGGTTTTTTTTTCTTTCTTTATACATACATACTAGTTACGAGTATACTATCTCTTTATCAACCAGTCTATATATTAGCAGCAGACACAGTACAGTGCGGTAGTTCACGGCTGTGGCTACCTCTGTGTCGGCACTCGGCAGCCCGTCCATAATTGTATATACCACCTAACCGTGGTTTTTTTTTTCTTTCTTTATACATACATACATACTAGTTACGAGTATACTATCTCTTTATCAACCAGTCTATATATTAGCAGCAGACACAGTACAGTGCGGTAGTTCACGGCTGTGGCTACCTCTGTGTCGGCACTCGGCAGCCCGTCCATAATTGTATATACCAGTGACCTAACCGTGGTTTTTTTTTCTTTCTTTATACATACATACTAGTTACGAGTATACTATCTCTTTATCAACCAGTCTATATATTAGCAGCAGACACAGTACAGTGCGGTAGTTCACGGCTGTGGCTACCTCTGTGTCGGCACTCGGCAGCCCGTCCATAATTGTATATACCAGTGACCTAACCGTGGTTTTTTTTTCTTTCTTTATACATACATACTAGTTACGAGTATACTATCTCTTTATCAACCAGTCTATATATTAGCAGCAGACACAGTACAGTGCGGTAGTTCACGGCTGTGGCTACCTCTGTGTCGGCACTCGGCAGCCCGTCCATAATTGTATACTAGTATCCAATCCATCCATCTCCATTGTTTACCTGAGGTGCCTTTTAGTTGTGCCTATTAAAATATGGAGAACAAAAATGTTGAGGTTCCAAAATTAGGGAAAGATCAAGATCCACTTCCACCTCGTGCTGAAGCTGCTGCCACTAGTCATGGCCGAGACGATGAAATGCCAGCAATGTCGTCTGCCAAGGCCGATGCCCAATGGCATAGTACAGAGCATGTCAAAACCAAAACACCAAATATCAGTAAAAAAAGGACTCCAAAACCTAAAATAAAATTGTCGGAGGAGAAGCGTAAACTTGCCAATATGCCATTTACCACACGGAGTGGCAAGGAACGGCTGAGGCCCTGGCCTATGTTCATGGCTAGTGGTTCAGCTTCACATGAGGATGGAAGCACTCAGCCTCTCGCTAGAAAACTGAAAAGACTCAAGCTGGCAAAAGCACCGCAAAGAACTGTGCGTTCTTTGAAATCCCAAATCCACAAGGAGAGTCCAATTGTGTCGGTTGCGATGCCTGACCTTCCCAACACTGGACGTGAAGAGCATGCGCCTTCCACCATTTGCACGCCCCCTGCAAGTGCTGGAAGGAGCACCCGCAGTCCAGTTCCTGATAGTCAGATTGAAGATGTCAGTGTTGAAGTACACCAGGATGAGGAGGATATGGGTGTTGCTGGCGCTGGGGAGGAAATTGACCAGGAGGATTCTGATGGTGAGGTGGTTTGTTTAAGTCAGGCACCCGGGGAGACACCTGTTGTCCGTGGGAGGAATATGGCCGTTGACATGCCAGGTGAAAATACCAAAAAAATCAGCTCTTCGGTGTGGAGGTATTTCACCAGAAATGCGGACAACAGGTGTCAAGCCGTGTGTTCCCTTTGTCAAGCTGTAATAAGTAGGGGTAAGGACGTTAACCACCTCGGAACATCCTCCCTTATACGTCACCTGCAGCGCATTCATAATAAGTCAGTGACAAGTTCAAAAACTTTGGGTGACAGCGGAAGCAGTCCACTGACCAGTAAATCCCTTCCTCTTGTAACCAAGCTCACGCAAACCACCCCACCAACTCCCTCAGTGTCAATTTCCTCCTTCCCCAGGAATGCCAATAGTCCTGCAGGCCATGTCACTGGCAATTCTGACGAGTCCTCTCCTGCCTGGGATTCCTCCGATGCATCCTTGCGTGTAACGCCTACTGCTGCTGGCGCTGCTGTTGTTGCCGCTGGGAGTCGATGGTCATCCCAGAGGGGAAGTCGTAAGCCCACTTGTACTACTTCCAGTAAGCAATTGACTGTTCAACAGTCCTTTGCGAGGAAGATGAAATATCACAGCAGTCATCCTACTGCAAAGCGGATAACTGAGTCCTTGACAACTATGTTGGTGTTAGACGTGCGTCCGGTATCCGCCGTTAGTTCACAGGGAACTAGACAATTTATTGAGGCAGTGTGCCCCCGTTACCAAATACCATCTAGGTTCCACTTCTCTAGGCAGGCGATACCGAGAATGTACACGGACGTCAGAAAAAGACTCACCAGTGTCCTAAAAAATGCAGTTGTACCCAATGTCCACTTAACCACGGACATGTGGACAAGTGGAGCAGGGCAGGGTCAGGACTATATGACTGTGACAGCCCACTGGGTAGATGTATGGACTCCCGCCGCAAGAACAGCAGCGGCGGCACCAGTAGCAGCATCTCGCAAACGCCAACTCTTTCCTAGGCAGGCTACGCTTTGTATCACCGCTTTCCAGAATACGCACACAGCTGAAAACCTCTTACGGCAACTGAGGAAGATCATCGCGGAATGGCTTACCCCAATTGGACTCTCCTGTGGATTTGTGGCATCGGACAACGCCAGCAATATTGTGTGTGCATTAAATATGGGCAAATTCCAGCACGTCCCATGTTTTGCACATACCTTGAATTTGGTGGTGCAGAATTTTTTAAAAAACGACAGGGGCGTGCAAGAGATGCTGTCGGTGGCCAGAAAAATTGCGGGACACTTTCGGCGTACAGGCACCACGTACAGAAGACTGGAGCACCACCAAAAACTACTGAACCTGCCCTGCCATCATCTGAAGCAAGAAGTGGTAACGAGGTGGAATTCAACCCTCTATATGCTTCAGAGGTTGGAGGAGCAGCAAAAGGCCATTCAAGCCTATACAATTGAGCACGATATAGTAGGTGGAATGCACCTGTCTCAAGTGCAGTGGAGAATGATTTCAACGTTGTGCAAGGTTCTGATGCCCTTTGAACTTGCCACACGTGAAGTCAGTTCAGACACTGCCAGCCTGAGTCAGGTCATTCCCCTCATCAGGCTTTTGCAGAAGAAGCTGGAGGCATTGAAGAAGGAGCTAAAAGGGAGCGATTCCGCTAGGCATGTGGGACTTGCGGATGCAGCCCTTAATTCGCTTAACAAGGATTCACGGGTGGTCAATCTGTTGAAATCAGAGCACTACATTTTGGCCACCGTGCTCGATCCTAGATTTAAAGCCTACCTTGGATCTCTCTTTCCGGCAGACACAGGTCTGCTGGGGTTGAAAGACCTGCTGGTGACAAAATTGTCAAGTCAAGCGGAACGCGACCTGTCAACATCTCCTCCTTCACATTCTCCCGCAACTGGGGGTGCGAGGAAAAGGCTCAGAATTCCGAGCCCACCCGCTGGCGGTGATGCAGGGCAGTCTGGAGCGACTGCTGATGCTGACATCTGGTCCGGACTGAAGGACCTGACAACGATTACGGACATGTCGTCTACTGTCACTGCATATGATTCTCTCAACATTGATAGAATGGTGGAGGATTATATGAGTGACCGCATCCAAGTAGGCACGTCACACAGTCCGTACTTATACTGGCAGGAAAAAGAGGCAATTTGGAGGCCCTTGCACAAACTGGCTTTTTTCTACCTAAGTTGCCCTCCCACAAGTGTGTACTCCGAAAGAGTGTTTAGTGCCGCCGCTCACCTTGTCAGCAATCGGCGTACGAGGTTACATCCAGAAAATGTGGAGAAGATGATGTTCATTAAAATGAATTATAATCAATTCCTCCGCGGAGACATTGACCAGCAGCAATTGCCTCCACAAAGTACACAGGGAGCTGAGATGGTGGATTCCAGTGGGGACGAATTGATAATCTGTGAGGAGGGGGATGTACACGGTGATATATCGGAGGGTGAAGATGAGGTGGACATCTTGCCTCTGTAGAGCCAGTTTGTGCAAGGAGAGATTAATTGCTTCTTTTTTGGGGGGGGTCCAAACCAACCCGTCATATCAGTCACAGTCGTGTGGCAGACCCTGTCACTGAAATGATGGGTTGGTTAAAGTGTGCATGTCCTGTTTTGTTTATACAACATAAGGGTGGGTGGGAGGGCCCAAGGACAATTCCATCTTGCACCTCTTTTTTCTTTTCTTTTTCTTTGCATCATGTGCTGATTGGGGAGGGTTTTTTGGAAGGGACATCCTGCGTGACACTGCAGTGCCACTCCTAGATGGGCCCGGTGTTTGTGTCGGCCACTAGGGTCGCTAATCTTACTCACACAGTCAACTACCTCATTGCGCCTCTTTTTTTCTTTGCGTCATGTGCTGTTTGGGGAGGGTTTTTTGGAAGGGACATCCTGCGTGACACTGCAGTGCCACTCCTAGATGTGCCCGGTGTTTGTGTCGGCCACTAGGGTCGCTAATCTTACTCACACAGCTACCTCATTGCGCCTCTTTTTTTCTTTGCGTCATGTGCTGTTTGGGGAGGGTTTTTTGGAAGGGCCATCCTGCGTGACACTGCAGTGCCACTCCTAGATGGGCCCGGTGTTTGTGTCGGCCACTAGGGTCGCTAATCTTACTCACACAGCTACCTCATTGCGCCTCTTTTTTTCTTTGCGTCATGTGCTGTTTGGGGAGGGTTTTTTGGAAGGGACATCCTGCGTGACACTGCAGTGCCACTCCTAGATGGGCCCGGTGTTTGTGTCGGCCACTAGGGTCGCTAATCTTACTCACACAGTCAGCTACCTCATTGCGCCTCTTTTTTTCTTTGCGTCATGTGCTGTTTGGGGAGGGTTTTTTGGAAGGGCCATCCTGCGTGACACTGCAGTGCCACTCCTAGATGGGCCCGGTGTTTGTGTCGGCCACTAGGGTCGCTAATCTTACTCACACAGCTACCTCATTGCGCCTCTTTTTTTCTTTGCGTCATGTGCTGTTTGGGGAGGGTTTTTTGGAAGGGCCATCCTGCGTGACACTGCAGTGCCACTCCTAGATGGGCCCGGTGTTTGTGTCGGCCACTAGGGTCGCTAATCTTACTCACACAGCTACCTCATTGCGCCTCTTTTTTTCTTTGCGTCATGTGCTGTTTGGGGAGGGTTTTTTGGAAGGGCCATCCTGCGTGACACTGCAGTGCCACTCCTAGATGGGCCCGGTGTTTGTGTCGGCCACTAGGGTCGCTAATCTTACTCACACAGCTACCTCATTGCGCCTCTTTTTTTCTTTGCGTCATGTGCTGTTTGGGGAGGGTTTTTTGGAAGGGACATCCTGCGTGACACTGCAGTGCCACTCCTAGATGGGCCCGGTGTTTGTGTCGGCCACTAGGGTCGCTTATCTTACTCACACAGCGACCTCGGTGCAAATTTTAGGACTAAAAATAATATTGTGAGGTATTCAGAATAGACTGAAAATGAGTGTAAATTATGGTTTTTGAGGTTAATAATACTTTGGGATCAAAATGACCCCCAAATTCTATGATTTAAGCTGTTTTTTAGTGTTTTTGGAAAAAAACACCCGAATCCAAAACACACCCGAATCCGACAAAAAAAATTCGGTGAGGTTTTGCCAAAACGCGTTCGAACCCAAAACACGGCCGCGGAACCGAACCCAAAACCAAAACACAAAACCCGAAAAATTTCAGGCGCTCATCTCTAATTTTCAGTCTATTCTGAATACCTCACACCTCACAATATTATTTTTAGTCCTAAAATTTGCACCGAGGTCGCTGTGTGAGTAAGATAAGCGACCCTAGTGGCCGACACAAACACCGGGCCCATCTAGGAGTGGCACTGCAGTGTCACGCAGGATGTCCCTTCCAAAAAACCCTCCCCAAACAGCACATGACGCAAAGAAAAAAAGAGGCGCAATGAGGTAGCTGTGTGAGTAAGATTAGCGACCCTAGTGGCCGACACAAACACCGGGCCCATCTAGGAGTGGCACTGCAGTGTCACGCAGGATGGCCCTTCCAAAAAACCCTCCCCAAACAGCACATGACGCAAAGAAAAAAAGAGGCGCAATGAGGTAGCTGTGTGAGTAAGATTAGCGACCCTAGTGGCCGACACAAACACCGGGCCCATCTAGGAGTGGCACTGCAGTGTCACGCAGGATGGCCCTTCCAAAAAACCCTCCCCAAACAGCACATGACGCAAAGAAAAAAAGAGGCGCAATGAGGTAGCTGTGTGAGTAAGATTAGCGACCCTAGTGGCCGACACAAACACCGGGCCCATCTAGGAGTGGCACTGCAGTGTCACGCAGGATGTCCCTTCCAAAAAACCCTCCCCAAACAGCACATGACGCAAAGAAAAAAAGAGGCGCAATGAGGTAGCTGACTGTGTGAGTAAGATTAGCGACCCTAGTGGCCGACACAAACACCGGGCCCATCTAGGAGTGGCACTGCAGTGTCACGCAGGATGTCCCTTCCAAAAAACCCTCCCCAATCAGCACATGATGCAAAGAAAAAGAAAAGAAAAAAGAGGTGCAAGATGGAATTGTCCTTGGGCCCTCCCACCCACCCTTATGTTGTATAAACAAAACAGGACATGCACACTTTAACCAACCCATCATTTCAGTGACAGGGTCTGCCACACGACTGTGACTGATATGACGGGTTGGTTTGGACCCCCCCCAAAAAAGAAGCAATTAATCTCTCCTTGCACAAACTGGCTCTACAGAGGCAAGATGTCCACCTCATCTTCACCCTCCGATATATCACCGTGTACATCCCCCTCCTCACAGATTATCAATTCGTCCCCACTGGAATCCACCATCTCAGCTCCCTGTGTACTTTGTGGAGGCAATTGCTGCTGGTCAATGTCTCCGCGGAGGAATTGATTATAATTCATTTTAATGAACATCATCTTCTCCACATTTTCTGGATGTAACCTCGTACGCCGATTGCTGACAAGGTGAGCGGCGGCACTAAACACTCTTTCGGAGTACACACTTGTGGGAGGGCAACTTAGGTAGAATAAAGCCAGTTTGTGCAAGGGCCTCCAAATTGCCTCTTTTTCCTGCCAGTATAAGTACGGACTGTGTGACGTGCCTACTTGGATGCGGTCACTCATATAATCCTCCACCATTCTATCAATGTTGAGAGAATCATATGCAGTGACAGTAGACGACATGTCCGTAATCGTTGTCAGGTCCTTCAGTCCGGACCAGATGTCAGCATCAGCAGTCGCTCCAGACTGCCCTGCATCACCGCCAGCGGGTGGGCTCGGAATTCTGAGCCTTTTCCTCGCACCCCCAGTTGCGGGAGAATGTGAAGGAGGAGATGTTGACAGGTCGCGTTCCGCTTGACTTGACAATTTTGTCACCAGCAGGTCTTTCAACCCCAGCAGACCTGTGTCTGCCGGAAAGAGAGATCCAAGGTAGGCTTTAAATCTAGGATCGAGCACGGTGGCCAAAATGTAGTGCTCTGATTTCAACAGATTGACCACCCGTGAATCCTTGTTAAGCGAATTAAGGGCTGCATCCACAAGTCCCACATGCCTAGCGGAATCGCTCCCTTTTAGCTCCTTCTTCAATGCCTCCAGCTTCTTCTGCAAAAGCCTGATGAGGGGAATGACCTGACTCAGGCTGGCAGTGTCTGAACTGACTTCACGTGTGGCAAGTTCAAAGGGCATCAGAACCTTGCACAACGTTGAAATCATTCTCCACTGCACTTGAGACAGGTGCATTCCACCTACTATATCGTGCTCAATTGTATAGGCTTGAATGGCCTTTTGCTGCTCCTCCAACCTCTGAAGCATATAGAGGGTTGAATTCCACCTCGTTACCACTTCTTGCTTCAGATGATGGCAGGGCAGGTTCAGTAGTTTTTGGTGGTGCTCCAGTCTTCTGTACGTGGTGCCTGTACGCCGAAAGTGTCCCGCAATTTTTCTGGCCACCGACAGCATCTCTTGCACGCCCCTGTCGTTTTTTAAAAAATTCTGCACCACCAAATTCAAGGTATGTGCAAAACATGGGACGTGCTGGAATTTGCCCATATTTAATGCACACAATATTGCTGGCGTTGTCCGATGCCACAAATCCACAGGAGAGTCCAATTGGGGTAAGCCATTCCGCGATGATCTTCCTCAGTTGCCGTAAGAGGTTTTCAGCTGTGTGCGTATTCTGGAAAGCGGTGATACAAAGCGTAGCCTGCCTAGGAAAGAGTTGGCGTTTGCGAGATGCTGCTACTGGTGCCGCCGCTGCTGTTCTTGCGGCGGGAGTCCATACATCTACCCAGTGGGCTGTCACAGTCATATAGTCCTGACCCTGCCCTGCTCCACTTGTCCACATGTCCGTGGTTAAGTGGACATTGGGTACAGCTGCATTTTTTAGGACACTGGTGACTCTTTTTCTGAGGTCTGTGTACATTTTCGGTATCGCCTGCCTAGAGAAATGGAACCTAGATGGTATTTGGTACCGGGGACACAGTACCTCCAACAAGTCTCTAGTTGGCTCTGCAGTAATGATGGATACCGGAACCACGTTTCTCACCACCCAGGATGCCAAGGCCTCAGTTATCCGCTTTGCAGTAGGATGACTGCTGTGATATTTCATCTTCCTCGCAAAGGACTGTTGAACAGTCAATTGCTTACTGGAAGTAGTACAAGTGGGCTTACGACTTCCCCTCTGGGATGACCATCGACTCCCAGCGGCAACAACAGCAGCGCCAGCAGCAGTAGGCGTTACACGCAAGGATGCATCGGAGGAATCCCAGGCAGGAGAGGACTCGTCAGAATTGCCAGTGACATGGCCTGCAGGACTATTGGCATTCCTGGGGAAGGAGGAAATTGACACTGAGGGAGTTGGTGGGGTGGTTTGCGTGAGCTTGGTTACAAGAGGAAGGGATTTACTGGTCAGTGGACTGCTTCCGCTGTCACCCAAAGTTTTTGAACTTGTCACTGACTTATTATGAATGCGCTGCAGGTGACGTATAAGGGAGGATGTTCCGAGGTGGTTAACGTCCTTACCCCTACTTATTACAGCTTGACAAAGGGAACACACGGCTTGACACCTGTTGTCCGCATTTCTGGTGAAATACCTCCACACCGAAGAGCTGATTTTTTTGGTATTTTCACCTGGCATGTCAACGGCCATATTCCTCCCACGGACAACAGGTGTCTCCCCGGGTGCCTGACTTAAACAAACC
This sequence comes from Pseudophryne corroboree, assembly GCF_028390025.1. Lineage (NCBI taxonomy): Eukaryota > Metazoa > Chordata > Amphibia > Anura > Myobatrachidae > Pseudophryne > Pseudophryne corroboree. Next base: position 133,397,649 of record NC_086449.1, on the reverse strand, counting down.
ACCTCACCATCAGAATCCTCCTGGTCAATTTCCTCCCCAGCGCCAGCAACACCCATATCCTCCTCATCCTGGTGTACTTCAACACTGACATCTTCAATCTGACTATCAGGAACTGGACTGCGGGTGCTCCTTCCAGCACTTGCAGGGGGCGTGCAAATGGTGGAAGGCGCATGCTCTTCACGTCCAGTGTTGGGAAGGTCAGGCATCGCAACCGACACAATTGGACTCTCCTTGTGGATTTGGGATTTCGAAGAATGCACAGTTCTTTGCTGTGCTGCTTTTGCCAGCTTGAGTCTTTTCATTTTTCTAGCGAGAGGCTGAGTGCTTCCATCCTCATGTGAAGCTGAACCACTAGCCATGAACATAGGCCAGGGCCTCAGCCGTTCCTTGCCACTCCGTGTGGTAAATGGCATATTGGCAAGTTTACGCTTCTCCTCCGACAATTTTATTTTAGGTTTTGGAGTCCTTTTTTTACTGATATTTGGTGTTTTGGATTTGACATGCTCTGTACTATGACATTGGGCATCGGCCTTGGCAGACGACGTTGCTGGCATTTCATCGTCTCGGCCATGACTAGTGGCAGCAGCTTCAGCACGAGGTGGAAGTGGATCTTGATCTTTCCCTAATTTTGGAACCTCAACATTTTTGTTCTCCATATTTTAATAGGCACAACTAAAAGGCACCTCAGGTAAACAATGGAGATGGATGGATTGGATACTAGTATACAATTATGGACGGGCTGCCGAGTGCCGACACAGAGGTAGCCACAGCCGTGAACTACCGCACTGTACTGTGTCTGCTGCTAATATATAGACTGGTTGATAAAGAGATAGTATACTCGTAACTAGTATGTATGTATAAAGAAAGAAAAAAAAACCACGGTTAGGTGGTATATACAATTATGGACGGGCTGCCGAGTGCCGACACAGAGGTAGCCACAGCCGTGAACTACCGCACTGTACTGTGTCTGCTGCTAATATATAGACTGGTTGATAAAGAGATAGTATACTCGTAACTAGTATGTATGTATAAAGAAAGAAAAAAAAACCACGGTTAGGTGGTATATACAATTATGGACGGGCTGCCGAGTGCCGACACAGAGGTAGCCACAGCCGTGAACTACCGCACTGTACTGTGTCTGCTGCTAATATAGACTGGTTGATAAAGAGATAGTATACTCGTAACTAGTATGTATGTATAAAGAAAGAAAAAAAAACCACGGTTAGGTGGTATATACAATTATGGACGGGCTGCCGAGTGCCGACACAGAGGTAGCCACAGCCGTGAACTACCGCACTGTACTGTGTCTGCTGCTAATATATAGACTGGTTGATAAAGAGATAGTATACTCGTAACTAGTATGTATGTATAAAGAAAGAAAAAAAAACCACGGTTAGGTGGTATATACAATTATGGACGGGCTGCCGAGTGCCGACACAGAGGTAGCCACAGCCGTGAACTACCGCACTGTACTGTGTCTGCTGCTAATATATAGACTGGTTGGTAAAGAGATAGTATACTCGTAACTAGTATGTATGTATAAAGAAAGAAAAAAAAACCACGGTTAGGTGGTATATACAATTATGGACGGGCTGCCGAGTGCCGACACAGAGGTAGCCACAGCCGTGAACTACCGCACTGTACTGTGTCTGCTGCTAATATATAGACTGGTTGATAAAGAGATAGTATACTCGTAACTAGTATGTATGTATAAAGAAAGAAAAAAAAACCACGGTTAGGTGGTATATACATTATGGACGGGCTGCCGAGTGCCGACACAGAGGTAGCCACAGCCGTGAACTACCGCACTGTACTGTGTCTGCTGCTAATATATAGACTGGTTGATAAAGAGATAGTATACTCGTAACTAGTATGTATGTATAAAGAAAGAAAGAAAAACCACGGTTAGGTGGTATATACAATTATGGACGGGCTGCCGAGTGCCGACACAGAGGTAGCCACAGCCGTGAACTACCGCACTGTACTGTGTCTGCTGCTAATATATAGACTGGTTGATAAAGAGATAGTATACTCGTAACTAGTATGTATGTATAAAGAAAGAAAAAAAAACCACGGTTAGGTGGTATATACAATTATGGACGGGCTGCCGAGTGCCGACACAGAGGTAGCCACAGCCGTGAACTACCGCACTGTACTGTGTCTGCTGCTAATATATAGACTGGTTGATAAAGAGATAGTATACTCGTAACTAGTATGTATGTATAAAGAAAGAAAAAAAAACCACGGTTAGGTGGTATATACAATTATGGACGGGCTGCCGAGTGCCGACACAGAGGTAGCCACAGCCGTGAACTACCGCACTGTACTGTGTCTGCTGCTAATATATAGACTGGTTGATAAAGAGATAGTATACTCGTAACTAGTATGTATGTATAAAGAAAGAAAAAAAAACCACGGTTAGGTGGTATATACAATTATGGACGGGCTGCCGAGTGCCGACACAGAGGTAGCCACAGCCGTGAACTACCGCACTGTACTGTGTCTGCTGCTAATATATAGACTGGTTGATAAAGAGATAGTATACTCGTAACTAGTATGTATGTATAAAGAAAGAAAGAAAAACCACGGTTAGGTGGTATATACAATTATGGACGGGCTGCCGAGTGCCGACACAGAGGTAGCCACAGCCGTGAACTACCGCACTGTACTGTGTCTGCTGCTAATATATAGACTGGTTGATAAAGAGATAGTATACTCGTAACTAGTATGTATGTATAAAGAAAGAAAAAAAAACCACGGTTAGGTGGTATATACAATTATGGACGGGCTGCCGAGTGCCGACACAGAGGTAGCCACAGCCGTGAACTACCGCACTGTACTGTGTCTGCTGCTAATATAGACTGGTTGATAAAGAGATAGTATACTACTAATATTGTATATACTGGTGGTCAGGTCACTGGTCACTAGTCACACTGGCAGTGGCACTCCTGCAGCAAAAGTGTGCACTGTTTAATTTTAATATAATATTATGTACTCCTGGCTCCTGCTATAACCTATAACTGGCACTGCAGTAGTGCTCCCCAGTCTCCCCCACAATTATAAGCTGTGTGAGCTGAGCAGTCAGACAGATATATAATATATATAGATGATGCAGCACACTGGCCTGAGCCTGAGCAGTGCACACAGATATGGTATGTGACTGACTGAGTCACTGTGTGTATCGCTTTTTTCAGGCAGAGAACGGATATATTAAATAAACTGCACTGTGTGTCTGGTGGTCACTCACTATATAATATATTATGTACTCCTGGCTCCTGCTATAACCTATAACTGGCACTGCAGTAGTGCTCCCCAGTCTCCCCCACAATTATAAGCTGTGTGAGCTGAGCAGTCAGACAGATATATATAATATTATATATAGATAATAGATGATGCAGCACACTGGCCTGAGCCTGAGCAGTGCACACAGATATGGTATGTGACTGAGTCACTGTGTGCTGTGTATCGCTTTTTTCAGGCAGAGAACGGATTATAAATAAAACTGGTGGTCACTGGTCACTATCAGCAAAACTCTGCACTGTACTGAGTACTCCTAATGCTCCCCAAAATTAGTAAATCAAGTGTCTCTCTAATCTATTCTAAACGGAGAGGACGCCAGCCACGTCCTCTCCCTATCAATCTCAATGCACGTGTGAAAATGGCGGCGACGCGCGGCTCCTTATATAGAATCCGAGTCTCGCGATAGAATCCGAGCCTCGCGAGAATCCGACAGCGTCATGATGACGTTCGGGCACGCTCGGGTTAACCGAGCAAGGCGGGAAGATCCGAGTCGCTCGGACCCGTGAAAAAAAACATGAAGTTCTGGCGGGTTCGGATTCAGAGAAACCGAACCCGCTCATCTCTAATAATTGTGGGGGAGACTGGGGAGCACTACTGCAGTGCCAGTTATAGGTTATAGCAGGAGCCAGGAGTACATAATATATTATATAGTGAGTGACCACCAGACACACAGTGCAGTTTATTTAATATATCCGTTCTCTGCCTGAAAAAAGCGATACACACAGTGACTCAGTCAGTCACATACCATATCTGTGTGCACTGCTCAGGCTCAGGCCAGTGTGCTGCATCATCTATTATCTATATATAATATTATATATATCTGTCTGACTGCTCAGCTCACACAGCTTATAATTGTGGGGGAGACTGGGGAGCACTACTGCAGTGCCAGTTATAGGTTATAGCAGGAGCCAGGAGTACATAATATATTATATAGTGAGTGACCACCAGACACACAGTGCAGTTTATTTAATATATCCGTTCTCTGCCTGAAAAAAGCGATACACACAGTGACTCAGTCAGTCACATACCATATCTGTGTGCACTGCTCAGGCTCAGGCCAGTGTGCTGCATCATCTATTATCTATATATAATATTATATATATCTGTCTGACTGCTCAGCTCACACAGCTTATAATTGTGGGGGAGACTGGGGAGCACTACTGCAGTGCCAGTTATAGGTTATAGCAGGAGCCAGGAGTACATATTATATTAAAATTAAACAGTGCACACTTTTGCTGCAGGAGTGCCACTGCCAGTGTGACTGACCAGTGACCTGACCACACTGACCACCAGTATAGTTAGTAGTATACTTATATTGTGATTGCCTGAAAAAGTTAAACACTCGTCGTGTGACTTCACTTGTGTGTTTTTTTTTTTTTTTATTCTATAAAAATAAAACTCATTCTGCTGACAGACAGTGTCCAGCAGGTCCGTTATTATATAATATATAATATATACCTGTCCGGCTGCAGTAGTGATATATATATATTTTTTATATCATTTATCATCCAGTCGCAGCAGACACAGTACGGTAGTTCACGGCTGTGGCTACCTCTGTGTCTCTGCACTCGGCAGGCAGTCCGTCCATAATTGTAATACCACCTAACCGTGGATTTTTTTCATTCTTCTTTATACATACATAGTTACATAGACATCTTCTCTTTATCAACCAGTCTATATTAGCTGCAGACACAGTACAGTACGGTAGTTCACGGCTGTGGCTACCTCTGTGTCTGCACTCGGCAGGCAGTCCGTCCATAATTGTATACCACCTAACCGTGTTTTTTTTTCATTCTTCTTTATACATACATAGTTACATAGACATCTTCTCTTTATCAACCAGTCTATATTAGCTGCAGACACAGTACAGTACGGTAGTTCACGGCTGTGGCTACCTCTGTGTCTGCACTCGGCAGGCAGTCCGTCCATAATTGTATACCACCTAACCGTGGATTTTTTTCAGTCTTCTTTATACATACATAGTTACATAGACATCTTCTCTTTATCAACCAGTCTATATTAGCTGCAGACACAGTACAGTACGGTAGTTCACGGCTGTGGCTACCTCTGTGTCTGCAGTCGGCAGGCAGTCCATAATTGTATACTAGTATCCATCTCCATTGTTTACCTGAGGTGCCTTTTAGTTGTGCCTATTAAAATATGGAGAACAAAAATGTTGAGGTTCCAAAATTAGGGAAAGATCAAGATCCACTTCCACCTCGTGCTGAAGCTGCTGCCACTAGTCATGGCCGAGACGATGAAATGCCAGCAACGTCGTCTGCCAAGGCCGATGCCCAATGTCATAGTACAGAGCATGTCAAATCCAAAACACCAAATATCAGAAAAAAAAGGACTCCAAAACCTAAAATAAAATTGTCGGAGGAGAAGCGTAAACTTGCCAATATGCCATTTACCACACGGAGTGGCAAGGAACGGCTGAGGCCCTGGCCTATGTTCATGGCTAGTGGTTCAGCTTCACATGAGGATGGAAGCACTCAGCCTCTCGCTAGAAAAATGAAAAGACTCAAGCTGGCAAAAGCAGCACAGCAAAGAACTGTGCATTCTTCGAAATCCCAAATCCACAAGGAGAGTCCAATTGTGTCGGTTGCGATGCCTGACCTTCCCAACACTGGACGTGAAGAGCATGCGCCTTCCACCATTTGCACGCCCCCTGCAAGTGCTGGAAGGAGCACCCGCAGTCCAGTTCCTGATAGTCAGATTGAAGATGTCAGTGTTGAAGTACACCAGGATGAGGAGGATATGGGTGTTGCTGGCGCTGGGGAGGAAATTGACCAGGAGGATTCTGATGGTGAGGTGGTTTGTTTAAGTCAGGCACCCGGGGAGACACCTGTTGTCCGTGGGAGGAATATGGCCGTTGACATGCCAGGTGAAAATACCAAAAAAATCAGCTCTTCGGTGTGGAGGTATTTCACCAGAAATGCGGACAACAGGTGTCAAGCCGTGTGTTCCCTTTGTCAAGCTGTAATAAGTAGGGGTAAGGACGTTAACCACCTCGGAACATCCTCCCTTATACGTCACCTGCAGCGCATTCATAATAAGTCAGTGACAAGTTCAAAAACTTTGGGTGACAGCGGAAGCAGTCCACTGACCAGTAAATCCCTTCCTCTTGTAACCAAGCTCACGCAAACCACCCCACCAACTCCCTCAATGTCAATTTCCTCCTTCCCCAGGAATGCCAATAGTCCTGCAGGCCATGTCACTGGCAATTCTGACGAGTCCTCTCCTGCCTGGGATTCCTCCGATGCATCCTTGCGTGTAACGCCTACTGCTGCTGGCGCTGCTGTTGTTGCCGCTGGGAGTCGATGGTCATCCCAGAGGGGAAGTCGTAAGCCCACTTGTACTACTTCCAGTAAGCAATTGACTGTTCAACAGTCCTTTGCGAGGAAGATGAAATATCACAGCAGTCATCCTACTGCAAAGCGGATAACTGAGGCCTTGACAACTATGTTGGTGTTAGACGTGCGTCCGGTATCCGCCGTTAGTTCACAGGGAACTAGACAATTTATTGAGGCAGTGTGCCCCCGTTACCAAATACCATCTAGGTTCCACTTCTCTAGGCAGGCGATACCGAGAATGTACACGGACGTCAGAAAAAGACTCACCAGTGTCCTAAAAAATGCAGTTGTACCCAATGTCCACTTAACCACGGACATGTGGACAAGTGGAGCAGGGCAGGGTCAGGACTATATGACTGTGACAGCCCACTGGGTAGATGTATGGACTCCCGCCGCAAGAACAGCAGCGGCGGCACCAGTAGCAGCATCTCGCAAACGCCAACTCTTTCCTAGGCAGGCTACGCTTTGTATCACCGGTTTCCAGAATACGCACACAGCTGAAAACCTCTTACGGCAACTGAGGAAGATCATCGCGGAATGGTTTACCCCAATTGGACTCTCCTGTGGATTTGTGGCATCGGACAACGCCAGCAATATTGTGTGTGCATTAAATATGGGCAAATTCCAGCACGTCCCATGTTTTGCACATACCTTGAATTTGGTGGTGCAGAATTTTTTAAAAAACGACAGGGGCGTGCAAGAGATGCTGTCGGTGGCCAGAAAAATTGCGGGACACTTTCGGCGTACAGGCACCACGTACAGAAGACTGGAGCACCACCAAAAACTACTGAACCTGCCCTGCCATCATCTGAAGCAAGAAGTGGTAACGAGGTGGAATTCAACCCTCTATATGCTTCAGAGGTTGGAGGAGCAGCAAAAGGCCATTCAAGCCTATACAATTGAGCACGATATAGGAGGTGGAATGCACCTGTCTCAAGTGCAGTGGAGAATGATTTCAACGTTGTGCAAGGTTCTGATGCCCTTTGAACTTGCCACACGTGAAGTCAGTTCAGACACTGCCAGCCTGAGTCAGGTCATTCCCCTCATCAGGCTTTTGCAGAAGAAGCTGGAGGCATTGAAGAAGGAGCTAAAAGGGAGCGATTCCGCTAGGCATGTGGGACTTGTGGATGCAGCCCTTAATTCGCTTAACAAGGATTCACGGGTGGTCAATCTGTTGAAATCAGAGCACTACATTTTGGCCACCGTGCTCGATCCTAGATTTAAAGCCTACCTTGGATCTCTCTTTCCGGCAGACACAAGTCTGCTGGGGTTGAAAGACCTGCTGGTGACAAAATTGTCAAGTCAAGCGGAACGCGACCTGTCAACATCTCCTCCTTCACATTCTCCCGCAACTGGGGGTGCGAGGAAAAGGCTCAGAATTCCGAGCCCACCCGCTGGCGGTGATGCAGGGCAGTCTGGAGCGACTGCTGATGCTGACATCTGGTCCGGACTGAAGGACCTGACAACGATTACGGACATGTCGTCTACTGTCACTGCATATGATTCTCTCAACATTGATAGAATGGTGGAGGATTATATGAGTGACCGCATCCAAGTAGGCACGTCACACAGTCCGTACTTATACTGGCTGGAAAAAGAGGCAATTTGGAGGCCCTTGCACAAACTGGCTTTATTCTACCTAAGTTGCCCTCCCACAAGTGTGTACTCCGAAAGAGTGTTTAGTGCCGCCGCTCACCTTGTCAGCAATTGGCGTACGAGGTTACATCCAGAAAATGTGGAGAAGATGATGTTCATTAAAATGAATTATAATCAATTCCTCCGCGGAGACATTGACCAGCAGCAATTGCCTCCACAAAGTACACAGGGAGCTGAGATGGTGGATTCCAGTGGGGACGAATTGATAATCTGTGAGGAGGGGGATGTACACGGTGATATATCGGAGGGTGAAGATGAGGTGGACATCTTGCCTCTGTAGAGCCAGTTTGTGCAAGGAGAGATTAATTGCTTCTTTTTTGGGGGGGGGTCCAAACCAACCCGTCATATCAGTCACAGTCGTGTGGCAGACCCTGTCACTGAAATGATGGGTTGGTTAAAGTGTGCATGTCCTGTTTTGTTTATACAACATAAGGGTGGGTGGGAGGGCCCAAGGACAATTCCATCTTGCACCTCTTTTTTCTTTTCTTTTTCTTTGCATCATGTGCTGATTGGGGAGGGTTTTTTGGAAGGGACATCCTGCGTGACACTGCAGTGCCACTCCTAGATGGGCCCGGTGTTTGTGTCGGCTACTAGGGTCGCTAATCTTACTCACACAGTCAGCTACCTCATTGCGCCTCTTTTTTTCTTTGCGTCATGTGCTGTTTGGGGAGGGTTTTTTGGAAGGGACATCCTGCGTGACACTGCAGTGCCACTCCTAGATGGGCCCGGTGTTTGTGTCGGCCACTAGGGTCGCTAATCTTACTCACACAGCTACCTCATTGCGCCTCTTTTTTTCTTTGCGTCATGTGCTGTTTGGGGAGGGTTTTTTGGAAGGGCCATCCTGCGTGACACTGCAGTGCCACTCCTAGATGGGCCCGGTGTTTGTGTCGGCCACTAGGGTCGCTAATCTTACTCACACAGCTACCTCATTGCGCCTCTTTTTTTCTTTGCGTCATGTGCTGTTTGGGGAGGGTTTTTTGGAAGGGACATCCTGCGTGACACTGCAGTGCCACTCCTAGATGGGCCCGGTGTTTGTGTCGGCCACTAGGGTCGCTTATCTTACTCACACAGCGACCTCGGTGCAAATTTTAGGACTAAAAATAATATTGTGAGGTGTGAGGTATTCAGAATAGACTGAAAATGAGTGTAAATTATGGTTTTTGAGGTTAATAATACTTTGGGATCAAAATGACCCCCAAATTCTATGATTTAAGCTGTTTTTTAGTGTTTTTTGAAAAAAACACCCGAATCCAAAACACACCCGAATCCGACAAAAAAAATTCGGTGAGGTTTTGCCAAAACGCGTTCGAACCCAAAACACGGCCGCGGAACCGAACCCAAAACCAAAACACAAAACCCGAAAAATTTCAGGCGCTCATCTCTAATTCTAATTCCATTATGAATGAGGAATTATGCATCTATTTACAGGAATCTGTGCTCAGCACACAGCTGTGACCTGCCGAGTGTGTGTATTGGCAGGACAATCATCAAATCAATTCTCAGCCACCTACCCTCCGTACTGTCACCAGATAACCCTGGTCACCACAGGCGGCAAGTCCTGGGAACCTTGTTTCTGCTATAGTATGTAGCTGAGGATTCAGGGGCTAATTCAGGTTGGATCGCAAATCAGGCAGAGGCGGTTGCGGGACGGGGGGGCGGGCAACGCTCCGTTTCCAGGGAGGAGAGGGAGCGTTGCGGGGGCGGTGTGAATGCAGGACGGAGTCGGACATACAGGGAGGGTCGTGGCCGTGATCAACGGCGTCTGCGTGATGTCACATGCAACCTCCGGGATCAGGGAGAAGGTGGCGGGTTTCCTGCAGGCGCAGCCAAGCTGCTTCCGCAGGAGGCTTCCAGTATTTCTGCTAAGAAGCAGAAATGCTTATTGAAGGGTGGGGGCGGGGCTCCGCTCAGCATGCTGGGCGGCCTTGCCCAGCGATGGGCGGCCCCCAGCATGCTAGGAAAGGATAGCAAAGTCTGCTGATTAGCAGAATTTGCTATCCTTACTGAATTAGCCCCTCAATACTGATAAACCTAATTAAACATTCAGTAGCTCACTTCACTGTCATCTGTCATTCTCTATATGACTATCACTTGTAAATGGGAGTCATTGAGAACGGCAATTTATTGTTATAGTAGCCATCATTTAAACACAAATTCAAGATTTACATTGGTGTTGAAACAGCTTTTGCCACCACAAAGAGGGATATGGACCTTATTCAGTAAGGATTGCAGTTTCTGCTAAAAAGCAGCTGCTGCGATCAAATTGTTGCCGCCCAGAAATAGAGAAAAAAATGCCCATTGCAGAACTTGTGAATGCATCGCAATATGCGAGCTGATCATAAAACCATACGCAATTACCGGAACATCAAAGATTTTTCCTATCTGCGCCAGGCAAGGTCGTCCACAATTCTTGTGACACAAGAGGCTGGAAGTGGTCATCGCTGACGTCAGAGGCCCTCCTTTAAAAAGCATGGGCACGCCTGCGTTTCTTCAGACACACCCCGAAAATGGCAGGTTTCCGCCCAGGAACGCCGGCTTCCTGTCAGTCACACAGCGGTTACATTGTGATCACGATGTGTATGCAATTTTGGTCTCTATTTTTACTCACGCGTGCGCAATGTGAACACTGTGCATGCACGGACATTCTCACGGCTCACTGCTTGTGAGAGCAGCCATCCTGATTAAGATTTGCACAATAAACAGCATTTGCACCAGCCCTAGCCTTGCTGCAGGAGATAAGACTGAGCCTGACGAATCTCTGCATCCTGTATCATACCTTCCAACAACTGAGTCTTGCAATTTGGGACTCTGTCTAGGGATGGCCATCAACCATCGATGATTTGAAATCTTTTACCATCAATGGGGGAGAACCAGATGGTTTCCCGCCATCGATGTTAAAGCGTAATCAAATATTTATTTTTTATATCTTTCAGGGTGTCAGGGACACGGAGCATAGCTCCTCCTCCAACACCCGCAACACCACGCCCTCGGCCCCTGATTGGCCCTCGGCTAACTCAATAATAAAGTGTGACCATCGATTATCAAAACCATCCATGGTTCCCTTACAGTTGGTTTAACACCATCGATGTCATCAATTGATGGTACCATCGATGGTAACCATCGCTGATAACCAACTGATGGCCATTCCTAACTCTGGGCCTAATTCAGACCTGATTGTAGCAGCAAATTTGTCTCTGGAGTTTGTGTTATCATCAAGATTAGGGTCCTTTCCTTCCATATAATGAGAATATTCTAACAATTTTATATGGTGTAAATTCCTGGTTACCCTAAGGAAAACTAAATACTGTAAGTAAAAAACAATCAGGATCATTTATAACATGTACACAGGTAACGGAACATAAAAAGACTCTGAAACTGATTACAGCCAATTAGGTTCTGTCATTTTTCTAGTACAATTTACAAATTGAGGCAGGGGATGTAATTGATATCCCGGCGCTCAGAATAAAAGTGCCAGAATCCTGACAGCTGTCAAAATACAGACATCGTAATCCCGAGGGTTAGGTTGAGGCTACAGGGGGATGGTTAGGCTGTGTGGGAAGGGAAGGGGGGTTAGGATTAGGCTGCACGGGGGTGGGGGTGGTTAGGGTTAGGCCGCGGGGAGGGTTAGGGTTAGGTGGAGGGTTAGGATTAGGGTTACGGTGCTCCAGAGCCCCTGCTGGGATCTCAGCCAGTCAGGGTGTCTGTATTTTGACCATCGGCATCCTGACTGCTGGGATACCATACCCAATCCGGAAGCAGATGTCTGATTTGTTGTTACTGGATACAATAACATTTTGGAATTTAGCCTGTGCATCACTTTCCATATATGTTATTGATATGTTCCTTCACCTAAATCCACTGGAACAATGGAACCAAAGACTCTTATTACAGGCTGGACTACCATGGCCTAATCTGTATCTGCCAATGTCTGCTGGCAGAAGGGGGATGGTGTGTGGTTGTCCAGCTCTCACCATATCAAATGGGCTATCAGCCATTATAAAACATTAGTAAGGAGAATAGATTTTCCTGTGAGTGTAGAGATCATTGGACATTATTGATCCTACTGCAGAATTGGGAAAGGAAAGAGGGGGTGGTGTCTCATGTGCTTCTTCATTTTTAAAAGACCCCAGAGATCAGGCACACAGTGTTTTGCCAATATAGAGTGATGAGGGGACTCTGACGCTCAGTTACTGCTGAGAGAAACACTTAGATGATTTAAACACATTTCTTATAATCTAGTAAATGGGAAACTATAATAATATGTTTTATGCTGTAGCTGAGAGACACTGGGTCTGTGTGAGACAAGCACAAAACACTGTAGTCATGGCCTGAAATTCAAGAATCAATCCACGGCTCTATGTCACATATAATGACAATAATACATGTCACAAGGGATACATTACATCAACCAAGGTATGATATATTGATTTCATTGGTGTAATGTTTTGGCTTATTGCCAAGTGTCAGTTGTGTCTTATCGTATACTGTATGTCATATCTGCTACCTCTAGTACCAGGGCAGATCTAGTGCAAAGATTGGATTTATAACTAGAAAGATGATTTACTAATATGGTGCAAAATAGTAAAAGCGCATAAATTTACAGCAACTGGTCAAACAGTGCCATTCATTAGCCTATATTCTACTGGCTCATTGAAATTTATTGGTGATTAGTCATTACAATATTTAGATTGCTTCACATTTGCAGTTTAACCCTCCCTGAATGTTTTCCCTCTAACTCCCTAAAGAGCCTAGAAATGTGAACTATGAATGCCCAGCGGCCATCGATAGGTTTACCACCATTATGTTGTATGACTTAGGTTAAGTATGTGTGTGTGGGGGGGGGGGGGGGGGGGGGAGTTTATGTTTTACATGGATGGTGTGGTACCAATGCAACACCATCAATGGAGGAGCCTGATGTTGAGAAAACATCGGCAGTAGTGGACAGATGCCTGGCTGCATGAGTGGCTGTGTGCCCAAGGATGCGTTATGAAATACAGATGGATTGTGCCTTAAGAAGTGTGCTGATTTCCTGTAGATATTGTATGTGCTCCGCTGCAGAGCATTGCAGTTACATAGGTTTGCCAAAATTAGAGATGAGCGCCTGAAATTTTTCGGGTTTTGTGTTTTGGTTTTGGGTTCGGTTCCGCGGCCGTGTTTTGGGTTCGAACGCGTTTTGGCAAAACCTCACCGAATTATTTTTGTCGGATTCGGGTGTGTTTTGGATTCGGGTGTTTTTTTCCAAAAACACTAAAAAACAGCTTAAATCATAGAATTTGGGGGTCATTTTGATCCCAAAGTATTATTAACCTCAAAAACCATAATTTACACTCATTTTCAGTCTATTCTGAATACCTCACACCTCACAATATTATTTTTAGTCCTAAAATTTGCACCGAGGTCGCTGTGTGAGTAAGATAAGCGACCCTAGTGGCCGACACAAACACCGGGCCCATCTAGGAGTGGCACTGCAGTGTCACGCAGGATGTCCCTTCCAAAAAACCCTCCCCAAACAGCACATGACGCAAAGAAAAAAAGAGGCGCAATGAGGTAGCTGTGTGAGTAAGATTAGCGACCCTAGTGGCCGACACAAACACCGGGCCCATCTAGGAGTGGCACTGCAGTGTCACGCAGGATGGCCCTTCCAAAAAACCCTCCCCAAACAGCACATGACGCAAAGAAAAAAAGAGGCGCAATGAGGTAGCTGTGTGAGTAAGATTAGCGACCCTAGTGGCCGACACAAACACCGGGCCCATCTAGGAGTGGCACTGCAGTGTCACGCAGGATGGCCCTTCCAAAAAACCCTCCCCAAACAGCACATGACGCAAAGAAAAAAAGAGGCGCAATGAGGTAGCTGTGTGAGTAAGATTAGCGACCCTAGTGGCCGACACAAACACCGGGCCCATCTAGGAGTGGCACTGCAGTGTCACGCAGGATGTCCCTTCCAAAAAACCCTCCCCAAACAGCACATGACGCAAAGAAAAAAAGAGGCGCAATGAGGTAGCTGTGTGAGTAAGATTAGCGACCCTAGTGGCCGACACAAACACCGGGCCCATCTAGGAGTGGCACTGCAGTGTCACGCAGGATGTCCCTTCCAAAAAACCCTCCCCAAACAGCACATGACGCAAAGAAAAAAAGAGGCGCAATGAGGTAGCTGTGTGAGTAAGATTAGCGACCCTAGTGGCCGACACAAACACCGGGCCCATCTAGGAGTGGCACTGCAGTGTTACGCAGGATGGCCCTTCCAAAAAACCCTCCCCAAACAGCACATGACGCAAAGAAAAAAAGAGGCGCAATGAGGTAGCTGACTGTGTGAGTAAGATTAGCGACCCTAGTGGCCGACACAAACACCGGGCCCATCTAGGAGTGGCACTGCAGTGTCACGCAGGATGTCCCTTCCAAAAAACCCTCCCCAAACAGCACATGACGCAAAGAAAAAAAGAGGCGCAATGAGGTAGCTGTGTGAGTAAGATTAGCGACCCTAGTGGCCGACACAAACACCGGGCCCATCTAGGAGTGGCACTGCAGTGTCACGCAGGATGTCCCTTCCAAAAAACCCTCCCCAAACAGCACATGACGCAAAGAAAAAAAGAGGCGCAATGAGGTAGCTGTGTGAGTAAGATTAGCGACCCTAGTGGCCGACACAAACACCGGGCACATCTAGGAGTGGCACTGCAGTGTCACGCAGGATGTCCCTTCCAAAAAACCCTCCCCAAACAGCACATGACGCAAAGAAAAAAAGAGGCGCAATGAGGTAGCTGTGTGAGTAAGATTAGCGACCCTAGTGGCCGACACAAACACCGGGCCCATCTAGGAGTGGCACTGCAGTGTCACGCAGGATGTCCCTTCCAAAAAACCCTCCCCAATCAGCACATGATGCAAAGAAAAAGAAAAGAAAAAAGAGGTGCAAGATGGAATTATCCTTGGGCCCTCCCACCCACCCTTATGTTGTATAAACAAAACAGGACATGCACACTTTAACCAACCCATCATTTCAGTGACAGGGTCTGCCACACGACTGTGACTGATATGACGGGTTGGTTTGGACCCCCCCAAAAAAAGAAGCAATTAATCTCTCCTTGCACAAACTGGCTCTACAGAGGCAAGATGTCCACCTCATCTTCACCCTCCGATATATCACCGTGTACATCCCCCTCCTCACAGATTATCAATTCGTCCCCACTGGAATCCACCATCTCAGCTCCCTGTGTACTTTGTGGAGGCAATTGCTGCTGGTCAATGTCTCCGCGGAGGAATTGATTATAATTCATTTTAATGAACATCATCTTCTCCACATTTTCTGGATGTAACCTCGTACGCCGATTGCTGACAAGGTGAGCGGCGGCACTAAACACTCTTTCGGAGTACACACTTGTGGGAGGGCAACTTAGGTAGAATAAAGCCAGTTTGTGCAAGGGCCTCCAAATTGCCTCTTTTTCCTGCCAGTATAAGTACGGACTGTGTGACGTGCCTACTTGGATGCGGTCACTCATATAATCCTCCACCATTCTATCAATGTTGAGAGAATCATATGCAGTGACAGTAGACGACATGTCCGTAATCGTTGTCAGGTCCTTCAGTCCGGACCAGATGTCAGCATCAGCAGTCGCTCCAGACTGCCCTGCATCACCGCCAGCGGGTGGGCTCGGAATTCTGAGCCTTTTCCTCGCACCCCCAGTTGCGGGAGAATGTGAAGGAGGAGATGTTGACAGGTCGCGTTCCGCTTGACTTGACAATTTTGTCACCAGCAGGTCTTTCAACCCCAGCAGACCTGTGTCTGCCGGAAAGAGAGATCCAAGGTAGGCTTTAAATCTAGGATCGAACACGGTGGCCAAAATGTAGTGCTCTGATTTCAACAGATTGACCACCCGTGAATCCTTGTTAAGCGAATTAAGGGCTGCATCCACAAGTCCCACATGCCTAGCGGAATCGCTCCCTTTTAGCTCCTTCTTCAATGCCTCCAGCTTCTTCTGCAAAAGCCTGATGAGGGGAATGACCTGACTCAGGCTGGCAGTGTCTGAACTGACTTCACGTGTGGCAAGTTCAAAGGGCATCAGAACCTTGCACAACGTTGAAATCATTCTCCACTGCACTTGAGACAGGTGCATTCCATCTCCTATATCGTGCTCAATTGTATAGGCTTGAATGGCCTTTTGCTGCTCCTCCAACCTCTGAAGCATATAGAGGGTTGAATTCCACCTCGTTACCACTTCTTGCTTCAGATGATGGCAGGGCAGGTTCAGTAGTTTTTGGTGGTGCTCCAGTCTTCTGTACGTGGTGCCTGTACGCCGAAAGTGTCCCGCAATTTTTCTGGCCACCGACAGCATCTCTTGCACGCCCCTGTCGTTTTTTAAAAAATTCTGCACCACCAAATTCAAGGTATGTGCAAAACATGGGACGTGCTGGAATTTGCCCATATTTAATGCACACACAATATTGCTGGCGTTGTCCGATGCCACAAATCCACAGGAGAGTCCAATTGGGGTAAGCCATTCCGCGATGATCTTCCTCAGTTGCCGTAAGAGGTTTTCAGCTGTGTGCGTATTCTGGAAAGCGGTGATACAAAGCGTAGCCTGCCTAGGAAAGAGTTGGCGTTTGCGAGATGCTGCTACTGGTGCCGCCGCTGCTGTTCTTGTGGCGGGAGTCCATACATCTACCCAGTGGGCTGTCACAGTCATATAGTCCTGACCCTGCCCTGCTCCACTTGTCCACATGTCCGTGGTTAAGTGGACATTGGGTACAACTGCATTTTTTAGGAGACTGGTGAGTCTTTTTCTGACGTCCGTGTACATTCTCGGTATCGCCTGCCTAGAGAAGTGGAACCTAGATGGTATTTGGTAACGGGGGCACACTGCCTCAATAAATTGTCTAGTTCCCTGTGAACTAACGGCGGATACCGGACGCACGTCTAACACCAACATAGTTGTCAAGGACTCAGTTATCCGCTTTGCAGTAGGATGACTGCTGTGATATTTCATCTTCCTCGCAAAGGACTGTTGAACAGTCAATTGCTTACTGGAAGTAGTACAAGTGGGCTTACGACTTCCCCTCTGGGATGACCATCGACTCCCAGCGGCAACAACAGCAGCGCCAGCAGCAGTAGGCGTTACACGCAAGGATGCATCGGAGGAATCCCAGGCAGGAGAGGACTCGTCAGACTTGCCAGTGACATGGCCTGCAGGACTATTGGCATTCCTGGGGAAGGAGGAAATTGACACTGAGGGAGTTGGTGGGGTGGTTTGCGTGAGCTTGGTTACAAGAGGAAGGGATTTACTGGTCAGTGGACTGCTTCCGCTGTCACCCAAAGTTTTTGAACTTGTCACTGACTTATTATGAATGTGCTGCAGGTGACGTATAAGGGAGGATGTTCCGAGGTGGTTAACGTCCTTACCCCTACTTATTACAGCTTGACAAAGGGAACACACGGCTTGACACCTGTTGTCCGCATTTCTGGTGAAATACCTCCACACCGAAGAGCTGATTTTTTTGGTATTTTCACCTGGCATGTCAACGGCCATATTCCTCCCACGGACAACAGGTGTCTCCCCGGGTGCCTGACTTAAACAAACCACCTCACCATCAGAATCCTCCTGGTCAATTTCCTCCCCAGCGCCAGCAACACCCATATCCTCCTCATCCTGGTGTACTTCAACACTGACATCTTCAATCTGACTATCAGGAACTGGACTGCGGGTGCTCCTTCCAGCACTTGCAGGGGGCGTGCAAATGGTGGAAGGCGCATGCTCTTCACGTCCAGTGTTGGGAAGGTCAGGCATCGCAACCGACACAATTGGACTCTCCTTGTGGATTTGGGATTTCAAAGAACGCACAGTTCTTTGCGGTGCTTTTGCCAGCTTGAGTCTTTTCAGTTTTCTAGCGAGAGGCTGAGTGCTTCCATCCTCATGTGAAGCTGAACCACTAGCCATGAACATAGGCCAGGGCCTCAGCCGTTCCTTGCCACTCCGTGTGGTAAATGGCATATTGGCAAGTTTACGCTTCTCCTCCGACAATTTTATTTTAGGTTTTGGAGTCCTTTTTTTACTGATATTTGGTGTTTTGGTTTTGACATGCTCTGTACTATGCCATTGGGCATCGGCCTTGGCAGACGACGTTGCTGGCATTTCATCGTCTCGGCCATGACTAGTGGCAGCAGCTTCAGCACGAGGTGGAAGTGGATCTTGATCTTTCCCTAATTTTGGAACCTCAACATTTTTGTTCTCCATATTTTAATAGGCACAACTAAAAGGCACCTCAGGTAAACAATGGAGATGGATGGATTGGATACTAGTATACAATTATGGACGGGCTGCCGAGTGCCGACACAGAGGTAGCCACAGCCGTGAACTACCGCACTGTACTGTGTCTGCTGCTAATATATAGACTGGTTGATAAAGAGATAGTATACTCGTAACTAGTATGTATGTATAAAGAAAGAAAAAAAAACCACGGTTAGGTGGTATATACAATTATGGACGGGCTGCCGAGTGCCGACACAGAGGTAGCCACAGCCGTGAACTACCGCACTGTACTGTGTCTGCTGCTAATATATAGACTGGTTGATAAAGAGATAGTATACTCGTAACTAGTATGTATGTATAAAGAAAGAAAAAAAAACCACGGTTAGGTGGTATATACAATTATGGACGGGCTGCCGAGTGCCGACACAGAGGTAGCCACAGCCGTGAACTACCGCACTGTACTGTGTCTGCTGCTAATATATAGACTGGTTGATAAAGAGATAGTATACTCGTAACTAGTATGTATGTATAAAGAAAGAAAAAAAAACCACGGTTAGGTGGTATATACAATTATGGACGGGCTGCCGAGTGCCGACACAGAGGTAGCCACAGCCGTGAACTACCGCACTGTACTGTGTCTGCTGCTAATATATAGACTGGTTGATAAAGAGATAGTATACTCGTAACTAGTATGTATGTATAAAGAAAGAAAAAAAAACCACGGTTAGGTCACTGGTATATACAATTATGGACGGGCTGCCGAGTGCCGACACAGAGGTAGCCACAGCCGTGAACTACCGCACTGTACTGTGTCTGCTGCTAATATATAGACTGGTTGATAAAGAGATAGTATACTCGTAACTAGTATGTATGTATAAAGAAAGAAAAAAAAAACACGGTTAGGTGGTATATACAATTATGGACGGGCTGCCGAGTGCCGACACAGAGGTAGCCACAGCCGTGAACTACCGCACTGTACTGTGTCTGCTGCTAATATATAGACTGGTTGATAAAGAGATAGTATACTCGTAACTAGTA
Organism: Pseudophryne corroboree; assembly: GCF_028390025.1. Classification (NCBI taxonomy): domain Eukaryota; kingdom Metazoa; phylum Chordata; class Amphibia; order Anura; family Myobatrachidae; genus Pseudophryne; species Pseudophryne corroboree. Next base: position 133,378,064 of record NC_086449.1, on the reverse strand, counting down.
TGTATGTATAAAGAAAGAAAAAAAAACCACGGTTAGGTCACTGGTATATACAATTATGGACGGGCTGCCGAGTGCCGACACAGAGGTAGCCACAGCCGTGAACTACCGCACTGTACTGTGTCTGCTGCTAATATATAGACTGGTTGATAAAGAGATAGTATACTCGTAACTAGTATGTATGTATAAAGAAAGAAAAAAAAACCACGGTTAGGTGGTATATACAATTATGGACGGGCTGCCGAGTGCCGACACAGAGGTAGCCACAGCCGTGAACTACCGCACTGTACTGTGTCTGCTGCTAATATATAGACTGGTTGATAAAGAGATAGTATACTCGTAACTAGTATGTATGTATAAAGAAAGAAAAAAAAACCACGGTTAGGTCACTGGTATATACAATTATGGACGGGCTGCCGAGTGCCGACACAGAGGTAGCCACAGCCGTGAACTACCGCACTGTACTGTGTCTGCTGCTAATATAGACTGGTTGATAAAGAGATAGTATACTACTAATATTATATACTGGTGGTCAGGTCACTGGTCACTAGTCACACTGGCAGTGGCACTCCTGCAGCAAAAGTGTGCACTGTTTAATTTTAATATAATATTATGTACTCCTGGCTCCTGCTATAACCTATAACTGGCACTGCAGTAGTGCTCCCCAGTCTCCCCCACAATTATAAGCTGTGTGAGCTGAGCAGTCAGACAGATATATAATATATATAGATGATGCAGCACACTGGCCTGAGCCAGAGCAGTGCACACAGATATGGTATGTATGTGACTGAGTCACTGTGTGCTGTGTATCGCTTTTTTCAGGCAGAGAACGGATTATAAATAAAAGTGGTGGTCACTGGTCACTATCAGCAAAACTCTGCACTGTACACTACTGAGTACTCCTAATGCTCCCCAAAATTAGTAAATCAAGTGTCTAAACGGAGAGGACGCCAGCCACGTCCTCTCCCTATCAATCTCAATGCACGTGTGAAAATGGCGGCGACGCGCGGCTCCTTATATAGAATCCGAGTCTCGCGATAGAATCCGAGCCTCGCGAGAATCCGACAGCGTCATGATGACGTTCGGGCGCGCTCGGGTTAACCGAGCAAGGCGGGAAGATCCGAGTCGCTCGGACCCGTGAAAAAAAACATGAAGTTCTGGCGGGTTCGGATTCAGAGAAACCGAACCCGCTCATCTCTAGCCAAAATATCCCTTTTATCCGGGCTAACACCAGGTGAAATGCAGGATTGAACTGATAGCATGATTGCCTACTTTTGAAAAAGCATTTCAGGGAGATTGTGAAAGTAACACCTATCAGTGCGGACGTGCACTGCTACATCTGAGAGGCGTGTCATGAAAATGACTTACATCCAAATGTAAGTGAGCCCCTACTTGTTGAAGAAAAACACTGATATTTTTCAGGATTTGTTTGTGTATTGTGTTCTACAAGAGGTTCCATATACTGTAAGTGGCCACAAGAAACCTTATTTAAAATGCATGTAGCCATAGGGATAATTGTGCCTTAAGTTATAACCAGTGCAGGGAAATGGCACTGATGAGTACATCTAAATGTATGTACAGTATCTCAGATTTCCCATTTTCCCCAAGAATGTACAGGGGGGTACAACGGAGAGATCCGTGTTTAAAATCTAAGCAGATTTTAAATCTAGATTGCTTAGATTTTAAGCACGGATTTGTTGTGTGTATGCCCCCCAGCGATAGCGATGCGCGGCCCTGTGCATCGCGGTATCCGGACTCCAGGTCGACGGCAAAAAGGTCAACACACCTTAGGTCGATGCCAATTGGTCGACACACCTTAGGTCGACATGGACACAAGGTCGACATGGACAAAAGGTCGACAGGAACAAGGTCGACATGGAAAAGGGTCGACATGAGTTTTTCAGGATTTTTTTTCTTTTTTGGAACCTTTTCATACTTAACGATCCACGTGGACTACGATTGGAACGGTAATCTGTGCCGAGCGAAGCGGTAGCGGAGCGAAGGCACCATGCCCGAAGCATGTCGAGCGAAGCGAGCCATGCGAGGGGACGCGGTGCACTAATTGGGGTTCCCGGTCACTCTACGAAGAAAACGACACCAAAAAAACATAAAAAACTCATGTCGACCTTTTTCCATGTCGACCTTGTTCCTGTCGACCTTTTGTCCATGTCGACCTTTTGTCCATACCGACCTAAGGTGTGTTGACCAATTGGCGTCGACCTAAGGTGTGTCAACCTTTTTGCTGTCGACCCTGAGTCCCAGACCCGTGCATCGCTATTGCCGGTGCTTGATTGAGCCTGCATGCAGGCACAATCTAGCGAGTCGCTCACTTCAGCGCTGTGTGAAGTGAGCTGCCCCCCGTTGTCGTCCCCTCTCAGTCTGTGTTAAGATCGCTCAGCACACATCTCTCCCATCAGTACTGGCCTTAACAGCTACATAATGGGGATGAGGTGCAATTAGGGAGATTGCTGGTCTATTCAGGGAGTCAGGGAGATTGCTGCTATTTCAGGGAGTCTCCTGCAGAATGAGGAAGGGAGGGCAACTATGACTCATAGGTGTCCTGGATAAATGGGATATTAGGGCAAGCCTAGTGTTGCATTAGAGGGTATCTTTGCCTAAGGACGTGTGCTGCATTACAGGGGATGTGTGACAAGGTAAATAAACCTGGTGGAAGGGAGAAAGTTACACGGGTCATTTAAGATTCTAGAAAATAGCAGAATGCAGCATATTGTTAATATACAGTCACATCTATGGTAAAACATCTCCCATTAGTGTGTTCATAGGCTGCAGGGGCAGTACACGCCCCCTTTAGCACTGTTCAGTTAAGTGTAGTTTTTACGATCTTCATAAAATGCTTTTTCAACAGTAAGCATGTGTTAGTAGGATATCCCTATAACAGGGCTCCAACATGGAAGGTAAAATCAGCTTTTTGCTGACGTTACCCTATAGAAGCCTATGGGCTTCTTTTTGCATTCCTAGCAGAGAGGGATCCTGTTGGATCCCTTTCAGCACCCTCCACAGCCACCACGTCACTCTGCGCATATGCAGACGGGCTACCTGGTCATACACCTCCAGGGACCAGCGCTGATTACATAGGACAGCTTTTATTGGGAGAGCTGTCCTTTGCGATACTAATTGCATATGTTAGTACATATGCGGTTAGTATGGATGCAAGGTGTGGTGAGATGTACCGTGCAAGGTTAGTACATCGAGCCCCATATGTGTTCCTATATTAAAATTACACCATGACACAGTTATTATATGCATTTCTGTAAGGTTAATTGCATAATGTACAATAACGACCTTGGATTACTTAATGCTGTGCAGAACCATGGTTAAAAAGTTGGTATTTTTCAGTCTGTATAATGCAAAACAAGCAGGATTCTGAGACAACAGGCTGTGAGCATACAGAGGGTTAAATATTGACTAATTTTCCCTCAGTTAATTGATCCTGTGGAACCACTGGCCAGAGCAAACGCTCACCTCCTCTGCAGGCCATAGCTCTGTCCCCAGTGTCCTAACCAGGGTCCCCCACTCCCTTCCACATGGTCCTACCATTCTCCACTTAGGCATTTCATTGCAACAGTAAGTTGATGCAGAAGCCACAGTATCCAGGGCTGACAGGCTGTTTAATTTACATGGCAACTCCTTCACAATCTGTCACTGTCACAGCCAGATGCTTATGCTAAAGCCTCACCCTTTACTTGTCCTGAATGTCTCCTAAAGCAGGGTGGGGCTCAGTGCCAGCGCTCTGCCTCACTGCCTGCCCAGCTGATTGGAGGAAGCCTCCTCTTCTGCAGGAACTGCTGATCTTATGACAGAATGCAGATATATCCCCATGCAGTCTGTAGGATCTCCCTGATCACTGCACTTTATGTCCTTTCATCTTAACGCCTCATAATCTAACAATTGACGAGCTGCACCCGATAACAATGATCTAGAGTAGCTGTCAATACTGAATGCACTTTACTACTGTGCGTTTTCCTGACTTACTTATTTGCAGGATGGAAATAAAAGATCCCAATCATAAATGTGCTTTCTGGGGCTCATGTAGCATTGGACGCATTCTGCGCAGCTTGCAGAGCTGGACACATCTCATGCACCAGTTTGACACCAGGACAAAACAATAGTTTATGTGCCACTGCCAATGTGATACAGAAGAAAAGGGGGGTGTTGTAGGTGCACTGTCTCTAGCATTACTGATATCATACAGCTTAGCATATAATAAATAGTAGAGTTTAGTTATGTATTGATCAATGCATGAAGCTGCAGCCCCGCGGCAAGGGACTCCACTCTGCTGCAGTACCTAACACTATAGGGGTTCAAACCTAGGGCACAGGACCCCCCAAAAAACCACAGCCAAGCAACCCCAGGGCATCGAGAAGGATTAAGGGATAGGTGAGAAAAAGGGGTGTTATACAAAACACTTTTAGTTTGCTAGGGAGAGGCCTTAGACTGCACACCTATAGCTGCCAGTGCCTTCTCACTACACATAATTATTCCCTGCGATGCCCTGGGGTTGCTTTACTGTGGTTTTTTGGGGGGTCCCGTGCCCTAGGTTTGAACCCCTATAGTGTTAGGTACTGCAGCAGAGTGGAGTCCCTTGCCGCGGGGCTGCAGCTTCATGCATTGATCAATTCATAACTAAACTCCACTATTTATTATATGCTAAGCTGTATGATATCAGTAATGCTAGAGACAGTGCACCTACAACACCCCCCTTTTCTTCTGTAGAACTACAAGTCTCAGTAGGTAGCACCTCACATTACTGGCAGCTATAGGTGTGCAGTCTAAGGCCCCTCCCTAGCAAACTAAAAGTGTTTTGTATAGACACACCTGAAGGAGTGAGACACCTTCATTCTTAGACTTGCACCCACCCGCACCTGACCCTCATTTATTTTAACTAGGGTACCTAGCATGACTGCACTTGTGAATATGGCACAATTCTAGGTAAGTCCAATTATTCTGAACAATAGGTCAGAAATAGGGTGGCTCCTGGGGTACGGGGCCTCCTGGACTGCCGTGGCTGGACGACAACAGGGCATCGCAGCATTACATTTAATTTGGCACTTTCACCGTTTGTTTATTATACATGTTACTCATTTTTTTCACTTATATTAATTCACCCCATAACACCCATTTTTTTCTCACCTATCCCTTAATCCTTCTCACTACACATAATTATTCCCTGCGATGCCCTGGGGTTGCTTGGCTGTGCTTTTTTTGGGGGGTCCCGTGCCCTAGGTTTGAACCCCTATAGTGTTAGGTACTGCAGCAGAGTGGAGCCCCTTGCCGCGGGGCTGCAGCTTCATGCATTGATCAATACATAACTAAACTCCACTATTTATTATATGCTAAGCTGTATGATATCAGTAATGCTAGAGACAGTGCACCTACAACACCCCTCTTTTCTTCTGTAGAACTACAAGTCTCAGTAGGTAGCACCTCACATTACTGGCAGCTATAGGTGTGCAGTCTAAGGCCCCTCCCTAGCAAACTAAAAGTGTTTTGTATAGACACACCTGAAGGAGTGAGACACCTTCATTCTTAGACTTGCACCCACCCGCACCTGACCCTCGTTTATTTTAACTAGGGTACCTAGCATGACTGCACTTGTGAATATGGCACAATTCTAGGTAAGTCCAATTATTCTGAACAATAGGTCAGAAATGGGGTGGCTCCTGGGGTACGGGGCCTCCTGGACTGCCGTGGCTGGACGACAACAGGGCATCGCAGCATTACATTTAATTTGGCACTTTCACCGTTTGTTTATTATACATGTTACACATTTTTTTCACTTATATTAATTCACCCCATAACACCCCTTTTTTTCTCACCTATCCCTTAATCCTTCTCACTACACATAATTATTCCCTGCAATACCCTGGGGTTGCTTGGCTGTGGTTTTTTGGGGGGTCCCGTGCCCTAGGTTTGAACCCCTATAGTGTTAGGTACTGCAGCAGAGTGGAGTCCCTTGCTGCGGGGCTGCAGCTTCATGCACTGATCAATACATAACTAAACTCCACTATTTATTAGATGCTAAGCTGTATGATATCAGTAATGCTAGAGACAGTGCACCTACAACACCCCTCTTTTCTTCTGTAGAACTACAAGTCTCAGTAGGTAGCACCTCACATTACTGGCAGCTATAGGTGTGCAGTCTAAGGCCCCTCCCTGTGCCAATGTGATGCCAGGTCATGTTGCTTGACAGAGTTGATAGTAAATAGTAATGTTACAGACTCCGTACACAATTCGCAGACAATGTATTACTTTAATGAAGTGTCATATGCATAAAGACTGGTTGTGCCAGGACGGTGCTAATAATAAATACAAAAGTCGAATTTACCATGTAAAATATGATTAAATACAGATGCAAATACAACATAAAGTGTTAGTAACAAAACTCGCATTTACCATACAAAATGCTTTTAAATACAAATGGAAATATAGCATTAAAGAACTAATTAAAATGAATCCGTTGTTCTTCCATTTAAAAACTTCAAATGGGAATTTGCTTTCCTGCAGTGGACCGAATGCAAATATCAAAGAAATAATGTGAAGGCATCATAGCAGCCACAGTGGGAGGGATCAAGATACCCTCAACCAATCAGAAGCTAGAGATGAGTGCCTGAAATTTTTCGGGTTTTGTGTTTTGGTTTTGGGTTCGGTTCCGCGGCCGTGTTTTGGGTTCGAACGCGTTTTGGCAAAACCTCACCGATTTTTTTTTGTCGGATTCGGGTGTGTTTTGGATTCGGGTGTTTTTTTCAAAAAACACTAAAAAACAGCTTAAATCATAGAATTTGGGGGTCATTTTGATCCCAAAGTATTATTAACCTCAAAAACCATAATTTACACTCATTTTCAGTCTATTCTGAATACCTCACACCTCACAATATTATTTTTAGTCCTAAAATTTGCACCGAGGTCGCTGTGTGAGTAAGATAAGCGACCCTAGTGGCCGACACAAACACCGGGCCCATCTAGGAGTGGCACTGCAGTGTCACGCAGGATGTCCCTTCCAAAAAACCCTCCCCAAACAGCACATGACGCAAAGAAAAAAAGAGGCGCAATGAGGTAGCTGTGTGAGTAAGATTAGCGACCCTAGTGGCCGACACAAACACCGGGCCCATCTAGGAGTGGCACTGCAGTGTCACACAGGATGGCCCTTCCAAAAAACCCTCCCCAAACAGCACATGACGCAAAGAAAAAAAGAGGCGCAATGAGGTAGCTGTGTGAGTAAGATTAGCGACCCTAGTGGCCGACACAAACACCGGGCCCATCTAGGAGTGGCACTGCAGTGTCACGCAGGATGTCCCTTCCAAAAAAACCTCCCCAAACAGCACATGACGCAAAGAAAAAAAGAGGCGCAATGAGGTAGCTGTGTGAGTAAGATTAGCGACCCTAGTGGCCGACACAAACACCGGGCCCATCTAGGAGTGGCACTGCAGTGTCACGCAGGATGTCCCTTCCAAAAAACCCTCCCCAAACAGCACATGACGCAAAGAAAAAAAGAGGCGCAATGAGGTAGCTGACTGTGTGAGTAAGATTAGCGACCCTAGTGGCCGACACAAACACCGGGCCCATTTAGGAGTGGCACTGCAGTGTCACGCAGGATGTCCCTTCCAAAAAACCCTCCCCAATCAGCACATGATGCAAAGAAAAAGAAAAGAAAAAAGAGGTGCAAGATGGAATTGTCCTTGGGCCCTCCCACCCACCCTTATGTTGTATAAACAAAACAGGACATGCACACTTTAACCAACCCATCATTTCAGTGACAGGGTCTGCCACACGACTGTGACTGATATGACGGGTTGGTTTGGACCCCCCCCAAAAAAGAAGCAATTAATCTCTCCTTGCACAAACTGGCTCTACAGAGGCAAGATGTCCACCTCATCATCACCCTCCGATATATCACCGTGTACATCCCCCTCCTCACAGATTATCAATTCGTCCCCACTGGAATCCACCATCTCAGCTCCCTGTGTACTTTGTGGAGGCAATTGCTGCTGGTCAATGTCTCCGCGGAGGAATTGATTATAATTCATTTTAATGAACATCATCTTCTCCACATTTTCTGGATGTAACCTCGTACGCCGATTGCTGACAAGGTGAGCGGCGGCACTAAACACTCTTTCGGAGTACACACTTGTGGGAGGGCAACTTAGGTAGAATAAAGCCAGTTTGTGCAAGGGCCTCCAAATTGCCTCTTTTTCCTGCCAGTATAAGTACGGACTGTGTGACGTGCCTACTTGGATGCGGTCACTCATATAATCCTCCACCATTCTATCAATGTTGAGAGAATCATATGCAGTGACAGTAGACGACATGTCCGTAATCGTTGTCAGGTCCTTCAGTCCGGACCAGATGTCAGCATCAGCAGTCGCTCCAGACTGCCCGGCATCACCGCCAGCGGGTGGGCTCGGAATTCTGAGCCTTTTCCTCGCACCCCCAGTTGCGGGAGAATGTGAAGGAGGAGATGTTGACAGGTCGCGTTCCGCTTGACTTGACAATTTTGTCACCAGCAGGTCTTTCAACCCCAGCAGACTTGTGTCTGCCGGAAAGAGAGATCCAAGGTAGGCTTTAAATCTAGGATCGAGCACGGTGGCCAAAATGTAGTGCTCTGATTTCAACAGATTGACCACCCGTGAATCCTTGTTAAGCGAATTAAGGGCTCCATCCACAAGTCCCACATGCCTAGCGGAATCGCTCCGTGTTAGCTCCTCCTTCAATGTCTCCAGCTTCTTCTGCAAAAGCCTGATGAGGGGAATGACCTGACTCAGGCTGGCAGTGTCTGAACTGACTTCACGTGTGGCAAGTTCAAAGGGCATCAGAACCTTGCACAACGTTGAAATCATTCTCCACTGCGCTTGAGACAGGTGCATTCCACCTACTATATCGTGCTCAATTGTATAGGCTTGAATGGCCTTTTGCTGCTCCTCCAACCTCTGAAGCATATAGAGGGTTGAATTCCACCTCGTTACCACTTCTTGCTTCAGATGATGGCAGGGCAGGTTCAGTAGTTTTTGGTGGTGCTCCAGTCTTCTGTACGTGGTGCCTGTACGCCGAAAGTGTCCCGCAATTCTTCTGGCCACCGACAGCATCTCTTGCACGCCCCTGTCGTTTTTTAAAAAATTCTGCACCACCAAATTCAAGGTATGTGCAAAACATGGGACGTGCTGGAATTTGCCCATATTTAATGCATACACAATATTGCTGGCGTTGTCCGATGCCACAAATCCACAGGAGAGTCCAATTGGGGTAAGCCATTCCGCGATGATCTTCCTCAGTTGCCGTAAGAGGTTTTCAGCTGTGTGCGTATTCTGGAAACCGGTGATACAAAGCGTAGCCTGCCTAGGAAAGAGTTGGCGTTTGCGAGATGCTGCTACTGGTGCCGCCGCTGCTGTTCTTGCGGCGGGAGTCCATACATCTACCCAGTGGGCTGTCACAGTCATATAGTCCTGACCCTGCCCTGCTCCACTTGTCCACATGTCCGTGGTTAAGTGGACATTGGGTACAGCTGCATTTTTTAGGACACTGGTGACTCTTTTTCTGAGGTCTGTGTACATTTTCGGTATCGCCTGCCTAGAGAAATGGAACCTAGATGGTATTTGGTACCGGGGACACAGTACCTCCAACAAGTCTCTAGTTGGCTCTGCAGTAATGATGGATACCGGAACCACGTTTCTCACCACCCAGGATGCCAAGGCCTCAGTTATCCGCTTTGCAGTAGGATGACTGCTGTGATATTTCATCTTCCTCGCAAAGGACTGTTGAACAGTCAATTGCTTACTGGAAGTAGTACAAGTGGGCTTACGACTTCCCCTCTGGGATGACCATCGACTCCCAGCGGCAACAACAGCAGCGCCAGCAGCAGTAGGCGTTACACGCAAGGATGCATCGGAGGAATCCCAGGCAGGAGAGGACTCGTCAGAATTGCCAGTGACATGGCCTGCAGGACTATTGGCATTCCTGGGGAAGGAGGAAATTGACACTGAGGGAGTTGGTGGGGTGGTTTGCGTGAGCTTGGTTACAAGAGGAAGGGATTTACTGGTCAGTGGACTGCTTCCGCTGTCACCCAAAGTTTTTGAACTTGTCACTGACTTATTATGAATGCGCTGCAGGTGACGTATAAGGGAGGATGTTCCGAGGTGGTTAACGTCCTTACCCCTACTTATTACAGCTTGACAAAGGGAACACACGGCTTGACACCTGTTGTCCGCATTTCTGGTGAAATACCTCCACACCGAAGAGCTGATTTTTTTGGTATTTTCACCTGGCATGTCAACGGCCATATTCCTCCCACGGACAACAGGTGTCTCCCCGGGTGCCTGACTTAAACAAACCACCTCACCATCAGAATCCTCCTGGTCAATTTCCTCCCCAGCGCCAGCAACACCCATATCCTCCTCATCCTGGTGTACTTCAACACTGACATCTTCAATCTGACTATCAGGAACTGGACTGCGGGTGCTCCTTCCAGCACTTGCAGGGGGCGTGCAAATGGTGGAAGGCGCATGCTCTTCACGTCCAGTGTTGGGAAGGTCAGGCATCGCAACCGACACAATTGGACTCTCCTTGTGGATTTGGGATTTCGAAGAATGCACAGTTCTTTGCTGTGCTGCTTTTGCCAGCTTGAGTCTTTTCATTTTTCTAGCGAGAGGCTGAGTGCTTCCATCCTCATGTGAAGCTGAACCACTAGCCATGAACATAGGCCAGGGCCTCAGCCGTTCCTTGCCACTCCGTGTCGTAAATGGCATATTGGCAAGTTTACGCTTCTCCTCCGACAATTTTATTTTAGGTTTTGGAGTCCTTTTTTTTCTGATATTTGGTGTTTTGGATTTGACATGCTCTGTACTATGACATTGGGCATCGGCCTTGGCAGACGACGTTGCTGGCATTTCATCGTCTCGGCCATGACTAGTGGCAGCAGCTTCAGCACGAGGTGGAAGTGGATCTTGATCTTTCCCTAATTTTGGAACCTCAACATTTTTGTTCTCCATATTTTAATAGGCACAACTAAAAGGCACCTCAGGTAAACAATGGAGATGGATACTAGTATACAATTATGGACTGCCTGCCGAGTGCAGACACAGAGGTAGCCACAGCCGTGAACTACCGTACTGTACTGTGTCTGCTGCTAATATAGACTGGTTGATAAAGAGATGTCTATGTAACTATGTATGTATAAAGAAGAAAAAAAAACCACGGTTAGGTGGTATACAATTATGGACGGACTGCCTGCCGAGTGCAGACACAGAGGTAGCCACAGCCGTGAACTACCGTACTGTACTGTGTCTGCTGCTAATATAGACTGGTTGATAAAGAGATGTCTATGTAACTATGTATGTATAAAGAAGAAAGAAAAAAAAACCACGGTTAGGTGGTATACAATTATGGACGTACTGCCTGCCGAGTGCAGACACAGAGGTAGCCACAGCCGTGAACTACCGTACTGTACTGTGTCTGCTGCTAATATAGACTGGTTGATAAAGAGATGTCGTAGTAGTATGTATGTATAAAGAAGAAAAAAAAACCACGGTTAGGTGGTATATACAATTATGGACGGGCTGCCGAGTGCCGACACAGAGGTAGCCACAGCCGTGAACTACCGCACTGTACTGTGTCTGCTGCTAATATATAGACTGGTTGATAAAGAGATAGTATACTCGTAACTAGTATGTATGTATAAAGAAAGAAAAAAAAAACACGGTTAGGTGGTATATACAATTATGGACGGGCTGCCGAGTGCCGACACAGAGGTAGCCACAGCCGTGAACTACCGCACTGTACTGTGTCTGCTGCTAATATATAGACTGGTTGATAAAGAGATAGTATACTCGTAACTAGTATGTATGTATAAAGAAAGAAAAAAAAACCACGGTTAGGTGGTATATACAATTATGGACGGGCTGCCGAGTGCCGACACAGAGGTAGCCACAGCCGTGAACTACCGCACTGTACTGTGTCTGCTGCTAATATAGACTGGTTGATAAAGAGATAGTATACCCGTAACTAGTATGTATGTATAAAGAAAGAAAAAAAAACCACGGTTAGGTGGTATATACAATTATGGACGGGCTGCCGAGTGCCGACACAGAGGTAGCCACAGCCGTGAACTACCGCACTGTACTGTGTCTGCTGCTAATATAGACTGGTTGATAAAGAGATAGTATACTCGTAACTAGTATGTATGTATAAAGAAAGAAAAAAAAAACACGGTTAGGTGGTATATACAATTATGGACGGGCTGCCGAGTGCCGACACAGAGGTAGCCACAGCCGTGAACTACCGCACTGTACTGTGTCTGCTGCTAATATAGACTGGTTGATAAAGAGATAGTATACTCGTAACTAGTATGACTATAAAGAAAGAAAAAAAACCACGGTTAGGTGGTATATACAATTATGGACGGGCTGCCGAGTGCCGACACAGAGGTAGCCACAGCCGTGAACTACCGCACTGTACTGTGTCTGCTGCTAATATATAGACTGGTTGATAAAGAGATAGTATACTCGTAACTAGTATGTATGTATAAAGAAAGAAAAAAAAACCACGGTTAGGTGGTATATACAATTATGGACGGGCTGCCGAGTGCCGACACAGAGGTAGCCACAGCCGTGAACTACCGCACTGTACTGTGTCTGCTGCTAATATAGACTGGTTGATAAAGAGATAGTATACTCGTAACTAGTATGTATGTATAAAGAAAGAAAAAAAAAACACGGTTAGGTGGTATATACAATTATGGACGGGCTGCCGAGTGCCGACACAGAGGTAGCCACAGCCGTGAACTACCGCACTGTACTGTGTCTGCTGCTAATATATAGACTGGTTGATAAAGAGATAGTATACTCGTAACTAGTATGTATGTATAAAGAAAGAAAAAAAAACCACGGTTAGGTGGTATATACAATTATGGACGGGCTGCCGAGTGCCGACACAGAGGTAGCCACAGCCGTGAACTACCGCACTGTACTGTGTCTGCTGCTAATATATAGACTGGTTGATAAAGAGATAGTATACTCGTAACTAGTATGTATGTATAAAGAAAGAAAAAAAAAACACGGTTAGGTGGTATATACAATTATGGACGGGCTGCCGAGTGCCGACACAGAGGTAGCCACAGCCGTGAACTACCGCACTGTACTGTGTCTGCTGCTAATATATAGACTGGTTGATAAAGAGATAGTATACTCGTAACTAGTATGTATGTATAAAGAAAGAAAAAAAAACCACGGTTAGGTGGTATATACAATTATGGACGGGCTGCCGAGTGCCGACACAGAGGTAGCCACAGCCGTGAACTACCGCACTGTACTGTGTCTGCTGCTAATATATAGACTGGTTGATAAAGAGATAGTATACTCGTAACTAGTATGTATGTATAAAGAAAGAAAAAAAAACCACGGTTAGGTGGTATATACAATTATGGACGGGCTGCCGAGTGCCGACACAGAGGTAGCCACAGCCGTGAACTACCGCACTGTACTGTGTCTGCTGCTAATATATAGACTGGTTGATAAAGAGATAGTATACTCGTAACTAGTATGTATGTATAAAGAAAGAAAAAAAAACCACGGTTAGGTGGTATATACAATTATGGACGGGCTGCCGAGTGCCGACACAGAGGTAGCCACAGCCGTGAACTACCGCACTGTACTGTGTCTGCTGCTAATATAGACTGGTTGATAAAGAGATAGTATACTCGTAACTAGTATGTATGTATAAAGAAAGAAAAAAAAACCACGGTTAGGTGGTATATACAATTATGGACGGGCTGCCGAGTGCCGACACAGAGGTAGCCACAGCCGTGAACTACCGCACTGTACTGTGTCTGCTGCTAATATAGACTGGTTGATAAAGAGATAGTATACTCGTAACTAGTATGACTATAAAGAAAGAAAAAAAAACCACGGTTAGGTGGTATATACAATTATGGACGGGCTGCCGAGTGCCGACACAGAGGTAGCCACAGCCATGAACTACCGCACTGTACTGTGTCTGCTGCTAATATAGACTGGTTGATAAAGAGATAGTATACTACTAATATTATATATACTGGTGGTCAGGTCACTGGTCACTAGTCACACTGGCAGTGGCACTCCTGCAGCAAAAGTGTGCACTGTTTAATTTTAATATAATATTATGTACTCCTGGCTCCTGCTATAACCTATAACTGGCACTGCAGTGCTCCCCAGTCTCCCCCACAATTATAAGCTGTGTGAGCTGAGCACAGTCAGATATATATATACATTGATGCAGCACACTGGGCTGAGCAGTGCACACAGATATGGTATGTGACTGAGTCACTGTGTGTATCGTTTTTTTCAGGCAGAGAACGGATATATTAAATAAAACAAACAACTGCACTGTCTGGTGGTCACTGTGGTCGTCAGTCACTAAACTCTGCACTCTCTTCTACAGTATCACAGCCTCAGGTCAATCTCTCTCTCTCTCTCTCAACCCTAATCTAAATGGAGAGGACGCCAGCCACGTCCTCTCCCTATCAATCTCAATGCACGTGTGAAAATGGCGGCGACGCGCGGCTCCTTATATAGAATCCGAGTCTCGCGAGAATCCGACAGCGTCATGATGACGTTCGGGCGCGCTCGGGTTAACCGAGCAAGGCGGGAGGATCCGAGTCTGCTCGGACCCGTGAAAAAAACATGAAGTTCGTGCGGGTTCGGATTCAGAGAAACCGAACCCGCTCATCTCGACAGAAGCAGCTGCCGATTGTCATCATGATCAGCGTCAGTGCGTATTTTGCGTCGAGCACCTGCAAGTGATACACTACCTGACAGATGCATATGTGTCTGTTTTGTGGTCTGTATGAGATACCCACACCGCCATTTGTTCTGCCTCTCTAAATGCAAGAGCATAATGGGTCTGAATGTACATAGGCCTAGATGCTTAGGAATTCCTTGGGGTAAATTTACTAAGGTGGGAGTTCTATTTAAGATGAGATGTTGCCCATAGCAACCAATCAGATTCTACTTCTCATTTATCTAGCACCTTCTGGAAGATACTACCTGGATTCTGATTGGTTGCTATGGGTAACATCCCATCTTAAATAGAACTCCCATCTTAGTAAATTTACCCCATTGTGTGCATAGAAATTCCACACTTGTAACAACAAATATGAGAATAGTGTTTAAGAACATACTGTACATATCTATTAGGAGACGCATCTTTGGAACTTGTACAGGGCAGCCAGGTGCAACAACCCTCAAAACTCTCACTTAAAATAATTTGCAGCCATGGGGCCAGTAACAAGCCTGTCTGCCAGCACTGCTATATGGGCAGCCTCATGGCTGTATGAGTGGCACCAGAATGTCCTGAAAGAACACCTCGATATTGGCCAAGCTGTGGATCCATTATTTTGCCAGGGATCATCATCTTCTTCTATAAAATCAGGGTCAATTTAGTTCTCTGCTAAATTATCAGGATGCATCTTTTAAAAGAGGGAAATCACAGGGAGAGTGGCAACATGTTTGTTGGTACGCCCATGAATGAGTGTACCATTGTTTGTTTTATATTATTGTATTATTCTAATAATACTTCCCCTTTATATAATTTTTCTTCACGCTACAATAGGCTGAACATTTTAATTTAATTAATGCCCAGTTACAGCTAATGATTTCTAATTACAGAGCTCAGGGACTCAATTAGATTCTTACTATAGCCAATTAATTCACTCCTCGCCCATACACTGATGCAAGATTGCAAGATTCGTCCACGCTGGCTATTATTATTTGATATGTCAAAGCTTCTGTGTAGCCAAATCCATTCTAATTCCTACTTGATTGTATAATTCCTGTGATATGCACTGGATGTAAGTTGTGGTAATGTTACAGCACATTCCTGCGCATCCATCACACCCGTATAATTACAGTATGGCTCTGTCTGCATGGCCTGTAAACATAATAGCAATAATAATTACATTCTAATAATAGCATTGTAGCACTATCTCTAATTGCTGAGTGTTCTGTACCAGGCTACTCCGTCATGTTGCTGAGTATAAGCCTTGGATCTAATTAAAGATTTAATATCTCCTAGAAAGGAAGAAAGATGCATTTTGTCTATAGTCAGGTTTCAGTAAGTCAGCAATGTTGTTATCCTATTGTGCTACTTGCTAGAGGTGAATGTGTCCAACCTTTACTTCTCCGCCTCAATGCCAGGACTCTGCGGACCATCTTACCTGCAATTTACGCTGAGACAGTTGCAGTGGTGCAGTGACTGCAGTGTACTGTCAAGTGGCTTCAGTCCCAGGGGTTAAATTCTGAGTCACACGCAAAAGGAGATTTATGGTAAAACTTACCATGGTTAAATCTCTTTCTGCGAGGTACACTGGATTCCACAGGGAATAACATCATGGTGTAGAGTTGGATCTTGACCCAAGGCACCAACAGGCTAAAAGCTTTGGCTGTTCCCAGGATTCACTGCACCGCCTCCTCTATAACCCCGCCTCCGTGCACAGGAGCTCAGTTTTGTTAACCAGTCCAATGCAGTAGCAGGTATAAGAGATGGTAGATGTTAGTCACATAGAACCACGTTCTCACGACAGGAGAAGGGACCAGCGGCTAATGCCATACAAACTAGAGATGAGCGGGTTCGGTTCCTCGGAATCCGAACCCCCCCGAACTTCACCCATTTTACACGGGTCCGAGGTATACTCGGATTCTCCCGTATGGCTCGGTTAACCCGAGCGCGCCCGAACGTCATCATCCCGCTGTCGGATTCTCGCGAGATTCGGATTCTATATAAGGAGCCGCGCGTCGCCGCCATTTTTCACTCGTGCATTGGAAATGATAGTGAGAGGACGTGGCCGGCGTCCTCTCACTTTGTTTCAGGGGGCTGCAAATATCTTTATTCTGGGGCCCAGCAGTATTATAGGAGGAGTACAGTGCAGAGTTTTGCTGACCAGTGACCACCAGTATACGTTGTCTGCCTGAAAAACGCTCCATATCTGTGCTCAGTGTGCTGCAAGTGCATATATCTGTGCTCACACAGCTTTATTGTGGGGACTGGGGACCAGCAGTATTATATAGGAGGAGTACAGTGCAGAGTTTTGCTGACCAGTGACCACCAGTATACGTTGTCTGCCTGAAAAACACTCCATATCTGTGCTCAGTGTGCTGCATATATCTGTGCTCACACTGCTTTATTGTGGGGACTGGGGACCAGCAGTATTATATAGGAGGAGTACAGTGCAGAGTTTTGCTGACCAGTGACCACCAGTATACGTTGTCTGCCTGAAAAACGCTACATATCTGTGCTCAGTGTGCTGCAAGTGCATATATCTGTGCTCACACTGCTTTATTGTGGGGACTGGGGACCAGCAGTATTATATAGGAGGAGTACAGTGCAGAGTTTTGCTGACCAGTGACCACCAGTATTATACGTTCTCTGCCTGAAAAACGCTCCATATCTGTGCTCAGTGTGCTGCATATATCTGTGCTCACACTGCTTTATTGTGGGGACTGGGGACCAGCAGTATGATATAGGAGGAGTACAGTGCAGAGTTTTGCTGACCAGTGACGACCAGTATTATACGTTCTCTGCCTGAAAAACGCTCCATATCTGTGCTGCATTGTAGTATATATATAGTAGGAGTATAGTGCATAATTTTGCTGACCACCAGTATATAATATATAGGAGTACGGTACAGAAGGCCACTGCTCTACCTACCTCTGTGTCGTCAAGTATACTATCCATCCATACCTGTGGTGCATTTCAGTTTTGCACAGTTTGCTGACCACCAGTATATAATATATAGCAGTACGGTACAGTAGGCCACTGCTCTACCTACCTCTGTGTCGTCAAGTATACTATCCATCCATACCTGTGGTGCATTTCAGTTTTGCACAGTTTGCTGACCACCAGTATATAATATATAGCATTACGGTACAGTAGGCCACTGCTCTACCTACCTCTGTGTCGTCAAGTAAACTATCCATCCATACCTGTGGTGCATTTCAGTTTTGCACAGTTTGCTGACCAACAGTATATAATATATAGCAGTACGGTACAGTAGGCCACTGCTCTACCTACCTCTGTGTCGTCAAGTATACTATCCATCCATACCTGTGGTGCATTTCAGTTGTGCTCAGTATATATAGTAGTAGGCCATTGCTATTGATACTGGCATATAATTCCACACATTAAAAAATGGAGAACAAAAATGTGGAGGGTAAAATAGGGAAAGATCAAGATCCACTTCCACCTCGTGCTGAAGCTGCTGCCACTAGTCATGGCTGAGACGATGAAATGCCATCAACGTCATCTGCCAAGGCCGATGCCCAATGTCATAGTAGAGAGCATGTAAAATCCAAAACACAAAAGTTCAGTAAAATGACCCAAAAAATCAAAATTAAAAGCGTCTGAGGAGAAGCGTAAACTTGCCAATATGCCATTTACGACACGAAGTGGCAAGGAACGGCTGAGGCCCTGGCCTATGTTCATGGCTAGTGGTTCAGCTTCACATGAGGATGGAAGCACTCATCCTCTCGCTAGAAAAATTAAAAGACTTAAGCTGGCAAAAGCACAGCAAAGAACTGTGCGTTCTTCTAAATCACAAATCCCCAAGGAGAGTCCAATTGTGTCGGCTGCAATGCCTGACCTTCCCAACACTGGACGGGAAGAGCTTGCGCCTTCCACCATTTGCACGCCCCCTGCAAGTGCTGGAAGGAGCACCCGCAGTCCAGTTCCTGATAGTCAAATTGAAGATGTCACTGTTGAAGTACATCAGGATGAGGATATGGGTGTTGCTGGAGCTGAGGAGGAAATTGACAAGGAGGATTCTGATGGTGAGGTGGTTTGTTTAAGTCAGGCACCCGGGGAGACACCTGTTGTCCGTGGGACGAATATGGCCATTGACATGCCTGGTCAAATTACAAAAAAAATCACCTCTTCGGTGTGGAATTATTTTAACAGAAATGCGGACAACAGGTGTCAAGCCGTGTGTTGCCTTTGTCAAGCTGTAATAAGTAGGGGTAAGGACGTTAACCACCTCGGAACATCATCCCTTATACGTCACCTGCAGTGCATTCATCATGTCAGTGACAAGTTCAAAAACTTTGGATGACAGAGGAAGCAGTCCACTGACCACTAAATCCCTTCCTCTTGTAACCAAGCTCCTGCAAACCACACCACCAACTCCCTCAGTGTCAATTTCCTCCTTACACAGGAAAGCCAATAGTCCTGCAGGCCATGTCACTGGCAAGTCTGACGAGTCCTCTCCTGCCTGGGATCCTCCGATGCATCCTTGAGTGTAATGCCTACTGCTGCTGGCGCTGCTGTTGTTGCTGCTGGGAGTCGATCGTCATCCCAGAGGGGAAGTCGGAAGACCACTTGTACTACTTCCAGTAAGCAATTGACTGTCCAACAGTCCTTTGGAGGAAGATGAAATATCACAGCAGTCATCCTACTGCAAAGCGGATAACTCAGGCCTTGGCAGCCTGGGCGGTGAGAAGCGTGTTTCCGGTATCCACCGTTAATTCACAGGCAACTACAGACTTGATTGAGATACTGTGTCCCCGGTACCAAATACCATCTAGGTTCCATTTCTCTAGGCAGGCGATACCGAAAATGTTCACAGACCTCAGAAAAAGAGTCACCAGTGTCCTAAAAAATGCAGTTGTACCCAATGTCCACTTAACCACGGACATGTGGACAAGTGGAGCAGGGCAGACTCAGGACTATATGACTGTGACAGCCCACTGGGTAGATGTATTGCCTCCCGCAGCAAGAACAGCAGCGGCGGCACCAGTAGCAGCATCTCGCAAATGCCAACTTGTTCCTAGGCAGGCTACGCTTTGTATCACCGCTTTCCATAAGAGGAACACAGCTGACAACCTCTTACGGAAACTGAGGAACATCATCGCAGAATGGCTTACCCCAAATGGACTCTCCTGAGGATTTGTGACATTGGACAACACCAGCAATATTGTGCGTGCATTACATCTGGGCAAATTCCAGCACGTCCCATGTTTTGCACATACATTGAATTTGGTGGTGCAGAATTATTTAAAAAACGACAGGGGCGTGCAAGAGATGCTGTCGGTGGCCCGAAGAATTGCGGGCCACTTTCGGCATTCAGCCACCGCGTGCCGAAGACTGGAGCACCAGCAAACAGTCCTGAACCTGCCCTGCCATCATCTGAAGCAAGAGGTGGTAACGAGGTGGAATTCAACCCTCTATATGCTTCAGAGGATGGAGGAGCAGCAAAAGGCCATTCAAGCCTATACATCTGCCTACAATATAGGCAAAGGAGGGGGAATGCACCTGACTCAAGCGCAGTGGAGAATGATTTCAACGTTGTGCAAGGTTCTGCAACCCTTTGAACTTGCCACACGTGAAGTCAGTTCAGACACTGCCAGCCTGAGTCAGGTCATTCCCCTCATCAGGCTTTTGCAGAAGAAGCTGGAGACATTGAAGGAGGAGCTAAAACAGAGCGATTCCGCTAGGCATGTGGGACTTGTGGATGGAGCCCTTAATTCGCTTAACCAGGATTCACGGGTGGTCAATCTGTTGAAATCAGAGCACTACATTTTGGCCACCGTGCTCGATCCTAGATTTAAAACCTACGTTGTATCTCTCTTTCCGGCAGACACAAGTCTGCAGAGGTTCAAAGACCTGCTGGTGAGAAAATTGTCAAGTCAAGCGGAACGTGACCCGTCAACAGCTCCTCCTTCACATTCTCCCGCAACTGGGGGTGCGAGGAAAAGGCTAAGAATTCCGAGCCCACCCGCTGGCGGTGATGCAGGGCAGTCTGGAGCGAGTGCTGATATCTGGTCCGGACTGAAGGACCTGCCAACGATTACTGACATGTCGTCTACTGTCACTGCATATGATTATCTCACCATTGAAAGAATGGTGGAGGATTATATGAGTGACCACATCCAAGTAGGCACGTCAGACAGTCCGTACGTATACTGGCAGGAAAAAGAGGCAATTTGGAGGCCCTTGCACAAACTGGCTGTATTTTACATAAGTTGCCCACCCTCCAGTGTGTACTCCGAAAGAGTGTTTAGTGCAGCCGCTCACCTTGTCAGCAATCGGCGTACGAGGTTACTTCCAGAAAATGTGGAGAAGATGATGTTCATCAAAATGAATTATAATCAATTCCTCCGTGGAGACATTCACCAGCAATTGCCTCCAGAAAGTACACAGGGACCTGAGATGGTGGATTCCAGTGGGGACGAATTAATAATCTGTGAGGAGGGGGATGTACACAGTGAAAGGGGTGAGGAATCGGACGATGAGGAGGAGGTGGACATCTTGCCTCTGTAGAGCCAGTTTGTGCAAGGAGAGATTGATTGCTTCTTTTTTGGTGGGGGCCCAAACCAACCAGTCATTTCAGTCACAGTCGTGTGGCAGACCCTGTCGCTGAAATGATGGGTTTGTTAAAGTGTGCATGTCCTGTTTATACAACATAAGGGTGGGTGGGAGGGCCCAAGGACAATTCCATCTTGCACCTCTTTTTTCTTTCATTTTTCTTTGCATCATGTGCTGTTTGGGGACAATTTTTTTGAAGTGCCATCCTGCCTGACACTGCAGTGCCACTCCTAGATGGGCCAAGTGTTTGTGTCGGCCACTTGTGTCGCTTAGCTTAGCCATCCAGCGACCTTGGTGCACCTCTTTTTTTCTTTGCATCATGTGCTGTTTGGGGACTATTTTTTTGAAGTGCCATCCTGCCTGACACTGCAGTGCCACTCCTAGATGGGCCAGGTGTTTGTGTCGGCCACTTGGGTCGCTTAGCTTAGTCATCCAGCAACCTCGGTGCAAATTTTAGGATTAAAAATAATATTGTGAGGTGTGAGGTGTTCAGCATAGACTGAAAATGAGTGGAAATTATGGTTATTGAGGTTAATAATACTATGGGATCAAAATGACCCCCAAATTCTATGATTTAAGCGGTTTTTGAGCGGTTTTTGTAAAAAACACCCGAATCCAAAACACACCCAAATCCAACAAAAAATTTTCAGGGAGGTTTTGCCAAAACGCGTCCGAATCCAAAACACGGCCGCGGAACCGAATCCAAAACCAAAACACAAAACCCGAAAAATGTCCGGTGCACATCACAAACCCAAAGAAGCTAAGTGCGTCAGGGTGGGCGCCCTGTTATATCCAGTGTACCTCACAGAAAGAGATTTAACAATGGTAAGTTTTACCATAAATCTCATTTTCTGCAGCAGTGTACACTGGGATTCCACAGGGAATAACATTGTGAATGTCCAAAAGCAGTTCCTCATGGGAGGGGATGCACTGTAGCGGGCACAAGAACCCGGCGTCCAAAGGAAGCATCCTGGGAGGCGGAAGTATCAACAGCATAGAACCTGATGAATGTGTTCACAGAGGACCACATAGCCACTTTGCACAATTGTACAGCGGACGCGCCGCGGCGGGCCGCCCAAGAAGATTCAGCAGACCGAGTAGAATGGGCCTTGATAGCAACAGGAGCTGGGAGACCAGCCTGCGCATAAACTTGTGCAATCTCCATTCTAATCCATCTGGCCAAGGCTTGCTTGTTCGCAGGCCAGCCACGTTTGTGAAAAACAAACTCAGTGGCGCACCCAAGGTAGGTTTCCGAGCACCCAGAAACCCCCCTCCACCTAAAATATTTATTTATTTATTTATTTTTGCTGCATGAGTATTATTAATGGCTGTCTAGCATCATCTAAAGCCTGCTGTCTTCCTGGTGGCACTTGTAAGTGCTTAATAAAAGGTTACTTTATTTTAATTATAGTACATATATATCCATGTGCATACATATATACACATGTATATACATACATACATATAAACACACACATATATGATATATATACATGTGTATATATACGTACTGTATATATATATATATATATATATGTATGCATGTTTAATATGCTATGTATATGTATATATATAAATATATATATATATATATATATATATATATAGGTGTATATATGGTGTATGTGTATATATATATATATATATATATATATATATAAACAAACAGAAAAAATTGAGCGGCACTCGGCGTCTTGTTCAGAAAAGTAGAAAAGTGTATTAAAACACCAACATGAACCAACGTTTCGGGACACGCAGGTCCCTTTGTCAAGGTGTACAGCAATGAGTGAGGGGTGACAGCTTACCTTTATAGCAGGAGAAGCCCCAGAGTGACTTGTGCGATGTGCGGCGTCCGTCCACGAGGTCCGGCGCCTGCTGTGGTAGAAGAAGTAAAAAAAGAAGGCGTGTAAGAAAGGACTTGCTGTCCATAATACATGTCTATCTAAATTACAAGTATAGTTATAGGTCAAATAAAAATATTGAAGGGTGACCAAAAAGGGGGGGGGGGGGGAAGGAAGGAGGGAGAAGGGGGGGGGGGAGTGAGATGTGTCCTTAATGTTCCCGGTAGGATTAAAGATGTTAATGGGTGAACAAATTCCAAGGCATCATTTCATTCAGTCCACCAGGATTAATTGTGCCAAGTCTGTAGATCCACCTGGCTTCCAGTCTGAGGAGTTTACCTTCCCGATCGCCCCCTCTAAGGGATTTCTCAATGTGGTCAATAACCATATGTCTCAGGTCATTGATATCATGGCCTGCTTCCAAAAAGTGTCTGGCGACAGGCTGGTCCGATGTCTTACTTGAAGAGGCTTGCTTGATCGCAGACCTGTGGAGGGCCATTCGTTCTCTCATGGTTCTGATAGATTTGCCCACCTAGACCAAATTGCACGGGCACACTATGATATAAATGATGAAAGAAGACTGACATGAGTCACTCTGGGGCTTCTCCTGCCATAAAGGTAAGCTGTCACCCCTCACTCACTGCTGTACACCTTGACAAAGGGACCTGCGTGTCCCGAAACGTTGGTTCATGTTGGTGTTTTAATACACTTTTCTACTTTTCTGAACAAGACGCCAAGTGCCGCTCATTTTTTTCTGTTTGTTTTACCATCACTGCTGAGAGGGCACCAGCGCATTTATATCACTGAAAACGGAGTGCTGATCCATTTCCATGAAAAGTGTGATATTTGGATGATTGGTTCTCTTATCGATCAGGCCATCCTGGGATAAGGCACACTTGAATATTAATGCTGGATCCAGAGTGTTCCTGCTTTTGTGGTGAATTATTTTGTAAAGAGTGATACCTCCATCACGCGTGCACTGCACTAGTAATTTTTCTTTTTTTTTCGTGCACATCTAAAGGCAAACTGTCCATATGTCTACCAGTTCACACCAGGAGGGTGAACATGGATGCCGCGGCATGCCCTCCACACAAGGAGAAATTTTCAGTTTCACAGACGATGATGCAGACCGCCTGCGATTTAAAGACCATCTGGGTTATGCAGACAAGACCGACACGGTAGATGACGTCTATCACCAGCTATTAAAATTAAAAAAGCGTGAAATTGACTTTCTCCTACATGGCATCACTCTATCTGACTACCACAGGGACAGACTGATACCACAGGGCTTTAGGGTTCGGAACGTCCCCACTATTGGCCGATTCAACCCTGAGTTTTGCAAAAAATGGATAGGTATCCTCAACAAGTGCAGCCTTGACCTGCTTCTTCTAGTGGTTGAGGAGGCCGGCAGAGAGCTCAAATCTACCCGTGATAAGATCATTCAATTAGAAAGTGAACATCTCACCACTTTACAGAACGACATCCAACACGACTGGCTTGCAAAGCTTCAGTCACAATGTGAAACGTACCGCAGGGATTTGGTCAAATTCAAAAGAAGCAAGTACGCAGTAGTCAAAGAAGACTACGATTCGAATAGGGTCTACAGATGGCTCATGGGAGGTGAACAGGGTGCCAATACCCCTTATAATTCTCGAGCCAAACACAGTTGGCGCAGAAGA
The DNA here is from genome assembly GCF_028390025.1 of Pseudophryne corroboree. Classification (NCBI taxonomy): domain Eukaryota; kingdom Metazoa; phylum Chordata; class Amphibia; order Anura; family Myobatrachidae; genus Pseudophryne; species Pseudophryne corroboree. Next base: position 133,353,211 of record NC_086449.1, on the reverse strand, counting down.
CGGGAGGCGCAGTCCTTCATGTCAGCCACCTCTAACAGTGACAACGACACCGTCCAAGAGTCTGACCCTTTATCCAATCCTCCATGCACCCCTTTAAAACCCTCACAGACAACTTCTGTGTCCAAAGAAAAAGGCAGGCGAGGCCGGCCACCCGCAGGGGTGGGCAATGGGCGAGGAACAGGAAGGTCTTCAGCCAGAAAAAATCATTAATTTACAACTTATCCAATATGACTTTCAGCCCCCAGGAATTATCAGTCCTAGAAAAAGGACTGTCCTTTGTACCGACCACCAAATTTAATGATTTCAACTGGCAAATAGATATCCACCGGTTTGCTCGCAAACTGAGACTTCAAGAGTTTTTTTCATTCTCGACCACAGAATACTATGGTTGATGAGTTGAACTCTGTACAAAGCAAATTTATTCAGTCCAGGCATCTCTCTTCCTTTGATCCCCCCTCGTCCAACTCTTCAATTAAATCTTATACCCAGTTGATGCAAGATTCGGTATCCAAATATTCTAGGGCCAAAAGTGACATCAACACCAACCTGTCCCGACAGGAACTCACAGGACTTCAACAGCTGGGAACTTATAGGAATGTTGGGTTCTGCCCCGCCGACAAGGGGGGCGGAATAGTGGTACTAAACTTGAGTGATTACACCAAGGAAGCCTATGGACAACTCAATGATGAATCCATCTATGAGCCACTGACTCACGACCCAACGGTGAAATACAAATTGGAGGTTGATCTTTTATTAAAAGACGCCAACTCTAAAGGCCTCATTTCGCCTAAATTACTGAAAGCATTATCACAGGATCATCCCGAGGTCCCTGTGTTCTTCACAGTACCAAAGATCCACAAAGATCTCCAGAGGCCACCAGGCCGACCTATTATTGCAGCAAGAAATTCTATTTATCAACCCATCTCTATTTTTCTTGACAGCATTTTACAACCGTTCATCCTTAAACATAAAAACTTCATCAAGGACACCACCTGCTTCCTCCAGAGACTGTCCACTGTAGAAATGGTACCCAACCACGCGATACTTTGTGTGGTTGATGTGTGTAGCCTCTACACAAGTATCCCCCACCATGAAGGCCTGACTGCCATGGAGGAGTTTCTTTTTTGGTCACCCCTACAATATTTTTATTTGACCTATAACTATACTTGTAATTTAGATAGACATGTATTATGGACAGCAAGTCCTTTCCCACACGCCTTCTTTTTTTACTTCTTCTACCATAGCACAGCCGGAATGATTAATGATGCATTTAAATTATCCAATGTTGTTTACCACATGCTTATAGTAGCTTTTTGCCATATAGTTGTCTAGCCTAACATCGCATTGTTTCTTTGTTGCTACTGGTAACACTAACTGACTGTTTTTGTTTACCCATGGCTCTTTAAATGTACAGACAGAGCCTTACAAACAGCCCCGTAATCTTATTGTTTAATGTGCACCATTTGACCTCTCCAGCTTAGCTTGGTATCCTCTAACACGGTGGTGGTAATACTTTTCTGACAATCACCACATTTGTCACACTCTTTCGGCAGCGGCTTAACAATGTAGTTGGTCTCCATGGCAACGAACGGCCGCTTGCCAATGACGTCAGCAGCAGGCCCCGGACCTCGTGGACGGACGCCGCACATCGCACAAGTCACTCTGGGGCTTCTCCTGCTATAAAGGTAAGCTGTCACCCCTCACTCACTGCTGTACACCTTAACAAAGGGACCTGCGTGTCCCGAAACGTTGGTTCATGTTGGTGTTTTAATACACTTTTCTACTTTTCTGAACAAGACGCCGAGTGCCGCTCAATTTTTTCTGTTTGTTTGACCATCACTGCTGAGAGGGCACCTGCGCATTTATATCACTGAAAACGGAGTGCCGATCCATTTCCATGAAAAGTATATACATATATATATACATATATACACACAGACATACTAGTTTTACGGACCCAGCATATGCTGGGTCACCTCAGTCCCCACCCCCGTGATTGGCTCCACCCAGTTCTGGACCCCCCCCCCCCCCCCCATGCAAATCCTGCGTTTGCCACAGAAATTTTACGAAAAGGAATCAGACCTCCTGATGGAGGCAGTCCTCTCCACATATATACGGAGAGCCCGTACCACACCCAAAGACCGCTCTTTGGAGGACAGACCAGAAGAAATAAAGACATGGAACCACAATCTCTTGGTTAAGGTGGAAAGATGACACCACCTTAAACATATAACCAGGGTGAGTTCAGAGAACAGCCCGGTCATGGTGAAACATCAGGAAGGGAGGACAACAGAACAAGGCGCCTAAGTCCGACACCCTCCTAGCAGAGGCAATAGCCAGCAGGAACAGGACCTTAAGCGTAAGCCATTTCAGGTCCACAGAATCAAAAGGTTCAAAGGGAGACTCTTGCAGGGCGTTAAGGACAACAGACAGATCCCATGGAGCCACCGGAGAGGCATAGGGAGGTTGTATCCGCAAAAAAAGTGGAGGTATGAACGTCAGGAATAGATGCAATCTTTCTCTGAAACCACACCGACAAGGCAGATATATGAACCTTGAGGGAGGCCAGACGAAGGCCTAAGTCCAGGCCTTGTTGCAGAAAAGCCAGAAGCCATGAAGTTCTGAACTTGTAGACATCGTAGTTCTTAGCAGCACACCAGGTGAAGTAAGAATTCCAGACCCTGTAGTAAATCCGAGACAAAGCAGGTTTACGGGCCTTCAGCATAGTTTGGATACCGCCTCAGAGAATCCTTGGCACTGAGGAGTGATGCTTCAAGAGTGTTATGCACTCCAGTGTCTGCAGGAATGTACTGGTGTTTGAACTGTTATGCAAAACAAATGGACTCACAGACAGACTGGGGAATATGACATAACGTACACAGAAGGTGATAGGGTAACAAAATACACACAAAGTGAACAGAGAAGCCCAGAGGCTAAGGAATTGGGTGTCTCCCTTGTATTAGTAATGCTCAGATGAGAAAAGCAAGATGTTGTGTTTTAATACGTAGAGAACCCGAAATGCTGTTGCTAAGGGCAACAGCAAAACCCTAAAGGGTTACCAACGGGTGTGGCAGTAAACTCCTTGGTCAGAGATGGAATGATAGACACAAGGAGAGTCTCCACAATCCTAATTCTCACTTGCAGTGCACAGGTTCAGCTTACTGCCACTAAACTGACCCCTGACACCTAGCTCAGTGAGACAGGATTAGACAGGCAAGTCTTAGAATACAGCCGCAAACTTGCTAAGTTCACAGAGTAGTAACAGAACCCCAGCAAGCTAAATGACTGACTCCAGTCTTACTGCTAGGTCTGGATTGGCAGAGTGTAATACCAAATCCCCAGGCCTATTTGCAGTAAGCAACAAACAAATACAAAGCTACACAGTACTGGCTAACTTTCAGGAACTGACTAACCAACAAAGATTCAGCAGCATCTGCTTACCCTAAGAAGAGGCCTTATAAAGCAGGTGCTGTCCACGCCCCACTCAGACCTCACAGACTGTGAGCACAAAAACCAGCACCGGATCCCCTACCGTGCACAGAGCCTGTAACCACTGCACAGCAAAAGACCCGAACCGGAGTATCAGCTGCGCTCAGGTTACTCTGCTAGCACTTGTCTCCCGGTTGCCATGACGACGTGGCAGCACAGGGCAGGAGACCCTAACAGTACCCCCCCTCTGACGAGGGGTCAAAGAACCCCTACCACCGGGTTTATCGGGGAACTGCGAGAAGAAAGAGCGTATCAGTCTGGGGGCATGAAGATCACAACTGCGCACCCACGACCGCTCCTCCGGGCCATACCCCTTCCAGTGCACCAAAAATGACAGCCGACCCCGAACCACCTTGGAGTCAAGAATCCTTTCAACAACAAACTCCCTCTGGCCACGTATCAGAAGAGGGGAAGGTCTTCCACTGGAAGAAGGATTACTAATCGCCCGTTTTAAAAGGGAACAATTAAATGTTTTATTGATACCCAAAGAACGGGGCAGATCTAACTGAAATGCCACCGGATTGATAACCCTGGTGATCTTATAAGGGCCGATGAACCGGGGGCCTAACTTATGAGATGGCTGTCTCAACTTCAAATTCTTGGTAGACAACCAGACGAAGTCTCCTAATTTGAAGCTGCAGGGTCTTTTCCGCTTATCAAAAACCCTTTTGGTCACTAATGACACAGACACAAGGGCTTTCTTCACTTTCCGCCAAATACCTCTAAGGACCGAAACCACAGAGGAACCACCAGGTGTGGAGTCCAGGGGGTCAAAAGAATTGGCCTTAGGATGATGCCCATACACACAAAGGAAGGGAGAGATCCCTGTAGCAGAGTGAGCCGCGTTGTTATAGGCAAACTCCGCCATGGACAGATGAGCAACCCAGTCAGTCTGACACTTGGAGACATAACACCTGAGGAACTGCTCCAAGGACTGGTTCACCCTTTCAGTCTGCCCATTAGACTGCGGATGGTAGCCTGACGACAAGCTGACAGAAATCTGGAGATCGGAACAAAATGCCCTCAAGAATTTGGCCACAAACTGGGATCCGCGGTCAGAGACCACATCAAGTGGCAACCCGTGGAGACGCACAACATGCAGCATAAATAATTCAGACAGGCGTCTGGCCGATGGCAGCCCAACCAGTGGAACGAAGTGCGCCATCTTCGAAAACCTGTCAACGACAACCCAGATGGCTGTCATCCCCGAGGATTTGGGCAAGTCCACCACAAAATCCATTGAAATGTGGGTCCATGGCTTAGATGGGATAGAGAGTGGATGTAATGGGCCAACAGGAACCCCTCTAGGAGTCTTATTTCGGGCACAGATGTCACATGCCCGAACCCACTGATCCACATCCTTAGCCACCGAGGGCCACCACACCGCCCTAGATAGCAACTCCCGAGTTCTGGCAATACCCGGGTGACCTGCCGACTTCTTGGCATGGAATTCCAGGAACACTCGCTGTCTTAACCTAGGAGGCACAAACAAAAGACCTACCGGAAGGTCTGGAGGAGCCTGCTCCTGTGCTCTAAGGACTAATGATAAGAGGTCCTGGGTAATGCCCACTTTAATACATGATGGGGAAACAATGGGCAACGGCTCCTCGGTGGTCTCCTGGATTGGAGCAAAACTCCGCGAGAGCGCATCAGCCTTGATGTTTTTTGACCCAGGGCGATATGTTATCAAAAAATTAAAGCGAGCAAAAAACAAAGCCCATCGTGCCTGCCTGGCATTGAGACGCTTCGCTGACTCTAAATATGCCAGATTCTTATGGTCAGTGAGAATTGAGACCACAAACTTAGCCCCCTCAAGCCAGTGTCTCCACTCCTCGAGTGCATCCTTAATAGCCAACAATTCCCGGTTACCCACGTCATAATTCATCTCGGCAGGCGAAAATTTACGGGAAAAGTAAGCACAGGGATGAAGGCGATTATCAGACACTCCCATCTGAGAAAGCACTGCCCCAATACCCATCTCAGAGGCATCCACCTCCACCACAAAAGGACGCTCTGGATCTGGGTGTCGCAGCACCTTGGCCGAAACAAATGCCCTTTTGAGACGAGCAAAAGCCGCTTTAGCCTCACAAGACCAGTGAGCAACATCCACCCCTTTCTTAGTGAGTGCCACCAAGGGCGCCACTATAGACGAAAATCCAGCGATAAATCGTCTATAAAAATTTGCAAAGCCCAGGAAACGCTGAAGCGCCTTCAAACTAGTGGGCTGCACCCAATCCAGGACTGCCTGTACCTTGGAACCCTCCATTTGGAAACCTTCTGGGGAGATAATATATCCTAGAAATGCGATTTGCTGAACTTCAAATTCGCACTTCTCCAGCTTCGCCCCAAGCCGGTGGTCTCTGAGTTTCTGGAGGACTAAGCGTACATGCTTCCGATGTTCCTCCAGGGAATGGGAGAAGATTAGGATGTCATCTAAGTATACAACTAAGAATCTATCCAAATATTCCCTGAGCACATCATTCATGAAATCCTGGAAGACTGCCGGGGCATTACAGAGCCCAAAAGGCATCACCAAATATTCATAATGCCCTGAGTGGGTATTAAAGGCAGTCTTCCATTCATCCCCCTCTCTTATTCGGATTAGATTGTACGCACCGCGTAGGTCAATCTTAGAAAAAATGGTGGCAGTACGAAGCTGGTCAAACAAGACCGAAATAAATGAGAGGCAGTGGGTATGAGTTTTTAATCGTGATACGGTTCAATTCCCTGAAGTCGATGCAGGGTCGCAACGAACCGTCCTTTTTACCCACGAAGAAGAACCCCGACCCAACTGGAGACTGTGAAGGTCTGATAAATCCCTTAGCCAAGTTCTCCTGAATGTACTCTGCCATAGCCTGAGTCTCAGGACGTGACAGGGAGTACAACCTGCTCTTGGGAAGCTTAGCATTTGGCAACAAATCAATGGCACAGTCATAGGGGCGATGGGGAGGTAGTACCTCTGCAACTTTTTTGGAGAACACGTCCGCAAAATCTGCATAACACCCTGGCAATCCTGGCAAACTTAGCTGCGAGAGCCTGACTGGAAGGCTCAAGCAACTCCTGAAACAATCAGTACCCCAACTAAGAATCTCCCCAGAGACCCAGTCAAATTGAGGATTGTGGGCCCTTAACCAGGGTAACCCCAACACCAATGGGGCAAAAGTACAGACAGTCACATAAAAGGACAATTTTTCAGAGTGTGTGGCTCCAATAAACAAAGAAATCTGGCTAGTGCAAGAGGTAATTTTACCTTGGGATAATGGTTCCCCGTTTAACCCACAAATCTCAATTTCCGATGCCAAGGGTACTAAGGGAACAGAGTGTTTCAGGGTGAATTGGCGGTCCATAAAAACCCCGTCGGCCCCACTGTCCACAAAGGCCTCAGTCTTGACAATTTGACCGAGGATCTTCAAGGTCACCGGAATGATAAAAGTCTTCTTGGGAAATTCTGACTTCTGGCCTGACAGGATATTTCCCATCACCCTCAGGCCCTGAAGTTTTCCGGCTTTTCTGGGCATGATACTACCACATGACCTTTATTCCCACAGTACAAACACAACCCCTGCTGTCTCCTCCGCGCCTTCTCACGCGAGGAGAGGCGGGTTGCCCCAATCTGCATAGGCTCCTCGGAAAATTCCTCAGAGTCTGAGGTTCCCTTGGGAAGGAAGGAAATCTCAGTCTCCCTTTCAAGCCTACGCTCTCTCAGCCGTCTATCCACCCGGATGGATAACTGCATGAGCTGATCCAAGCTATCAGGCAAGGGATATTGTACCAGTTGGTCCTTTATCTGGTTAGAAAGACCTCTTCGGTACTGGTGTCTCAGGGCTGGGTCATTCCACTGGGTATCATGGGCCAACCTCCGAAACTCCGTACAGTAAACCTCAACTGGCCTTCGCCCTTGCTTAAGGATCGAAATCTGAGCCTCGGCTGAGGCCGTCTTGTCAGGGTCATCATACAACATGCCCAGTGCCGTAAAAAAAGCGTCAACACTTTTAAGCGACGGACAGTCAGGCTGCAACCCATATGCCCAGACCTGTGGGTCTCCTTGTAGCAAGGAAATCACTATGCCCACCCGCTGAATCTCCGACCCAGAAGACTGAGGCCTAAGCCGGAAGTATAGCTTGCAGCTCTCCTTGAAACAAAAGAACTGCGAGCGATCTCCAGAAAAACGATCCGGGAGATTTACTTTCGGCTCCTTAACCCCTGCAGGTGCTGCTGCTGCGGGAGCTCCGCCAGCAGCCTGGGAGGTGTGCATTTTAATGGACAAATCATTAAATTGTCGAGTCAGGACCTGCACCTGATCGACCACCTGTTGCAACGTATTTTGAGGGGTATGCTCCATATTCCCACAAAATTTCAACAGGAGTATTAGGCTGCTGAATATGTTATGCACACCAGTGCCTGCAGGAATGTACTGGTGTTTGAACTGTTATGCAAAACAAATGGACTCACAGACAAACTGGGGAATATGACATAACGTACACAGAAGGTGATAGGGTAACAAAATACACACAAAGTGAACAGAGAAGCCCAGAGGCTAAGGAATTGGGTGTCTCCCTTGTATTAGTAATGCTCAGATGAGAAAAGCAAGATGTTGTGTTTTAATACGTAGAGAACCTGAAATGCTGTTGCTAAGGGCAACCGCAAAACCCTAAAGGGTTACCAACGGGTGTGGCAGTAAACTCCTTGGTCAGAGATGGAATGATAGACACAAGGAGAGTCTCCACAATCCTAATTCTCACTTGCAGTGCACAGGTTCAGCTTACTGCCACTAAACTGACCCCTGACATCTAGCACAGTGAGACAGGATTAGACAGGCAAGTCTTAGAATACAGCCGCAAACTTGCTAAGTTCACAGAGTAGTAACAGAACCCCAGCAAGCTAAACGACTGACTCCAGTCTTACTGCTAGGTCTGGATTGGCAGAGTGTAATACCAAATCCCCAGGCCTATTTGCAGTAAGCAACAAACAAATACAAAGCTACACAGTACTGGCTAACTTTCAGGAACTGACTAACCAACAAAGATTCAGCAGCATCTGCTTACCCTAAGAAGAGGCCTTATAAAGCAGGTGCTGTCCACGCCCCACTCAGACCTCACAGACTGTGAGCACAAAAACCAGCACCGGATCCCCTACCGTGCACAGAGCCTGTAACCACTGCACAGCAAAAGACCCGAACCGGAGTATCAGCTGCGCTCAGGTTACTCTGCTAGCACTTGTCTCCCAGTTGCCATGACGACGTGGCAGCACAGGGCAGGAGACCCTAACAAAGAGCCATGCCGTCAAAGCGAGTCTGGCCAGGTCTGGGTAGACACAAGGGCCCTGAACAAGGAGGTCTGGGTGTTGAGGATGAAGTAGGGGACGCTCCATCGATAGGCCCTGCAGGTCTGAGAACCAATGCCATCTGGGCCACACCGGAGCGACCAGAAGTAGGACTCCTCCTTTTTGCTTGAACTTTCGCAGTACCCTGGGCAGGAGTGACACCGGAGGGAACACATACAGCAGCTGAAAGTCCCATGGAATTGCCAGTGTGTCCACGAACGCTTCTTGTGGATCCCTTGTCCTTGATCCGAAGACCAGAACCTTGTGATTGTGTCGAGACGCCATCAGGTCTACATCTGGTAGGCCCCACTTGTCCACTAGGAGTTGAAAGACCTCCGGATGAAGGCTCCATTCTTCTTTGTGTATGTCCTGACGACTAAGGAAATCTGCTTCCCAGTTGAGGACACCCAGAATGAACACTGCCGATATTGCTGACAGATGGCGTTCTGCCCTATGAAGAATTCTTGACACTTCCATCATTGCTGCGCGGCTTTGAGTGCCACCTTGATGATTTACGTAAGCCACTGTGGTTGCGTTATCTGATTGTACTGGAACAGGCCTGTTCCTTATCAGAGGTAGGGCCAGTGTCAATGCATTCAAGGCCGCCCAGAGTTCCAGAATGTGGATGGGGACGAGAGACTCCTCCTCGGCCCAGCAACCCTGGAGAGAGTGTTTCTCGAACACTGTGCCCCAGCCTCTCAGACTGGCATCCGTAGTCAAGAGGACCCAGTGGGGAATCCAAAAGGGATGGCCCCTGCTCAACTGTTGATCCTGGAGCCACCAGGCTAAAGACAAGCGGACCTCCGGAGTCAGGGATATCATTTGAGACCTGATCTGATGAGGCAGACCATTCCACTTGGACAGGATTAACCACTGGAGAGGGCGAGAATGGAATTGAGCATACTCCACCATGTCGAAGGCCGACACCATCAGGCCTAGTACTTGCATTGCCAAGTGTATGGACACTCTTGGGCGAGAGAGGAAGTATCTGATCCTGTCCTGAATTTTCAGGACCTTCTCTGGAGATAGTAACAGCCTCTGGCTGGGCATATCCAGTAGAGCCCCCAGATGCACCATGCGCCGAGCAGGGACCAGGGAGGACTTTTTCCAATTGATAAGCCACTCATGGGCTTGTAGAAATTGCACTGTCAGCTGGAGATGACTCAGGAGAACATCTTGGGAGCTTGCCAGGATCAGCAGATCATCCAGATATGGCAGGATCCTGATTCCCTGTTGACGAAGATGAGCTATCATCGCGGCCATGACCTTGGTAAATATCTGAGGGGCCGTGGTCAGTCCAAACGGCAGAGCCCTGAATTGATAATGGAGGTTGCCAATAGCAAACCGCAGATATTGCTGATGTGAAATGGCAATAGGAATATGCAGGTAAGCATCCTGTATATCCAGGGATACCATGTAGTCCCCAGGTTCCATGGCCAGTACAATTGAGTGCAGTGTTTCTATACGGAACTTGGAAACTCTCAAAAACTTTTTCAGTGATTTTAGGTTGAGAATAGGCCGGAAAGACCCATTGGGTTTCGGTACTAGAAAAAGGGTCGAGTAGTAACCTCTGCCTTTCTGAGAGGTAGACACCAGCACCACCACTCCTGTCTCCAGGAAGGATTGCACAACCAGGTGTAGAACTTGCGCCTTCAACGGATCCGAGGGGATGACCGTTGTGCAGAACTGGCGAGGGGGACGCCACCTGAATGAGACCACTTACCCATGAGAGACAACTTCCTGCACCCACGCATCTGAAGTGGTCTTTAACCAGACCTGGGTGAACTGCAGGAGTCGGCCTCCCACCCTGGGGTCCCCCAGGGGAAGGCCCACCCTGTCATGCTGCAGGTTTGTCCTGTTTGGAAGCAGGCTGACGGGCAGCCCAGGATTGTTTAGATTTGGGCTTACTGGTCTTGGTAGTACGAGGCTGTCTCAAGTACACCTGACCCTTTGATTTACCTGAGGACCGAAAGTATCGAAAAGTAGTACCCTTGGCCTTCAGAGCAGAAGGAGTAGTATTAGGCAGGCTTAGCAGAGGCTAAGTCAGTCACAATCTTGTTTAGATCTTCTCCAAAAAGGATGTCTTCCTTAAAAGGGAGCACCTCCAGAGTTTTCTTGGAATCCAAGTCCACCTTCCAGGACTGCAACCATAGAATACGGCGAGCCAAAATAGACATAGTGGCCGCTTTGGAGGCCATGATGCCCGCCTCAGAGGACGCCTCCTGAATATATTGGGAGGTGGTGGTAATGTGAGACAGACACTGTCTGTCAATGTCAGAAATATCCGAAGGTAGCTCATTCTCCAATACCTGGACCCATACTTCAATACCTTTTGCAGCCCAGGAGGCCACAATAGTAGGCCTATGTATTGCCCAATTTAGGGAATAAATACACGTCAGGCATCCCTCCACATGCTCATCTTATATATATATATATATAAGATGTATGGACCCTGACGCACTTATCCTCTTCAAGGCACAGAATATAGTGATAGCAAGGGTGTGATACACTAAATGAAAAATCACACGGCAGCTACAGGCACACTTCAGTCACAAGTACAGTGCAGATATAAGGTGCAAAACAATAATACTAGAGATGTGCACCGGAAATTTTTCAGGTTTTGTGTTTTGGTTTTGGATTCGGTTCCGCGGCCGTGTTTTGGATTCAAACGCGTTTTGGCAAAACCTCCCTGAAATTTTTTTGTCGGATTCGGGTGTGTTTTGGATTCGGGTGGTTTTTTTTCAAAAACCCCTCAAAAACAGCTTAAATCATAGAATTTGGGGGTAATTTTGATCCTATAGTATTATTAACCTCAGTAACCACAATTTCCACTCATTTCCAGTCTATTCTGAACACCTCACACCTCACAATACTATTTTTAGTCCTAAAATTTGCACAGAGGTCACTGGATGACTAAGCAAAGTGACCCAAGAGGGCGGCACAAACACCTGGCCCATCTAGGAGTGGCACTGCAGTGTCAGACAGGATGGCACTTAAAAAAATTGGCCCCAAACAGCACATGATGCAAAGAAAAGAGAAAAAGAGGTGCACTGTGGTCGCTGGATGGCTAAGCTAAGCGACACAAACACCTCAATATCACAGGAATTATTTGTTCTAATCAGTGGTATTATTGGTCCAAATCACTGGAAGAAAATGACAAAATCACTGGAATTATTCGTTCTAATCAATGGTATTATTGGTCCAAATCACTGGAAGAAAATGACAAAATCACTGGAATTATTTGTTCTAATCAATGGTATTATTGGTCCAAATTACTGGAAGAAAACGACAAAATCACTGGAATTATTCGTAAACATTTGTAGAAAGTCGCTGCTTTCTGATTACAGAAATGCTCAGATATTCCTGCGACTCCACAATCCCTTCCCAGAGGAAAAAGAAATTGAGAAACCGTTGTTTGAGAACGTTTGTTCTCTTTCCCTTACAAAGGCACAAACCACTTTCCAAGAAGACTGACGTTTTTGGGATTATGGAGACATAATGTTTTTGAATATAAATCCTAAAGCAGGTGATGTATTAGAGCAAAACAGTGCAAGAGACCAGCCATGCAGTTTCTGAAATATTATGACAAAACGTTACTGTATTTCATAAGCACTCATTCCTAACTCTGCTAAGTAATGTCTGGTATACTGTATCTGGCTTCCATGAGGTAGGTGTCCATTAATTCAGCTTCCATTGACCTTTTTGAAAGCGGTAGAAGTTATCGATTCTTTTTTATTTATTTTTATTTTCCCCTATTTTTAATTTTCTCCTGTATAGCCCAGTAAAATGTTGCAATGTTAAGTATTGACTTGTGCCTTCTGGGGGTTCACTTCTTCACCAAACCCAGCCAAATCTCATCCTAACCCTCTGTTCCACGTTCTCTATGTACCCCATCTGTGTCACCCATGTCTGTCTACCCCTCCCCTTTAGATTGTAAGCTCTCACGAGCAGGGCCCTCTTCCCTCATGTGCTTATCCTTTGTCTTACTTTAATAATCTTCAACTGTACCACATCCAACAGTCTTCTGCCACCTGATACTTATTCCAGTGTCATCTGCTGATGTAACTATGTGTATTTATTTACCCTGTACTTGTCCTATACTGTCATCAACTGTAAGTTGCTGTTTTCCTGTTTGATTATTTATGTAATCTGTAATTGGGCACTGCAGAACCCTTGTGGCGCCATATACCGTATATACTCAAGTATAAGTCGACCCGAATATAAGCCAAAGCACCTAATTTTACCACAAAAACTTGGGAAAACTTATTGACTCGAGTATAAGCCTAGGGTGGGAAATGCAGCTCTAGCTGTACACAGCCCTCACACTGCCAGATATGCCCTCACACTGGCAGATATGCCCCCACACTGCCAGATATGCCCCCTCAGTGCCAGATATGCCCCCTCAGTGCCAGATATGTCCTCTCAGTGCCAGATATGCCCCCCCAGTGCCAGAAATGCCCCCTCAGTGCCAGATATGCCCTCATAGTGCCAGATATGCCCTCATAGTTCCAGATATGCCCCCTCAGTGCCGCTGGAGACGCAGGAGGGACACAGGAGAAGCGCGCGCTGTGCGCTCCGTGTCCCTCCTTCACACTGCACTGCCCTCCGTGTCTCCTGCACTGACTCAAGTATAAGCCGAGGGGGCTTTTTCAGCACAAAAAAAAGTGCTGAAAAAGTCGGCTTATACTCGGGTATATACGGTAAATAAAGGATAATAATAATAATAATAATAATATAGGGTGTATAATCCCCAGGTGTATCTCACACATCACACAGTACAGTATATAGGGTGTATAATCCCCAGGTGTATCTCACACATCGCTCAGTACAGATTACAGAATGTATAATCACCAGGTGTATAACACACGTCGCACAGTACAGTATACATACTGGTCACAACAATGCAGCAGATATTGAGCACTGATCTGGATACTAGAAGTCACACAGAGCTGCAAGATACAGCAATGGCCTACTGTACTGTATATGTATACTGTTGTATATGTATACTGCTGGTCACCAAAATGCTGCACTGTCCTATATATACTGCTCACAATAATGCAGCACAGATATGGAATGGATACTTGCAGTGACACAGAGCTGCAAGATACAGCAATGGCCTACTGTACTGTACAACTATATACTGTTGGTCACAAAAATGCTGCACTGTAATACTATATATACTGCTCACAAAAATGCAGCACAGATATGGAATGGGTACTTGCAGTGACACAGAGCTGCAAGATACAGCAATGGCCTACTGTACAACTATATACTGTTGGTCACCAAAATGCTGCACTGTAATACTATATATACTGCTCCCAATAATGCAGCACAGATATGGAATGGATACTTGCAGTGACACAGAGCTGCAAGATACTGCAATGGCCTACTGTACTGTACTATATATGTATACTGCTGGTCACCAAAATGCTGCACTGTCCTACTATATACTGCTCACAATAATGCAGCACAGATATGGAATGGATACTTGCAGTGACACAGAGCTGCAAGATACTACAGCAATGGCCTAATGTACTGTACAACTATATACTGTTGGTCACCAAAATGCTGCACTGTCCTACTATATACTGCTCACAATAATGCAGCACAGATATGGAATGGATACTTGCAGTGACACAGAGCTGCAAAATACAGCAATGGCCTACTGTACAACTATATACTGTTGGTCACCAAAATGCTGCACTGTAATACTATATATACTGCTCACAAAAATGCAGCACAGATATGGAATGGATACTTGCAGTGACACAGAGCTGCAAGATACAGCAATGGCCTACTGTACTGTACTACTATTATACTGGTGGTCCCCAGTCCCCACAATAAAGCACACTGAGCACAGATATTTGCAGCACACTGAGCACAGATATGGAGCGTTTTCAGGCAGAGAACGTAGATATTTTCAGCACACTGACCACAGATATTTGCAGCACACTGAGCACAGATATTTGCAGCACACTGAGCACAGATTAGGGAGCTTTTCAGGGAGAGAACGCAGCCACGTCCTCTCCGTTCAATCTTCAATGCACGAGTGAAAATGGCGGCGATGCGCGGCTCTTTATATAGAATAAGAATCTCGCGAGAATCCGACAGCGGGATGATGACGTTCGGGCGCGTTCGGGTTAACCGAGCAAGGCGGGAAGATCCGAGGCTGCCGCGGAACCATGTAAAATAGGTGAAGTTCGGGGGGGTTCGTATCTCAGAGAACCGAACCCACTCATCTCTAAATAATACTGCACTAGACCAGCAAATTTACATATAACAACAGATATGTATATGCAGAAAGATATAACAATGCACAGTAGATACTGGATGTATATCACAGAATATTTGTACAACCTATTCTGAAGTAAGCACACTTGTTCTTAACTAACATTGTTTAAAATGACATGTAGAATACTTAAGTGTCTGTAATAGCACGGCGCTGCGACAGGCCGCTTTACAGAGGAGACAGAACCCAGCAATCCCGTTGAGAGCAGCCCAGCTAAGGATATGGCGCCAGATCTCTTCAGGGAGTAAGGCAGAAAGTGAAAGCAGCTCCAGGGCGGGTACACCTGCAGGAGATGGCGCCTGGAGCTGGGGGAGGGGCTACAGGTCAGCGCCTTATCCCCTCTGCTGGACTTCACCACCGGGTACTATGGAGCCTGTGACAAATGGTTTTTAGTAAAACCGACTTGTGCTCCTTGCCCTGGTTGATATAGTGGGGTTCCTGTACGAAACAGTGTCCACACCAGCCGCGCGATCCGTCTCCCAAGGATCACGCCAGATCACAATTTACCTGACGGGACCCTCTTACCTCCTCCCTGACATTTTGCAGCCACGCGACCCTGGAGAGCAGCAGCGGTAGTGTGCCAATGAACCGGTGCGTCCCCGCTGTAAGTACCCGGGAACTAAGCCGCGGGAGTATACAGCGGCGCAGGAGGGAGGTGATGGAGCCGCAGCACAGCATGTCCCCAGAACATGTGCTGCGGCCCTTGAAGTCTTCATAAAATCTTTTTTCAGGGCTGCCTAGTGCATCCCCCCCTGTTAGTGACCTGCACTGCAGGCACCAACTTTAAAACTGAGCTCTACCACCTTATGTTAATGCGAGATTCCGTTGGA
Organism: Pseudophryne corroboree; assembly: GCF_028390025.1. Classification (NCBI taxonomy): domain Eukaryota; kingdom Metazoa; phylum Chordata; class Amphibia; order Anura; family Myobatrachidae; genus Pseudophryne; species Pseudophryne corroboree. The sequence goes on along the minus strand of NC_086449.1, from coordinate 133,337,281 downwards.
CTGATGCAAGGGTTTGTGTGTCTGCAAGAGTAAACCTGTGCCTCCCATTGATCATTAGTATCAGCACTTGACAAGTCCATGCTAGGTCCAAGACAACCACCAGAAACAGGATTCCCTTCCCAGCATGAGTGTTGGTACACGCCCCGAACACCTACAGTACATGACACTAACTCAAGTCAGGGCGGTTCCGAGTACTCACACTGTTGCCACCTAGCTGCCATCCTGAGATGCCATTATCATAAAAGATGGATCTAAACTACTGTAGTACTGTATGACTAGTAACTATTGTTTTGGAGAGATCAGGGCTGTCACTAGGGGTGTGTGAGTGGTACTGATGGGGCACGAAGCCCTGGGGGCAGCACCAATATGACATCATGCTCTCAGGGGGCAGTGACGTCACTGGTAGTGATCAGAGATCATACAATTGAAATAAACAAGTAACAAAAACATTTTGTTTTACTGAAAAAAAATAAGATTTTACTTACCGATAAATCTATTTCTCGTAGTCCGTAGTGGATGCTGGGGACTCCGTCAGGACCAAGGGGGATTAGCGGCTCCGCAGGAGACAGGGCACAAAACTAAAGCTTTAGGATCAGGTGGTGTGTACTGGCTCCTCCCCCTATGACCCTCCTCCAAGCCTCAGTTAGGATACTGTGCCCGGACGAGCGTACACAATAAGGAAGGATATTGAATCCCGGGTAAGACTCATACCAGCCACACCAATCACACCGTATAACTTGTGATCTAAACCCAGTTAACAGTATGACAAACGTAGGAGCCTCTGAACAGACGGCTCACAACAATAACAACCCGATTTTTTTGTAACAGTAACTATGTACAAGTATTGCAGACAATCCGCACTTGGGATGGGCGCCCAGCATCCACTACGGACTACGAGAAATAGATTTATCGGTAAGTAAAATCTTATTTTCTCTGACGTCCTAAGTGGATGCTGGGGACTCCGTCAGGACCATGGGGATTATACCAAAGCTCCCAAACGGGCGGGAGAGTGCGGATGACTCTGCAGCACCGAGTGAGAGAACTCCAGGTCCTCCTCAGCCAGGGTGTGCCCCTGACCAAGTAGCAGCTCGGCAAAGTTGTAAAGCCGAGACCCCTCGGGCAGTCGCCCAAGATGAGCCCACCTTCCTTGTGGAATGGGCATTTATATATTTTGGCTGTGGCAGTCCTGCCACAGAATGTGCAAGCTGAATTGTACTACACATTCAACTAGCAATCGTCTGCTTAGAAGCAAGAGCACCCAGTTTTTTGGGTGCATACAGGATAACAGCAAGTCAGTTTTCCTGACTCCAGCCGTCCTGGAAATCTATATTTTCAGGGCCCTGACAACATCTAGCAACTTGGAGTCCTCCAAGTCTCTAGTAGCCGCAGGTACCACAATAAGCTGGTTCAGATGAAACGCTGACACCACCTTAGGGAGAAACTGGGGACGAGTCCGCAGCTCTGCCCTGTCCGAATGGACAATCAGATATGGGCTTTTGTGAGACAAAGCCGCCAATTCTGACACTCGCCTGGCCGAGGCCAGGGCCAACATCATGGTCACTTTCCATGTGAGATATTTCAAATCCACAGATTTGAGCGGTTTAAACCAACGTGATTTGAGGAATCCCAGGACTACGTTGAGATCCCACAGTGCCACTGGAGGCACAAAAGGGGGTTGTATATGCAGTACTCCCTTGTCAAATTTCTGGACTTCAGGAACTGAAGCCAATTCTTTCTGGAAGAAAATCGACAGGGCCGAAATTTGAACCTTAATGGACCCCAATTTGAGGCCCATAGACACTCCTGTTTGCAGGAATCGACCGAGTTGAAATTTCTTCGTGGGGCCTTCCTGGCCTCACACCACGCAACATATTTTCGCCACATGTGGTGATAATGTTGTGCGGTCACCTCCTTCCTGGCTTTGACCAGGGTAGGAATGACCTCTTCCGGAATGCCTTTTTTTTTTTTTTTTTTTCTTAGGATCCGGCGTTCAACCGCCATGCCGTCAAACGCACCCGCGGTAAGTCTTGGAACAGACATGGTACTTGCTGAAGCAAGTCCCTTCTTATCGGCAGAGGCCCTGAGTCCTCTGTGAGCATCTCATGAAGTTCCGGGTACCAAGTCCTTCTTGGCCCATCCGGAGCCACGAGTATAGTTCTTACTCCTCTACGTCTTATAATTCTCAGTACCTTTGGTATGAGAAGCAGAGGAGGGAACACATACACCGACTGGTACACCCATGGTGTTACCAGAACGTCCACAGCTATTTCCTGAGGGTCTCTTGACCTGGCGCAATACCTGTCCAGTTTTTTGTTCAGGCGGGACGCCATCATGTCCACCTTTGGTCTTTCCCAACGGTGCACAATCATGTGGAAACAACTTCTCGATGAAGTCCCCACTCTCCCGGGTGGAGGTCGTGCTGAGGAAGTCTGCTTCCCAGTTGTCCACTCCCGGAATGAAAACTGCTGACAGTGCTATCACATGATTTTCCGCCCAGCGAAGAATCCTTGCAGTTTCTGCCATTGTCCTCCTGCTTCTTGTGCCGCCCTGTCTGTTTACGTGGGCGACTGCCGTGATGTTGTCCCACTGGATCAATACCGGCTGACCTTGAAGCAGAGGTCTTGCTAAGCTTAGAGCATTGTAAATTGCTCTTAGCTCCAGTATATTTATGCGGAGAGAAGTCCCCAGATTTGATCACACTCCCTGGAAATTTTTTCCCTGTGTGACTGCTCCCCAGCCTTTCAAGCTGGAATCCGTGGTCACCAGGACCCAGTCCTGAATGCATAACTGTGGCACTTTAGTAGATGAGCACTCTGCAGCCACCACAGAAGAGACACCCTTGTCCTTGGAGACAGGGTTATCCGCTGATGCATCTGAAGATGCGATCCGGACCATTTGTCCAGCAGATCCCACTGAAAAGTTCTTGCGTGAAATCTGCCGAATGGAATCGCTTCGTAAGAAGCCACCATTTTTCCCAGGACCCTTGTGCAATGATGCACTGACACTTTTCCTGGTTTTTGGAGGTTCCTGACTAGCTCGGATAACTCCCTGGCTTTCTCCTCCGGGAGAAACACCTTTTTCTGGACTGTGTCCAGAATCATCCCTAGGGACAGCAGACGTGTCGTCGGAGACAGCTGCGATTTTGGAATATTTAGAATCCACCCGTGCTGTCGTAGAACTACTTGAGATAGTGCTACTCCGACCTCCAACTGTTCTCTGGACCTTGCCCTTATCAGGAGATCGTCCAAGTAAGGGATAATTAAGATGCCTTTTCTTTGAAGAAGAATCATCATTTCGGCCATTACCTTGGTAAAGACCCGGGGTGCCGTGGACAATCCAAACGGCAGCGTCTGAAACTGATAGTGACAGTTTTGTACCACGAACCTGAGGTACCCTTTGTGAGAAGGGCAAATTTGGACATGGAGGTAAGCATCCTTGATGTCCAGGGACACCATATAGTCCCCTTCTTCCTGGTTCGCTATCACTGCTCTGAGTGACTCCATTTAGAATAGGTCTCACCGAGCCGTCTGGCTTCAGTACCACAATATAGTGTGGAATAATACCCCTTTACTTGTTGTAGGAGGGGTACTTTGATTATCACCTGCTGGGAATACAGCTTGTGAATTGTTTCCAATACTGCCTCCCTGTCGGAGGTAGACGTTGGTAAAGCAAACTTCAGGAACCTGCGAGGGGGAGACGTCTCGAATTTCCAATCTGTACCCCTGGGATACTACTTGTAGGATCCAGGGGTCCACTTGCGAGTGAGCCCACTGCGTGCTGAAACTCTTGAGACGACCCCCCACCGCACCTTTTGTACGGCCTCAGCGTCATGCTGAGGACTTGGCAGAAGCGGTGGAAGGCTTCTGTTCCTGGGAATGGGCTGCCTGCTGCAGTCTTCTTCCCTTACCTCTATCCCTGAGCAGATATTATGGGGACGAAAGGACTGAGGCTGAAAAGACTATGTCTTTTTCTGCTGAGATGTGACTTGGGGTAAAAAAGGTGGATTTTCTAGCTGTTGCCGTGGCCACCAGGTCCTATGGACCGACCCCAAATAACTCCTCCCCTTTATACGGCAATACTTCCATGTGCCGTTTGGAATCTGCATCACCTGACCACTGTCGTGTCCAGAAACATCGTATGGACATCGCACTTACTCTTGATGCCAGAGTTTCGCATATATAGAAATGCATCTTTTAAATGCTCTATAGTCAATAAAATACTGTCCCTGTCAAGGGTATCAATATTTCCAGTCAGGGAATCCGACCAAGCCACCCCAGCGCTGCCCATCCAGGCTGAGGCGATCGCTGGTCGCAGTATAACACCAGTATGTGTGTATATACTTTTTAGGATATTTTCCAACCTCCTATCAGTTGGCTCCTTGAGGGCGTCCGTATCTGGAGACGGTAACGCCACTTGTTTTTATAAGCGTGTGAGCGCCTTATCCAGCCTAAGGTGTATTTCCCAACGCGCCATAACTTCTGGCGGGAAAAGGTATACCGCCAATAATTTTCTATCGGGGAAACCCACGCATCATCACACACTTCATTTAATTTATCTGATTCAGGAAAAACCACATGTAGTTTTTTCACACTCCACATAATACCCTTTTTTGTGGTACTTGTAGTATCAGAAATATGTAACATCTCCTTCATTGCCCTTAACAAGTAACGTGTGGCCCTAAAGGAAAATATGTTTGTTTCTTCACCGTCGACACTGGAGTCAGTGTCCGTGTCTGTGTCTGTGTCGACCGACTGAGGTAAAAGGACGTTTTAACGCCCCTGACGGTGTTTTAGACGCCTGGACAGGTACTAATTGGTTTGCCGGCCGTCTCATGTCGTCAACCGACCTTGCAGCGTGTTGACATTATCACGTAATTCCTTAAATAAGCCATCCATTCCGGTGTCGACTCCCTAGAGAGTGACATCACCATTACCGGCAATTGCTCCGCCTCCTCACCAACATCGTCCTCATACATGTCGACACACAAGTATCGACACACAGCACACACACAGGGAATGCTCTGATAGAGGACAGGACCCCACTAGCCCTTTGGGGAGACAGAGGGAGAGTTTGCCAGCACACACCAAAAACGCTATATTATACAGGGACAACCTTTATATAAGTGTTTTTCCCTTATAGCATTTTAATATATATATACATATCTCCAAATAAGTGCCCCCCCTCTCTGTTTTAACCCTGTTTCTGTAGTGCAGTGCAGGGGAGAGCCTGGGAGCCTTCCCACCAGCCTTTCTGTGAGGGAAAATGGCGCTGTGTGCTGAGGAGAATAGGCCCCGCCCCCTTTTTGGCGGGCTTCTTCTCCCGTTTTTCTGAGACCTGGCAGGGGTTAAATACATCCATATAGCCTCCAGGGGCTATATGTGATGTATTTTTAGCCAGAATAAGGTATTATACATTGCTGCCCAGGGCGCCCCCAGCAACGCCCTGCACCCTCCGTGACCGTTGGTGTGAAGTGTGTGACAACAATGGCGCACAGCTGCAGTGCTGTGCGCTACCTTCATGAAGACTGAAAAGCCTTCTGCCGCCGGTTTCTGGGCCTTCAATCTTCAGCATCTGCAAGGGGGGTCGGCGGCGCGGCTCCGGGACGAACCCCAGGGTGAGACCTGTGTTCCGACTCCCTCTGGAGCTAATGGTGTCCAGTAGCCTAAGAAGCCAATCCATCCTGCACGCAGGTGAGTTGAACTTCTCTCCCCTAAGTCCCTCGATGCAGTGAGCCTGTTGCCAGCAGGACTCACTGAAAATAAGAAACCTAAAAACTTTTTCTAAGCAGCTCCTTAAGAGAGCCACCTAGATTGCACCCTGCTCGGACGGGCACAAAAACCTAACTGAGGCTTGGAGGAGGGTCATAGGGGGAGGAGCCAGTACACACCACCTGATCCTAAAGCTTTAGTTTTGTGCCCTGTCTCCTGCGGAGCCGCTAATCCCCCTTGGTCCTGACGGAGTCCCCAGCATCCACTTAGGACGTCAGAGAAATTGGTATTTCAAGAATGCAGATCAAGTGTTCTTGTTAACCACCATCCACATCTATATATACAGGTTGAGTATCCCATATCCAAATATTCCAAAAATACTGAATATTCAAAAATATGGAATTTTTGGAGTGAGAATGAGATAGTGAAACCTTTGTTTTCTGAAGCCTCTATGTACACAATCTTTGCTTACTACACAAAGTTATTAAAAGATATTGTAGTACATGACCTTCAGGCTGGGAATAAGGTGTATATGAAACATAAATGAATTGTCTGAAAGTTCACAAACTTTATTTAATGCACAAAGTTATTAAAAATAATGGCTAAAATTACCTCCCGGCTGTGTGTATAAGGTGTATATGAAACATAAATGCATTCTGTGCTTAGACTTAGGTCCCATCGCCATGATATCTCATTATGGTATGCAATTATTCCAAAATACGGAAAAATCCCATATCCAAAATACCTCTGGTCCCAAGCATTCTGGATATGGGATACTCAACCTGTATGAGCAGTCCAATGATTCATACGTTCATTTTGGATTGGCACCATGGCAAACTATATTTAAAAAGTAACCCCTAATATCTGACTAGTGACTACACCCATCTTAACAACAGAGACGAGCTCCTTGAGGGGATGAGGCAAGAAAATGAAACTGATTACTTTGGGACAATATGAAACATTGTTACAGGAACAACAAATGGCATATTTTACCTGTGAAAATGTAGATGACATAATGAAGCTACTCACCTGGCAGTCACACGGGGCAGCGGAGGAGCGACACACAGGAAGCAGGACATCCTAGGGTGTGCTTCAGATTATTCTATTCCTACTCACAATCCACCATCCTGGTATGACAAACAAAATAGGCGGAACAATTAGCATGTCACAGCTTTATGAATTGTATTCCCTGCTGCACCACTGTACATGCACTGAAGCTATCTCTGACCACAGGGGTTGGGTATGGGATACCGGCACCGGCATCCCGACAGGGGCGCTGGAGCACAGTAACCCTAATCCTAACTCTACCCCTAACCCCCCCCCCCCCCCCCCCGCAGCCTAAACCTAACCCTCCCCCCGCAGCCTAAACCTAACCCTCCCACCCTGCAGCCTAACCCTCCCTCCCACAGCCTAACCTAACCACCCCCTCCCTGCAGCCTAATCCTCCCCCTGCAGCCTAACTCACCCCCCCTCCCCCAGCCCCAGCCTAAACCTAGCCCCACTGCATACTTACGTTCAGGACTCCATCTGTCGGGATTCCAGGATCGGTATTATGACAGCTGTCGGGATTCCGGAGCCAGTATTCTGAGCGCCAGGATCCCGTATGCCAGGATATCAACTCCCATAGTGCCCAGTGGTCTCCCATAGTGCCCAGTGGTGTCTGCAGTGTATTCAGTGCTGGCCTGGCCATACTGCCATAGTGTCTGCAGAGTATTAAGATTACCTTTGTAGTCAGAGCTGGTAGGAGTGCTGAATATACTGCACACAAATTAGGAATGAAATTTCTCTAAAACTTTATTTTTCACGGGTCACAGTGTCTGCATACTGAAGTGTTCAGATGTCTGACATCCTTAATGGACCAAGGTAATAGCAGTAAAACAGTGTAACTTAGTGGTGACATAAGTTCTTTTTGAACCCAAAGCAAAAATGTCTATCTGCTTCTGGCATCACGGATTGTATTACTAGGCAGAGTGTTTTACGTGGTCCTTTAATGCAGAGATCACAGAATAGTTATACATCAATGGCAGATAAAATAAGAAAATATGATGGATAAAATACGTCTGAAAAACAATGTATCTAGACAAAAAGTAATGTATTTCGATATACTGGCATGAATGCATTAAGAAATAAGAGATTATTAGTACATTCTACGAATAGTGCACTTGTGAATTTAGATGGATGTGCTGGTCATTTTTCCACAATATGCTTTGTTGCTATTGGGGATGAATTGGTTATATGATAACACTGGACCTTGCACCCAGCAATGTGTGTGTGTGTGTGTGTGTGTGTGTGTGTGTGTGTGTGTGTGTGTGTGTGTGTGTGTGTGTGTGTGTGTGTGTGTTTAATTAATGTTTACACCATGTTATACACGGTCGAGTCACATTATTATGACCACCTGCTAATGGCCAGAGTAACCGCCGTGTGCAGCACGGACAGCAGCTAGACGGACAGAACTGTTATGTGAGACACACGTCTGGTAGCCCCCAGGTTCATTTTGATAGTGAGCTGCTCCACTGTAGCGTGTCGGTCGTCCCTCACGCACCTTCGTAACCGATGTAAACCTCTCACATCAATGGCACGTGGTGCTCCGCAGTTTCCACGTCGGTTATTCGCAATGGTGCCATTTGTCCAGTCACGATACACCTTCACCACAGCAGCACGTGAACAGTTCACAGACTGCGCTGCTTCAGAAATACTGCCACCCTTGGCCTGAAAGCCAATAATCATCCCTTTTTGCAACTCGGATAAATTGCCTCTTTTACCCATAACAGCAACGAGTGATATTTGTGTAGACAGCCTATATACCTACCAAACCAGCACATGACACGTGACATACTTCATGGGCTATGCGCTGTCAACATCAAGTGTAGGAGGTGGTCATAATAATATGACTCGACCGTGTATGTTGTCAATGGCACTGGATCTGCAAAAGGTCAGCTGGTTTGGGCTTCCAGGTAATTGGTTAGATGATGTCCCGTAAGGCAAGCTTCACAAACAACGGATTGTAATGGTTTTGTCCTTCCGGGAAAAATACTGTTGTTTTTTTCTATCGATTACTTCTTTTCACATCAGCAAAAACACCTGAGCACCCAGAAGGCGATACTCTGCAGATCAGCTATGAAGGTGTTAAACACTGGTAATAGGGACTGGCTAAATCTCATCATGAGTGAGTAGTGGGAGATCTATTGTGCAAACCTGACTACCACATCAGGACTGGGGAAGAGTTATGGCTCGCGCTGGACTGACTGAAGAATCAGGCTAAAGTAAAAAAAACTGTGAGGATTAGCAAGTCCGAAATTCCTGTGTGTATTGTGAGACAGAAAGCCGTCTGAAAGAGGGGTGACAGTAAAAGGAAGAAGAGTCTCTGCAGCACAGAATCATGCACACAGCAGATACTCAGAGTGGACTAGTACTAGACCAGTATATTGTTGTACTTGTATCGTCTGCGTACATCCATTATAATATGATTACAAGGACCCTTCAATAAAGTGCATTATTGCTTTTGCTGTTTTTGTGTCAATAAAAATAAAATATTATTTTTCTGAATTTTGCTTGTGTGTGAAAATATGTCCCCTCCCCCATCCACAGTACTAAAAATGGGTGATAGTTTGGTAAGCATGGTCTTAGTGCTAGAGTCTTTGCTGGTTAGCCCTGATAACTCTCCACAAGTTGGCCAGGCTAAATATACTATGGGTGCCTCAGTATCATGACACTGTACATGACAGCAGCCATTCCCAACCTCAGTGCTCAAGGCACACTAACAGTGCAGGTATTACTGATATCCAGGCTTCAGCACAGATGATTAAATCAAAATAACTGAGGTACTCATCAAGTCACCTGTGTTCAAGCATGAATATCACTAATACCTGGACTGTTGGTGTGTCTTGAGGACCGACGAAGGGAATGTCTGTCCCATAGCTCCAAAATGCTAATTAGAATATTGTAATCATATCACTGCCACTGTACATTGGCCCTCATTCCGAGTTGTTCGCTCGCTAGCAGATTTTAGCAGCATTGCACACGCTAAGCCGCCGCCCTCTGGGAGTGAATCTTAGCTTAGCAGAATTGCGAACGAAGTATTCGCAATATTGCGAAAAGATTTTTCTTTGCAGTTTCTGAGTAGCTCGAGACTTACTCTTCCAGTGCGATCAGTTCAGTGCTTGTCGTTCCTGGTTTGACGTCACAAACACACCCAGCGTTCGCCCAGACACTCCTCCGTTTCTCCAGCCACTCCCGCGTTTTTCCCAGAAACGGCAGCGTTTTTTCACACACACCCATAAAACGGCCAGTTTCCGCCCAGAAACACCCACTTCCTGTCAATCACACTCCGATCACCAGAACGATGAAAAAACCTTGTAATGCCGTGAGTAAAATACCTAACTTCATAGCAAATTTACTTGGCGCAGCCGCAGTGCGAACATTGCGCATGCGCAGTTAGCGGAAAATCGCACCGATGCCAAGGAAAATAACGAGCGAACAACTCGGAATGAGGGCCATTGTCCATTTATACGCAATGCACCACACACAGAATACCCTTAGATCCACATGGCACTCCAGAAACCACCAAGTGTATAATGATGTGCTCAGGTCCCACTCTCCACAAGCGTGCATATGCAAGTTGTCCCATTCCCTGCCTGTGCATATGCACCCAGCCAGATCATCACTTCTGCACTGTGCAGTCCCATGCATTTTGTAAGGGCCGCATGAGTAGGGGCAGGGCCATATGATGAGTGGAGGTGTGCTGGATGACAATGGGGGAGGGCCAGATAACAAGAAGGGGCGGACCGGGTGACAATGGGGCAGAAGGATTACAAGTGGGGAAGATGCTGACCAGAGGGGGAGGGCCGGAGGAGTGGATGGAGGGGGCTGGCTTAAATGCCCTGGCCCCCCAAATGCTTAATCCAACCCTGAGGCTGCTCAGAGTATCATGAAAGTCATATGAGTCTCCTCTTGCGGTTAAAAAGGTGTAACAGGGCGGCAATGGGGCATTAGTACTTAGGATAAGTTTGCTGTGGGCGTGTTGTATGTGTGTAGAAAGAATGTCAGCCTATTCAGAGGCAAACATATGCAAATATCCAGCAGATTTAGATGGATCTTTTGCAACAAGGATAGGACAGGTACAAAGGTGTGCTGATAGCGATGATGACGGCTCTCACCGGAAGATGTATTGGAAAGAAGCAGCCACATAGATGCTGCAAACAGTGATTTTGCAGCTATTTTCCCACGGAGCTCATTCTTGTGCGATTCTGAATCAGCCCCGGTGTGTCTATTTAAAAAAACTGGTCAAGTTGTGATGTCACTATCATCATGATCTCACATCAACAGTGGCCACATGGATGTTATATAGACAAATGTTTTTCACTTGCATTTTACATGGGTATTTTTGTGTTATGTGCAGAAATATCTGTAAGGGTTGTGTCTATACAGAGCAATTTATTTGTGCAAAATATACTTCTAAGGACTGTTTATAAACTATGGAAATTTTTTTTAAAAAGGGGGGATTTTTGTCTGTCTGTCTGTTTGTCTGTTCATTCTTGCATCACGAAACAATTGGATAATTTTTGATCATGTTTTCACTATTGTATGGCTTAGTGACCTAGAAAGAAACTGAGGTATGTATGATCTCAATGTGACATCAGGGAGAGGAGCATTAAAGGAAAAACCAGAGGCTAACACTCAGTGCACTGAAAGTTGGTGTTCCGATCATGCTTTTGCAGAACTTGACTCCACGCAAGTTATACAACTGAACCCGACTTGAAGTGACTGTTCCGCAGAGGAGACTAAATGAGGCAAAGATTCTAATGGGATGTGGTGCAGGTAAGACTGTGTTTATACCACGTATACTCCTTATCACCCAAAATTTTAATTTTCAATTCAACTGCCTGCACTTTCCTGTAAGCGTCTGCTTCACTATTATGATCAACAGGTCGTAGGGGCAAACAATCATAGCTGCAGATGTAGATCTCAGGACCAGCTGCTTCTCCCATGGGCAGCTTTACATGGCTTGCTCATGACTCAAGTTAGTAGACCAAAGCATCTTTTTGCGTTAATACCGGAATGAAAAAATGCAGATATTGTATACAAATATTGTTTACAAAGAAATTTTGTGATCAATGGCCCTCATTCTGAGTTGTTCGCTCGTTCTTTTTCATCGCATTGCAGCGATTTTCCGCAAACTGCGCATGCGCAATGTTCGCACTGCGACTGCGCCAAGTAAATTTGCTATGGAGTTTGTTCTTTTACTCACGGCTTTACGAAGAAATTTCTTCGTTCTGCTGATCGTAGTGTGATTGACAGGAAGTGGGTGTTTCTGGGCGGAAACTGGCCGTTTTAGGGGAGTGTTTGGAAAAACGCGGGAGTGGCTGGAGAAATGGGGGAGTGTCTGGGCGAACGCTGGGTGTGTTTGTGACGTCAAACCAGGAACGACAAGCACTGAACTGATTGCACTGGCAGAGTAAGTCTCGAGCTACTCAGAAACTGCAAAGAAAAATCTTTTCGCTATATTGCGAATACTTCGTTCGCACTTCTGCTAAGCTAAGATACACTCCCAGAGGGCGGTGGCTTAGCGTGTGCACTGCTGCGAAAAGCGCCTAGCGAGCAAACAACTCGGAATGAGGGCCAATATGTACAAAATAATATATACATCACAATATTTGATGGCGCTACTGTCTTTGTAAAATTAGTTCCGCTGAACAATAACAGGCATCCACATGAGTGAAGCTGTGGGCAAATGCTAGTATGTTATATATATATGCAGTATATATGTCTTGTTATTTTCATGCATGGACCCAAGGCTAATGACCTAAGAAATGTTGATCAGTCAAATTAAATTGCATGAAAAAGGCCACTCTTGTTATACTGCATCTACATTTAGCTCTGTGTATAATATACAGTATATTTTATGCTGTACATAGGATAGAATATATACCATAAATATAGATCGGTACAGGATACATGAAAATCAATGTAACTCTGCATATCATTAACGTTTATGTGAAGAGATGCAAGATTTAGATCTTCAAAGTCATCTTTGTATAGAACAATATAGGACAATATATCAGGATAAAACTAAATGAAAAGTGTGCAGTAAACTCTACAAGTCCATACCACCCAAATGTAATGAGTGTGAGTTAACTGCATGTGTTAAGATTTCCTGGCTTTAAGAAACCCATGTGTTTTTTTTTTCATATCTACTATAGCTATATCTACATACTGTATACAAAAGATATTGCTCCACTGCACTCACCACTCCTATAAGTGGGGGTGCATGTAGTATACAACCACATTATTTGAATACAATCACAGAAGCTTTGCATTCATCATATATACAATATTATAGACACAAATTTGTATTATCTATACTTTCTAAACAGGGAATGTTAGTTTCAACTGCTAGAACATTTTTTTAAGGTAACCAATTGTGAAAGTCTTAAAACTAACATTGCCTATTTATAAAGTATAGAGAAAACAGCTTGCAGTGTATATAATTTATGGTGGGTGCAGGGTTTCTGTGATTTTTCTATCAATCAATCTATCTACCTATCAGTATACACATGCAAACATTGTCTAAAAAATATGTATAATCTATAATGCTAGAATTGGTAGTACATGTGTTTATATTGTACAGTAGACATCTGTAACACACCCTTGCTTCCCTCTGCCTGGAGACCACAACATAAAAATACTTCAGTAGCGTTACTCCATGGGAGATGAAGGGTTAGTGGTTATAAAATATTAATTCTGTAGGGATGTTAGATGTCCAGACCTAACCTGAAGTCTGAATTTTTTGTGTAAATTTCAATTTTTCAAAATGTTAATTCATAGGGACCCTGACCCCACCCATTTCCAAATAGGAAGGACATGTCTTTTAGAAGGGGGCAGGTGACACTAATGTGTGGTCTGATCATACCAGTGTATTGCTTGGCTGTGTCTGACCTATGGCACCTATGTACAGGACACCCACGACTTAAGAATATTGCCTACTTGTTCAGATTATCGCCTTTGGTAATCGCTGTAGGTAACTTGTAGTTGATGTTTTCAGAAGCCTAGATACAGTTGTGCTCATGTGTAATGGATAGCATCGAAACCCAGCAATGACTGCGCTCGGTGACCAGAGATACAGTACCAGGAATGTCATTGTCCAAGGTGCTGAACATTACTCTGCTTGACAAAGGCTTCTGTACACTCAAATGAGAACTGTAGATAATGATTTTCCAGACGTAGTGTAGTACAGCGTGCAAGCAGCACGCTGGCAGCCTGTAGAATTTACAACTACATTCTATCTGTGCAGTGTGCAATTTGGATACAGTTCAATGTAGCAGGGTGCATGATGTAAAGTCGTTTTGCGATCATTTAACTTGATAAACAGGAGCATGCTATGCTGGCCATGTGTGCAGGGAAATGCTGCTGTGCTGGGTGGGATAAGAGCTGCAATTCCTGCACCTTCCAGATCAGCCCCTCTTCTGCACACTGAAAGGGGGGAGGGGTGGGCACAGCGCTAAACCAAGGAAATCTCATCCCACGTGTAGACCAGGCAATCGTTCCTCCCCTCCCGCAGCAGATCAATCAGGGAGCAGAGAGCCGGTTCCTGCCGTGTTAGCTGATCTTCCTGGGCTATATAAAGGGCAGGAGAAAGAAGATCCTTCGCTGTGAGCCACATACACACTAGAAAGTCTTCCAGCATGAGCTACTCTCTGGACACATTAGGTAGCCCCTCTTATAGGAGGATGGCAGAGATCAGGTCCAGCTACAGCCGGACCAGCAGTTCCCCGTCCAGCGGGTTCAGATCTCAGAGCTGGTCCCGCAGCTCTCCTAGCACCGTATCCTCCTCCTATAAGAGGAGCAACCTGACCATTCCCAGAGGTTTCAGCTCCAGTGACAGTTTGGATGTCAGTCAGTCCGCTGGGTACAATGGGGATCTCAAGCAAGTGCGCTCCAGCGAGAAGGAGCAGTTACAGGGACTCAACGATCGTTTCGCTGGGTACATTGAGAAGGTCCACTACCTGGAGCAGCAGAACAAGGAGATTGAGGCAGAGATCCAGGCCCTGAGGCAAAAGCAAAGCGGGTACAGCCAACTGGGTGACATCTATGAGCAGGACCTGAGAGAGTTGCGCTCCAACTTGGAGCAAGTCCACCACGAAAAGGCGCAGATTCTCTTGGACTCTGAACACCTGGAAGAAGACCTCCAGCGACTGAAGGACAGGTACGAGGACGAGGCTCGAATTAGGGACGAAACGGAGGCTACCATTAGGTCCATGAAGAAGGACATAGATGACACGTCCTTAATAAAGGTGGAGTTGGACAAGAAGGTGCAGTCCCTGCAGGAAGAGATAGCCTTCCTCAACAACAACCATGAAGAAGAAGTAGGCGAGCTGCTGGCTCAGATCCAGGCCTCACACATCACGGTGGAAAGGAAAGATTTCCAGAAGACAGACCTGGCTTCTGCCCTGAGGGAAATCCGCTCCCAGCTGGAGGGGCACTCTAACAGTAACATGATACAGACAGAGGAAGTCTTTAAAAACAGATATGCCCAACTCACCGAGGCAGCGGAGCAGAACAAGGAGGCTATTAGGTCGGCCAAGGATGAGATAGCGGAGTACAGGAGGCAACTAAACAGCAAGAGCGTGGAGCTGGAGTCTGTCCGGGGCACCAAAGAGTCGCTGGAAAGGCAGCTGAACGATATAGAGGAGAGACACAACCTCGACTTGACCAGTTACCAGGTACAGTAAGTGAATGTACTAGTCACAGAGTATAGGAATTGAGAAATGACCTGTCCAAGGTGCTGTAACAGCAAATGTGGCATGAAATCTAGAACTGAGCTGTCCGCGGTGCTGAAACGCAGGACTGTACTGTAGGAATCTGTAGGATATGTGAGAGCTGCTTCAGCCGTTTTGTTAGTACAGGTTAGCATTTGCAGTTTTGCATAGAAGTACCGTAGGTTAAAGCGCAGGCTTAGAAGGTTTCCGGAACGATTGAAATTAATATATAGGCTGTAAATACTGTGATCTAGATCCATAGTTAAACGTAAGTAAAATGTTTGTTTTTTAACTTGCACGACAAGATTTGCTATATTGGTTTAATGTATTTGTAATATACAACCAAGAAGCTATTAGACATCAGACCCGTGCAAGCCAGAAGCTTTGGAAGACAGGAGTTCCCCCGTACAGTAGGTGTGTCATTTGTGGCATTACAGCTGCACATGTGTCAGACCAGAGGGCGCACTGCGCTTTTTCTTGCATATTCTGCAGTAACACGTGTCTGTGTTGTGTAGGGGGTGTGGTGCGGGTCGGGGTTTTTCTTCTTTTGCAATCGTGACGCAGTGTGGCTACATTATATTAAGAAGGAGGAGCTTGTGTGGGGCAATGTGACGCATTATGACCGTTCTGTAGTTAGGGTGTGGTACAATGACAAAGCATGTATTAGAGCATTGTGCAAGGGAAGGAGGCGTGGTGCACTGTAGATTTATGTGGTGTTCAGTGGGTTAGAATAGCTGTCTCAGACCTTGGTGCAATGAGACAGTTTGTGCAGTAAAGTGTGAAAGCATCTTATATATAGGGGGTGTGGTTGACTGTATTTGTGCTGCAGTATGACAGTATATGTATATGGTGCAGTGTTTCAGAGACCCTGTTTTGATTCTATTATTGTTACATCTCTATTAAGCTGTAAATTCTCATCACTGGGTCCCTTCCTCCCATAGGAAACCATCCAGCAGCTCGACAATGAGTTAAGAGGAACAAAATGGGAGATGTCCCGCCACCTGAGAGAATACCAGGATCTTCTCAATGTCAAGATGGCTCTGGATATAGAAATCGCTGCATACAGGTATGAGGGCAGAGCCAGCAGAATATTAATAGCACTGCAGAGGCTGCAGACAGAAGCAGGATGGAAAAACTTTGAGGCAAGGGATGACTATAATATATCATATAATTAAAAAAAAAAACAATAAACCCTACAAAATATGTGCAGTTTATGGACCCCAAAGTAATATACATAATAAAACAATGTAAAAGCCTCTTAAAATAGAAATACCTGTAAAATCACACTGAGGATGGAATTTCTTTAAAAAATAAATACTAATTGTAATGTAATCCAATAAATTGTGTGATGCATACATATGGAAATTACACAAAACATTTCTTATAATTACATTCTAGAGGATAAAAAAAAGCTGTAGATTTAACAAAACAGCTAGAACGTAAGACTAAATCAATAATTACACTTACTACAGTATAAAACTTACAACACATATATGTGTACTGTAGCTGCTATTAGTCTTTAGACTAATTCAAGACAAAATGCATTGCTTTGATGATTAGTTTGCCCTGTAAAACTCAGTAATATGTGAGCAGTGCAAATGAGTTTGCAAAATGAAAACAAATGTCAAAGCATGTAAACTACACAGGTCCCATGACTTTGCTGTGTAGGAAAACAACAGAAAGACACAATAACCCATAGCATAGTTTATTATAGGATCTTCTGTAAAATATGTAGTGATAGGCAGTAGGGATAGGGATGGGATCCTAAAAAACAATAAAAGAATCCTCACATAATAGTCAAACAATAAATACTTGGTATAAAAACACATAGGGGTCTTTTTTAAAATTAGAAATGAGGGGGGCGATCCTGTGCCAATCTAACTCCAGACTCGTGGAGAACAAAAATATGCAAGTCCAGCGGTACCACAAGCGCGGCATTTAGCAGGTACAACTTAGTCATGCCCAATTGAATTGAAGCCACAAAGTGCAGATTTGAAAACAATTTAGCTGCAGGGTGTATGGCAAAATATGTCTATATGTGTATGCAGAGATGCATGCAGTTTTGTGGAGCACCTGCTCCTACTAGTGTACTTAGTTTCCTACTCATCATCATCATTTGTGCAGA
Organism: Pseudophryne corroboree; assembly: GCF_028390025.1. Lineage (NCBI taxonomy): Eukaryota > Metazoa > Chordata > Amphibia > Anura > Myobatrachidae > Pseudophryne > Pseudophryne corroboree. Next base: position 133,319,693 of record NC_086449.1, on the reverse strand, counting down.
CTATACTCAATGCAAATGATATCCCTGGAAGCAGGCATATTTATGCTTCGATCCAGCCCTGCATAGCTCTCAGTTTCACTGACACGCCCTCTCTTACCTTTGCCTATGTGAGAATGCTCAGTTACCGCCCATTTATGCCTCCTCAGATGCAAGTGGAGACACGACTGTAATAGTACACATTTTCCTTTGCCTTCATTTGGGTATGCTCTGTTCCAGAGGATGTGTTGTGCAAAATCACACAACATTTATTTGCCCAACAGGCATAAGCTCAAATCTGCAGCAGCCACATGATGTGCAATAAAACGGTTATCAGCTTGTACAAATCTAGTGACCATTCAGATGAAAACTTATATATGTGGACACTTTGGGTTGTAATTCACCATAGCATCTTGTGCCATGGTTTAAATAAACTCCATTATGATATGATTAAAAATAGATTCCCAGCGTTCTGAAAATGTATTATAGGAGCATGATAAGACTCTTACATTAGCATGCACTAAAATGCAACAACAGTATTTTAACTTTTTAGTAAATATTACTTTTTATTTATATTTTCTTGCTATATCCATGCACTTACAGAAGTAATTGCATTACTGCAATTTGAATAACATAATAAAAAGATAAAATGTAAAAAAAAAAATATATATAGTAAAGGAGATGTCAGTGAAAGTGATGCTCCAAAAAAACATCTTGAGAGGGGTAAAGACTTGCCTGGCCCACTGATCTAAAATATCAGAAATATTCTATATAAATATATCACAGATATTTGATTCTAGTATAGTGTATAGTACAATTCATATATACTCATATTGGATGTACACCAGTTAATTGTAGGGATTTTGCATATTTGTTCATTTAGGGGGTCATTCCGAGTTGATCGCTAGCTGCCGTTGTTCGCAGCGCAGCGATCAGACAAAAAATCGGCACTTCTGCGCATGCGTATGGTGCGCACTGCGCACGCGCAAAATACTTTCACAAAAGCCGATGCAGTTTCACACAAGGTCTAGTGGTGCTTTTCAGTCGCACTGCTGATCGGTGAGTAATTGACAGGAATGGGGCGTTTCTGGGAGGTAACTGACCGTTTTCTAGGAGTGTGCTGAAAAATGCAGGCATGCCTGGGGAAATGCGGGAGTGGCTGGCCAAACGCAGGGCGTGTTTGTGACGTCAAAACAGGAACTAAACAGACTGAAGTGATCGCAAGGTAGGAGTAGGTCTGGAGCTACTCAGAAACTGCATGAAAATTTTTTGCCGCCATCCTGCGTTCCTTTCGGTCGCACTTCTGCTAAGCTAAGATACACTCCCAGAGGGCGGCGGCTTAGCATTTGCACTGCTGCTAAAAACAGCTAGCGAGCGATCAACTCTGAATGAGGGCCTTAGTACCTGAGTCATACACAGCAGCGTCTATGGGCAATCACCAATCTGCGAGTTTATGCAAATGGTATACAAACTCCTCCCCTTGTGTACTTCTGTGCAGCCGAATATGCAAGATCTGAAACACCCACTCTTAGCGCCCATGCACACTGTAATACTGATTGGTGCCGCTTGCATTTTATACCCATTACAGTCCTATAATACATCCATTAAACAGTCTATTTTTGCGTGCTACACTAATAACCTCCCTGTCACCACTTGGGAAAGCCCATAATTATTCCTGCACATTTCTGAGACCGTCTGAATCAATCGCAACAGCACATTTGAGCATACACTCTGCGTAATGTATGCATCATAGGGGTTTTCCAGAAAATTTTGCATTTGCGCAGTTGTAAATAATTGCTCAACTATGTGAACAACGGCATTGCGTGTGGATTTTGTTCCGTCTGAATCAGGCCCTTATTTCTGACACTGGAGTATTTTACCTTATGTTTATTGCTTTTCTCCATAGGAAACTTCTTGAGGGTGAAGAAACACGATTCAGCACATTCTCTGGCATGTCAACAGGTCCTTCAGCATCACACAGACAGGCACCTATCACAATTAGCTCCACCCGAGTACAGCAATCACGAGCAGAGCCTCCTAGAGTTAAAGTGCAACACAAGTTTGTGGAGGAGATCATTGAGGAGACCAAAGTTGAAGATGAAAGGTCAGACATGGAAGCTGCATTGGCTGCTATGGCAGAAGAGTTTGCGTCAGGCCTTATGAATGGAGACGAACAGGAGGGAGATGAAGGAGAGGAGGAAAATGAGGAGGAGGTGGAGGAGGAGGAGGAGGGAGAGGGTGAGGTCGAAGAGGAGATTGTAGCAGCTGTAGAATCTACTGTACAGGCAGCAGCACCTGGGGTAGAAGATGAGGAAAAAGAGGAAGAGGCAGAAGAAGGAGAGAAAGGAGATGAAGAGGCAGAAGAGGAAGAGGAAGGTGATGAAGAGGAAGTTAAAGCAGAGGAAGTGGTAGAAGAGGAGGTGCAGGAAGAGGAAGGGGAAGAGGGAGAGAATGCAGAAGAGGTTGTAGAACAGGATGAAGCTGAAGTACAAGCAGAGGAAGGAGATGCACAGGAAGGAGAAGCAGAGGTGGAGGAAAAGACAGAAGAAGATGAGGTAGAAAAGGGAGAAGATGAGGTAGAAAAGGAAGGAGAGGAAGCAGAAGAAGAAGTAAAAACAGAGGAAGAAGGTGGGGAAGAAGAAGGTGGGGAGAAAGAAGGTGAGGAAGAAGAAGGTGGGGAAGAAGAAGGTGGGGTAGAAGAAGGTGGGGAGGAAGATGCAGTAGAAGAAGTGGGAAAAGAAGAAGGGGAGAAAGAGGAGGGAGATACTGAACAGGAAGCAGAAGGTGCAGAGGAAGAGACAGCTGATGAAACACAAGAAGATGAAGTAATTGAAGAGCCTATTGTGGAGACCAAGATTGTACGGGTAAAGGCAGCAGTGCAGGAAGCAACAGAAGAGGAAAAGACTGAGAAGGAAACTGAGGAAGAGAAAGAGGGTGGAGATGATGAGGAGGTAGAGAAGGGAGAGGAAACAGAGGAAATAGCAGGAGAAGAGGAAGAACAGAAAGAGGCAGCTGAAAGTTCAGAAGAGAAAGCAGAAACAGATGAGGAAAAAGAGAAGGAAGAGGGAGAGGAAGGAGATGCCAAAGCTGAGGAGGAAGCTGGAGGTGATGATGACAAAACTGAAATAGAGGAGAAGAAAGCAGAGACCCCAGAAGAGAAAAGTGTGGAGGAGACCATCACTGTATCGAAAGTAGCATCTGTAGGGACAGAGAAAGAAGAAACAAAAGAAGAAGAACAAAGCAGTCCTAGGGATGATGGGAAAGAAGACATAGCAGTAAATGGAGATGTAGAGGAGGAAACAGAGGATAGCAAAGACAAAGACTTAGTTACTAATGGGCTAGATGACAGCCCCTCAGAAGATAAGGACAGCTCTAAGAGCCAGCAAACTGTTGTTATCACCAAAAAGATTGAGACCACAACCAGTGAGGGTGAGGATGGTACCAAATATATCACTAAGTCAGTGACAGTTACCCAAAAAGTAGAGGAACAGGAAGAAACCATCCAGGAGAAAGTGGTATCTACAAAGAAGGTGGAGAAAGTCACATCACATGCAGTGGTCAAGGAAGTCACTGAAGATAAGTGAGAACATAGTAATAATTCTTCCAGCAAGCAGCAGGACTGATAAAGCCATAAGATAAACTGCATGTAACGTGACAGCTTCAAATGGGCTTCTAGCAGAAGGGGTTCTCTCGTGGGGTGGGGGCTCCAGACACTGTAATATTACTTTCTGTGCAATACTGGGCGGGGAAATGCATGCAAGCTCTAGATGTGCCCTTACCACACAACTTGGGGAATTCACAAAACAACAAATACAAAAAAATATTGCATGATTTGTGAAAGATGGAACAGAGAGGAGCGAATCCTAAGTTGTTGTGGGTCTGGGACAAGGTTAGTGATTTTTTTGAAAAGTCCTGAGCTGAATTATGCAAAGAACCATCTGAGCCAAAAAAAAGGGAGGGAGGGGACCAGGAAACTGAAGTTTTCTCGCCTTAATAAAAGAAACCTATCCTTATGTTTACCTCACTGGTGCAATTAACAGACTGTAGGTCATGGGAGAACCTGAACGAGTTTACCATAGCTAACTGTCAGTTTATGTAAAAACAAACCTTGCTCAATAAAAGGTTGTATTGGAAATAGTGCCTGTTGTCTTATTATCTGAGATGATTCTTTTCACTGGATGCCTTTAAAATAGAACTGTCACCTAATAAATTTGGAGGTAGCCATTTTGTGGATTGTACTAATGTTCCTGAAAAAGCAACCACCCATTTTGTAGGCTCAAACAACTCAAACAATATTAATCTGAATGCAACTTGCTATTTTATGGCTTAGTGATGTCACTAGATCGTAGTTATTTGATTGGCTGTATTCTCATGAACATTGATTAAGGTCTTAAAATGTTGGTATCAATGGTGTGTAGATTGACAAATCCATTTAAAATATAATTTTATATCCATAATAGGGCCCTATATGTAATAGGGCTATTACATATTCTACACAAGCATAATACTGGTTGATTATATTATGGTACTTTTATGTCATTATTGACTTGTTACTTAACCATAGCCAAGTGCTGGTAATGCATTTGGTGAAGAGTCAGATTTGGTGGTAGCAGGATTTGTTCTCGAATTTCCAAACTTCTTGTGTTTTTTTATAATTAATGAAGGATTTTATTTTTAGACAATTATTTATTGACAACTTTAAGTAATTAGAGACCCAAGGAGATTCAAAAATCAAGAAAGCAGGGTTTTTGGAAAAATATAAATTACGTTTTTTAATGTGCTTCTGAAACAAACTATTAGGGGGATATTTACTAAGCAGTGACTTTTCAAAGCTTGTTGACAGTTCTGACTGCAGGATTTGAAAGGGCAATACTGGCAACATACCGCTTAGTAAATATGGGCTAGATGCATGGCTGGACACAGTGCATTAGCCACTACAGCTACTAATAAATGCAAATGCTGCAGGATCTGTTCCCATTTTCTCAATATGTTGTCCAATTATGTGATATGGATTATTTAATTTAGTCCTGACTATTGTAAGATAAAAATACAATGTTAAACATAAGCAGATCACTGTATTAAGGGAGAAATGGGTCATTTTGGAATATACAGTATTTTCACCTGTTCATAGGAAACACCTCTAACTCACCATCATTGAGGGGTCTATTTACTAAGCCTTGGATGGAGATAAAGTCTACGGAGATAAAGTCCCAGCCAATAAGCTCCTAACTGTCATTTTTCAAACACAGCCTGTGACTTGACAGTTAGGAGCTGATTGGCTGGTACTTTATCTCCGTTGATTTTATCTCCATCCAAGGCTTAGTAAATAGACCCCTTAATCACTGTGGGCGGGATGTACTAAGCGGAAAATGCGGTAAACCCCCTGTTTACCGCATTTTCCTGATGTACTATCCTCTGGCCGGCAGGTCAGCGCCGCGGCGGGGTTCGCCAGCTTTAGCTGGCGATAGTCCATAGAAGCCTATGGGCTTCTCTCCGCGGCGCTGTGTGAGGGATCCGATCGGATCCCTCCCAGCATGCCTTGCGGCCACCCCCGTCACCCTGCGCATGCGCAGACTGACTCCTGGGGCCGAATCCCGGAAGTCAGGCTGCCGCTGTGCATCGCGGAGGACAGCTCTTATCGGAAGAGCTGTCCTCCGCAATGCTGATCGCATATGTTAGTACATATGCGATCAGCATCGTGGCGCAGGGCGGCGATGGGCGGCGATGGGCGGCGATGTACATTAGTACATCCCGCCCCATATGTGATCACTTACACATTACTCATAGAACAAATGTCAGTAAATCCTATATGCACTTTTTCAGGGTCTTTTCTGCCAACAACAGGTTAGCCAGTCAGTGGGTGATAGATTAAGTTTTTATCAATGACTAAACAGTTTGTGCTTGTTGGCAATAAAATAATACCAGTCACCTTCACACAGCTCGTGCAGTCATCTTGTGGAATGTACCAAATTTCATCACTCGTATTGCATCAATTTACACTACATTTGCAATGTCAGTTTGTGCCACATGCTGTACGGTACAGGCTTCTAGTGAGTATCTATGTATGGTTCAACCCACAAAATGGCTGCCTCCATTCTGCTCAATGCGGGAGTCATGTACACTTTACAGACTGTGATGTTATTTGGAGTGCTAAGGTGACTTTCATTTCAAATATTATGTAATTACATATACTTTATTTATTAGCAACATCAACCTCGAACCTTTCATCCTGATTCATTTTACTTGTCCCATCCTGTCTTTAGCACTAAGTTTTTTGTTCAGTTAATAATAATAATTGGTCTATCTATCTATCTATCTATCTATCTATCTATCTATCTATCTATCTATCTAAATCAATAAAAAGAGCAGGGTCACATAGTGTATCATTATCAGTGCTTTAAATGTAGGTACCGAGATCAATTATACATACAAGATCCAAATAGTAAATATCAATATAGCAGCAGTGTAGAGCAGACGTCCTGCATTCAAACAGTATATTCAAACTGCAATGTATCATTTGTCTTGAAAGACCACATAGAAAATCAGGTAATCTGGCTTCTTCAGTACCCACTCGGCCCTAAGCTGGGGCCTAGAGGTTGCCTAATGGCTGATCTGATGATATATATATATATATATATATATATATATATATATATATATATATCCACTTGATAGATTCGGCACTCTTGCGGAATAGCTCTTATACTTGCTCCGGTGCCCTCTTAGTGGGGAATGGCACCCCCATAAGCGCAGTACTCGTGCGAAAATAGCTGTGACGCTTTTAATGAATGTTTCGGGGTTTCCACCATCCTGACGAAGGGGAAAACCCTGAAACGTTGATTAAAAGTGTCACAGCTATTTTTGCACGCGTGTTGGAGACTCTGAGTGCCGCTTCTTTTCCTGTTTTATATATATATATAAAAACACATACATACATATATCTATATATATATATATATATATATATATATAAATATGTTATTTTTATATATATATATATATATATATATATATATATATATATATATTTTGTAGGACGTATCCAAGATTCCTATAATACCCCTTTAATCAGGGACACACATAAATTGCACAGGTTCGGAGGCTGGCTAACTTCAAGTCTGCATTTCATCTGGTTTTAATCAGTCTGCGCCTGTACAGGAAACACAACGGAACTTGGCATGAAAAAAGGCCACAGCTGCTGCATCATAGTGCTACGAGAAATCTCATTTACAAAAAGCGTATAGCCATAGGAATCATTGTGCCTTATAACCAATGCAGGGAAGTGGCACTGATGATCCCATTTGAATGTAAATACAGTATCTCTAATTTATTTTTTCCCACAAGAATATAACAGTTACATAATGGGGATAAGGTGAAATCAGGGAGCTTTCTAGACTCTTCAGGGAGTAAGGGAGATTGCTGCTATTTCAGGGAGTCTCTCTGACAATCATGGACAGTTGACAAGTATGATACAGATTCAGGGGCTGATTCAGAGATGAACGCAGCCGCGCGTCCGTAAGCAAAGGTCACGTCCATCTGGTCTGTGGAAGTGAACTGGCCACAGTGCGTGTACATGACCCTTCTCTTTGTGGCCGCATCCAGGAAGGATGCGGCCACAAGATGACTGACAGCAACGCGACGTTGGGGGGGGGGCATGACGGACTTAACGGGAGCGGGCTAGGAAAATTTTTAGGGCAGCTGCGGGACATCACATTCAACCGCTCTGATTAAAGAAAATGGTGGTGTACCATCTAACAGCACAGCCAGGCTGCGCTTCCAGGCGTCAACCTTAATTCAATGCATCCGCAATGTAATCACGGGTGCATCAGGAGGCAGCCCATCACACATCTTGGGCAGCCCCACAGTATGTGAGGAGATGGACGCAGATCTGGCTGCGTATGCAGCGAACTGCATTCATCTCTGAATAAGGTCCTTAGACTCAACCGCACACAGATAAATAAGTGTCATAGGTGGTCATTCCGAGTTGATCGCTCACTAGCAGTTTTTAGCAGCCATGCAAACGCTATGCCGCTGCCCACTGGGAGTGTATTTTAGCTTAGCAGAAGTGTGAACGAAAGGATCGCAGAACGGCTACAAAATTATTTTGTGCAGTTTCTGAGTAGCTTCAGACCTACTCAGCGCTTGCGATCACTTCAGACTGTTCAGTTCCTGTTTTGATGTCACAAACACGCCCTGCGTTCGCCCAGCCACGCCTGCGTTTTTCCTGGCACGCCTGCGTTTTTCCGAACGCGCCCTGAAAACGGTCAGTTGACACCCAGAAACTCCCCCTTCATGTCAATCACTCTGCGGCCAGCAGTGCGACTGAAAAGCTTTGCTAGACCCTGTGTGAAACTACATCGTTCGTTGTAATAGTACGTCGCGCGTGCGCATTGCACTGCATACGTATGCGCAGAAGTGCCTTTTTTGCCTCATCGCTGCACAGCGAACGAATGCAGCTAGCGATCAACTCGGAATGACCACCCTATATCATATTAATTAGTGCAGTCTTGTGAAGCAGTTTTGTCGCATCATGCTGTAATTAACACACAAATTGGGGCAAAAAAGATGTGATTCATATGCTTTGGGAAACCGAGTCACACGGGACTTGGTGCGCTAGGAAGGGCTGTTTGGTGCGACTGCAACAACAGTGTATGGGGACAAATCTATTATCTTTCTATTTCTCTAGCATGTATGAGGTACATATAGGGTTGCTATAATATCACGTTTCTTCATATACTGGGTTTGAACAATACTTACAGGTTCTCTCCTTCAGCCATCTCTTCTTCCCATCAAACTTACCTCTGTTAGATAGCGCCCAGCCAGCAGTGACCTGACACAGAATCCTGCTTATAATAGACAGCTGGGCAACAGGGAGGCTGCTTTCCTTTCTCTTACTAAAATAAACTAGATATGTAATTACTGTATGAAGTATGAGTACAACAGTGATTAAAATACAAAACATATTTTAATTTCTTTGATATAAAACTCATGGATCATTAGAAATAATGCGTATAGGCTCATGGAAATCCTCTGCGACTTTTTATGGTTCCTATATATTTCAGTAGGATGTGCAATGTCCAATATATGCAGTATTATATGTATACCCTAACTGCTTGGTTTGCACAAGATAACATTAAATTGAACCTATGGACTACAAAAGCAAGTGACGCAATTATCAGGATATACTGTATTTGAAAACTACATGGTTGACTTTTACCACGTTTCCAAGTATCATATTTTCTGAGTTTATTCCCCCAGTCAGGGGTGTCAAGTGCTGGTTACTGTCATTTTCCATTAAAAGAAGATCTAAAAGAATTTACCGTATTGGGTAGAAACAACATGAATCATTCATTTTTTTTTCCATGTGAAGTTTATTCGTATCACCTGTTATGATCAGCAAAGAAGTTGGTGGGTCAGGAGAATATAAAGAGAACCGGGATGGAAAGTTTGTGGGTTCATAATCGTGGAACCCAGGTAACATGAATGCAGAATTTGCACACTGTTAGTAACCATCATATTAATTTACAATTATTTATCTCTGTGTGGCAAAGATAGAGTTCTGCGTACATTGCAAAATAAAGGTTAATCCCACTTGACATACCCTCTCGCCAATATTTGTTATACAATATACATCAGTTTATTATTTCATATGTGTTTTAAATGTTGTAATTTACTGTTTTTAAATTTTAGCAGGTGGGTTCTTCAGGTGCTCCTAGATTCTCTAATATGTCCCCTAACGTAGGCACTAATGCTGGAGGTCATGGAAGCACCCGTCTGTCCTGAAACACCCCAAGGTGTTGTGCCAACCATTGACAGTGAATTCATGATACTTTGGATTTGGAGGTCAACTATGTTATACCAGAAGTGCTGACTGGTCTGGAACATGCAATCACCTCAAAAGGACTACTTAGGGTTACATTGGTCCCAGAGGGTGATACTGCTCCCTTTGCCAGGATAGCTGGGTGCCCATTGTTCAGCTTCATGTCCAGCTAGACTGCCTGCTGTGACCTGAGGACTTGCGGGAGGCTACATGACAGGTCCACCAATCCAAGGCAGGTGGATTATATAAGGATTCTGAGGATACCACACCACTCTGGGAACCATGTCTATAAAGGCATCGCCCCTGCAACAGTAGTATCTCTTGGGACAATACTGACTAGGGTTATTGTTCCTGTTGGGGTGGTCTGGAATTGTTTTGGTGGATCAGATTCTCCAAGCATCCTTGTCACCTTGTGTACATGTTAAAAGTAGGAAAACTTCAGACCTATACCTTCCGTTTCAGTAGAGGAGTGAACATGTGGCTCGGCATCTGGTTAATTGCTCCTAGGGATATAGTAAATATAGTTATTTTAGGGTAGGGTTGTACAGAAGGCTTGTTTTGTAGAGATGAGCGGGTTCGGTTCTCAGAGAATCGAACCCTACCGAACTTCACTACCCGAGCCTGGATCCGAGCCCGGCTCGGGTTCTCCCGCCTGACTCGGAAACCAGAATGAGGCAAAACGTCATCATCACGCTGTCGGATTATTGCGGGGTTTGGATTCCATATAAGGAGCCGCGCGTCGCCATCATTTTCACTCCGGCATTGGAGAGTGTAGAGAGAGGACGGGTCTCCATCCTCAGCGTCCTGCATCAGTTCAGTGTTAGTGTCTTGTGCTGCATCAGTCCAGTCACAGTGGTTGTGTCCTCTGCTGCCATATGTCCAGTGCTGCTGTATAAGTCCAGTCCAGTGGTGCTGTGTTGTGCAGCATCAGATCAGTGGTGCTGTATTGTGCTGCATCAGTCCAGTCACAGTGGTGGTGTCCTCTGCTGCCATATGGCCATTGCTGCTGTATAAATCCAGTCCATTGCAGTAGTGCTGTTTTGTCCTGCATCAGTACAGTGGTAGTGTCTAGTGCTGCATCAGTCCAGTCACAGTGGAGGTGTCCTCTGCTGCCATATGTCCAGTGCTGCTGTATAAGTCCAGTCCATTGCAATGGTGCTGTGTTATCCTGCATCAGTCCAGGGGTGGTGTCCCTGTGCTGGTGTATATGTCCAGTGGTACTGCCGTATATGTTCAGTGATACTGCCGTATATATCCAGTGATACTGCCGTATACAGTATGTCCAGCGGTACTGCCGTATAAATCAAGTGATAATGCTGTATAATTCCAGTGGTACTGGCGTATAATTTCAGCGGTACTGGCATACAAATCCAGTCCAGTGATACTGCCGTATATGTCCAGTGGTACTGCCGTATAAATCCAGTGATACTGCCGTATAATTCCAGTGGTATTGGCATATAATTCCAGCAGTACTGCCGTATAAATCCTGTCCAGTGATACTGCCATATATGTCCAGTGGTACTGGCGTATAATTCCAGCTATACTGCCGTAAAATTCCAGTGGTACTGGCGTATAAAACCAGTGATACTGCCGTATAATTCCAGCGGTACTGCCATATAATTCCAGCGGTACTGGCGAATAAATCCAGTCCAGTGATACTGCCGTATATGTCCAGTGATACTGCCGTATATGTCCAGCGGTACTGCCGTATAAATCCAGAGATACTGCCGTATAATTCCAGTGGTATTGGCATATAATTCCAGCAGTACTGCTGTATAAATCCAGTCCAGTGATACTGCCATATATGTCCAGTGATACTGCTGTATAATTCCAGCTATACTGCCGTATAATTCCAGTGGTACTGGCGTATAAAACCAGTGACAGTGGTGTATAATTCCAGTGGTACTGCCATATAATTCCAGCGGTACTGGCGTATAAATCCAGTCCAGTGATACTGCCGTATATGTCCAGTGATAATGCCGTATAATTCCAGTTATACTGCCGTATAATTCCAGTGGTACTGGCGTATAAGACTAGTGATACTGCCGTATAATTCCAGTGGTACTGCCGTATAATTCCAGCGAAACCATCAACACCTGCTATTATTCCCAGAAACCCCCCTATTTTGACACTTCAGGACGGGCATCACGAGAACTACATCTCCCAGAAACCCCGGATTGTCACTTCCGGTCACGGCGTTTCTAAGAAAGAGACTTGGTGCATTACTCTTTGAACAATCATATTACCTTAATGTTTAAATAGTTAGATCACACCTACTACTAACATGCTAATATGGATATACAAAGAAAGAATTCTAGTACCGCTATGTAAAAGACGGGACTTCCTGTTTTATGTAAAACTACATTACCCAGATACCCCGCATCGTCACTTCCAGTCGCAGCGGTTTTATAAAAACTCTTGTTTTCTTTCAGTCAGGCTGTCACTATTATAGGCAATAGTTGTACTGTTAATACCACTATATTACCAACGTGTTAATATCATACATAAAAAGAGAAGTTATATTTAAATATACACACTTCCTGGAAACTACCAAAACCGGAAGTGATGTCATTTGTTCCAATTTCCTTACTTTTACTATAAATGCAATGCATTCCTTCCACAGTCCTCCATCAGCCTTGATAAAGAGTAGCAAACTCGAAACGCATTGGCTGAGGACCATTGCCTGCTGGACATTACACCGCTCGTTTTCGGGAGAAAGGTACGGCCATTCTTTATTATATTTAGCCTATAGGTGCCGGTTCTTGTATGCTGAATATTGTTGGTCCTCCCAATCCACAACACGGGCGGTGCAGCCAATGTTTTATTTATTTTTTGTAATTCTTTTATAAGATTTTTTATTAAAATTTTGTTATACTCTATATATGAGCCACCATCTTCTTTAAAGAAGACAAAGATACCTTGATGTGACTGCAAAATATAAGAACGTCTGTGAGTACTGGTACGATCTTCTATACTTGAAAGATACCTTTATATGAGGATATTACACCTAACTAGTGTGTTAGGCGCGGCGGTGCTCGCCCGCTCTCAGACAGAGCAGCGGTCACGGCCGCCGCGCCTCTCTCCCTGTCTGTCTCCGCACGGCGCCTAGCAACGCCGGGACGCCGGGCGCGCGATAGCCGCCGGCTCCCTGGCAACGCTAGGACGCCGTGCGTTCAGGGCCGTCAGGTCCATAGCAACGGGGACGCCACAGGCGGACCGCGTTCCCCGTTGCATTAATGAAGCATTCACACCTGTGTTTCCCCTGCTCGTGCAGCAAGGCAGCTGCACGACATTTGTTAATTAGGCTCTGTATTCCTATTGGAGGGTTCCCTGTTATATCACTAAGCTAATTGAGCATTTACCAATCTATATGTCTGTTGTGAGAGGCAGAGAGGTTCCTGCATTAGGAGGAGGTGCAGGCCCTGACATGCCACATGGAGCATTATGGGGTTGCTCCAAGGTAGGTAGCTCTTAGCTTAGACATATTTTAGTAAGGAGCCATTATCATGTGGCTCCTTGCTAGTTAATATTAGACCCAGATTGGGGTAATGGAGGTGTGAGGTGTGGTGCCTCTCGACTGGCTGAACTGGATGGTTTAGTGTGGCATACCTTTACATTCTATTAACACTTTTCACTTATTAATTTTCTAACACTATTTCTCTATTTTAATTACATTTCATGTTTGTATTACCCTCTCTATAGCTTCGGCTTCCTAAATACTAATTTATTAACACTATAGTTTTTTACACTGGTATGCCACGCTGGGCTTTCTGGCTCATTCTGGTGTTTTGGGGTGCCACACCCTGCACCTAGATATAGCGCTAGGGACCCCAAATATACAGAGAGGCCTTGATGCGGCTTTGGGGCTTAACCACACATTTGCGCAAATATGTGTAACGAAGATCTCTGAATTCTATTATCATGTGGGATTTATATCTGGTTACTGTTATCATTCAGGGTGCTGGGGAAACCAATTGCTTTTTTTCTTGCTCAGAAATACCCCTTCCTTTCGAGCACCTGAAAGATATCACTAAGCTAATTGAGCATTTACCAATCTATATGTCTGTTGTGAGAGGCAGAGAGGTTCCTGCATTAGGAGGAGGTGCAGGCCCTGACATGCCACATGGAGCATTATGGGGTTGCTCCAAGGTAGGTAGCTCTTAGCTTAGACATATTTTAGTAAGGAGCCATTATCATGTGGCTCCTTGCTGGTTAATATTAGACCCAGATTGGGGTAATGGAGGTGTGAGGTGTGGTGCCTCTGGACTGGCTGAGCTGGATGGCTTTAGTGTGGCATACCTTTACATTCTATTAACACTTTTCACTTATTAATTTTCTAACACTATTTCTCTATTTTAATTACATTTCATGTTTGTATCACCCTCTCTATAGCTTCGGCTTCCTAAATACTAATTTATTAACACTATAGTTTTTTACACTGGTATGCCACGCTGGGCTTTCTGGCTCATTCTGGTGTTTTGGGGTGCCACACCCTGCACCTAGATATAGCGCTAGGGACCCCAAATATACAGAGAGGCCTTGATGCGGCTTTGGGGCTTAACCACACATTTGCGCAAATATGTGTAATGAAGATCTCTGAATTCTATTATCATGTGGGATTTATATCTGGTTACTGTTATCATTCAGGGTGCTGAGGAAACCAATTGCTTTTTTTCTTGCTCAGAAATACCCCTTCCTTTCGAGCACCTGAAAGATATCACTAAGCTAATTGAGCATTTACCAATCTATATATATGCCTCCTCAGTGCCTCACACAAACGCCGGTGATAGCTTCCTGTTTGCTGTTTATGTCTGGTGAACGTCTGTTCCTGGTCTGCTGTATCCGGTCCGTCCTGCTCCCTGTGTCCTTGTATCCAGGAATTCTTTAGCCGGTCCCGGGAATCCTTCTGGTCCTCGTGAACCTGTGACTGTCGTTTGGGGTTCTCTCCCGCTTTCGTGAGTGGCGGCTTTGCCGCGTGTTGCGGCCTAGCCCGCTTTAGTATTGCATTATATTGTACTGGTGCATTTGCGGAGGTTTCCGCTTCCACTGTTCCCCCCGGAACTCGGCGGTGCCGTGTAGGGGAGTGGACAGTGGTATCTTTTTGGTTGTTCTTTTCCTTTGGCGGCAAGCCGCACATACATTTAGTTTTAGGCTAGTCAGTAGCCCCTGGCTTTGGTTGTTTCAGTTAGAGGGCCCCTTGTTATTACCCTGTCTCAGTTCACACTTTGTCTCTCTTTAAGACCTGAGGGGGCATCGGAGTTGGGCAGACCTAATCCGCCCTTCAAACGCGGCTGCCATGGGCCCAAGAAACCATAGTCCTGCAAGAGTGAATTGACAACACGGGTAAAACAACGGAGGTAAGGTGCCAGGGGCTATTCCCGTTCTATTTCACCAAATCCAGAATTGCGTCCTGGTGCTCTGAACTCACTTCATAACATCTTCCGTGTTCTGAGCGCCAGGGATCGTAACATTATCACCGGCCAAAAAAAAAAAAAGAAGGGTATATTTTTTTTCCTTTGTATTGGTGGGCCTAGAAATTCGCCCTCATGAATCCGGGCAGGTTTAGGTCCAAATCCCAGTCAGCTTTTGGCCAACCAGATTAAGAAATTAACTCAGATGGTTCAGGACCTTTCTCTTCGGGTGAGATCGCAGGAAGATCTTTTGCGAGCCTCCCCGAGTATGATTCCTGAACCAAAGATGCATTTACCTGACCGTTTTTCGGGTAGCCGAAAGGATTTTTTTTAATTTTAAGGAAGCTTGTAAGCTTTATTTTCGTTTAAAGCCCCGTTCTTCTGGTACGGAGTCTCAACGGGTCGGGATTGTGATATCCTTACTCCAAGGTGATCCACAGACCTGGGCTTTTGGGCTAAGATCAGATGATGCTGCCTTGCTATCAGTAGACGCCTTTTTTAAGTCCTTAGGCCTTTTGTATGATGACCCTGATAGAGAAGCATCAGCTGAGAGCCATCTGCGTGCACTAAAGCAAGGGAAAGATCCAGCAGAAGCATATTGTACCGAGTTTCGCCGTTGGTCGAACGACTGTGGCTGGAATGACCCGGCCCTGCGCAGTCAGTTTCGCCTCGGTTTGTCTGAAGTTATTAAAGACAGTCTCCTTCAGTACCCCGCTCCTGAGAGTCTAGACAAACTCATGGAGCTCGCTATTAAATTGATCGTCGTCTCCGAGAGCGGAGGGCTGAAAGAGGAACAACTTTTAAGCCTAGTCCATGTGTATATACTTTTCCTGAGGACATCGAGGAGCCCATGCACATGGGTTTCTCCCGGCTGTCCCCAGAGGAAAGAACCAGAAGGTTAAAATCTGGTCTTTGTTTGTATTGTGGTGGCAAGGGACATATCGCACGTAGTTGCCCGAATAAGTCGGAAAACGCTCTGACCAAGTGAATTGTGAGGGGGTTCACTTGGGTCTGCAGTTAATCTCCTCAAATGATTCTTTATTAGTTCCTGTAATGATTTCCTTTGATAGCCTCAGTTTGTCGGTGTCGGCCTTCGTCGACAGTGGAGCCGCAGGAAATTTTATGGATTTAGGTTGGGCTAAGACTTTAGGCGTTCCACAGGTACCTTTGGATAAACGTATCACTATGCATGGCTTGGATGGTGGTCCGCTTTCCAATGGGGTTATTACTCACCGCACACCTCCAGTACTACTGACAGTGGGGGCCCTAAATTCAGAAAAATAGAATTTCACCTCACTCATTGTCCGGCAGTTCCAGTAGTTTTGGGTCACCCCTGGCTTGCCCTTCATAATCCTACCATAGATTGGCGGTCTGAGGAGATTTCCCAATGGGGTTCCTTTTGTGTTAAGGAGTGTATTTCCCATCCAGTCCGGGTTGCGGCTGTTACCCCAGAATTTATTCCTTTGGAATATCAGGATTTTGCCAATGTTTTCTCCAAGGGTAACGCGGACGTTCTGCCTCCCCATGGGTCCTATGATTGTGCTATTGATTTAATTCCAGGTGCCACTTTACCTAAAGGGAGATTATATGCCCTGTCTGGGCTGGAAACCACGGCTATGGATAATTACATTCAGGAGAGCCTGAAAAAAGGCTTCATTAGGCCCTCGAAATCTCCATTGAGTGCGGGGTTCTTTTTTGTTGAGAAAAAAGATGGGTCGCTCAGACCATGTATTGACTTTCGCTGTTTGAATAAAATTTCTGTTAAAAACACCTACCCCTTGCCATTGATTTCAGTACTCTTTGATCAGTTATGCTCTGCCGTTATCTTCACTAAGATCGATCTTAGAGGAGCTTACAATCTCATCCGAATAAGATCTGGGGATGAGTGGAAGACGGCTTTCAGCACACAGTCGGGTCATTATGAATACCTGGTGATGCCGTTTGGGCTGTCAAATGCGCCTGCGGTATTTCAAGACCTCATAAATGATGTGCTTCGTGACTTTCTTGGGAAGTTCGTAGTCGTTTATTTAGACGACATTTTGATTTACTCTGAGTCTTTGGAACAACATGTTTCCCATGTGCGTCTGGTTCTTCAAAAACTACGGGAGAATCATTTATATGCTAAACTTGAGAAATGTGATTTCCACATCACAGAAGTGTCTTTCTTGGGGTATATTATTTCTCCCCAGGGGTTTTTCATGGAACCGAAAAAACTCCAGGCCATCCTTAATTGGGCGCAACCCACAAATTTAAAAGCAATTCAGCGCTTTTTAGGGTTTGCAAATTATTATAGGCGTTTCATTCATTCATACCTTTTCTGATTTGGTCGCTCCTATTGTAGCATTAACAAAAAAAGCAGCGGACCCTTCCAACTGGTTGCCTGAAGCTGAGTCTGCCTTTCTGGCCTTGAAGCAGGCCTTTGTCTCGGCTCCTGTTCTCAGGCACCCTAACCCGGAGCTCCTCTTTATAGTCGAGGTAGATGCCTCAGAGGTTGGAGTGGGGGCTATCCTTTCTCAGGAAAATCCGGAGTCTCAGGAGTTACACCCTTGTGCCTACATGTCCAGGAAATTCTCTTCCGCAGAATCCAACTATGATGTTGGTAATCGAGAATTGCTGGCAGTTAAATGGGCTTTCGAGGAGTGGAGGCATTGGCTGGAGGGAGCTAGGCATACCATTACAGTATTTACTGACCATAAGAACCTGCAGTATATTGAGTCAGCTAAACGGCTTAATGCTCGGCAGGCACGTTGGGCATTGTTTTTTACTCGTTTCAGGTTTATTATCACTTTCAGGCCTGGTTCCAAGAATACGAAAGCTGACGCCCTGTCACGTTGTTTTCTTCCGGTTCACAATAACCATCCTGCTACTACCCCCATAGTTCCATCATCTATCATCCGGGCAGGCCTCACACAGGATATATTTACACAGCTTGTCCAGCTTCAACAGCAGGCTCCCAAAGTTACTCCTGCTGACCGTCTTTTCGTCCCTGAATTTCTGAGAGGCTCTGTTCTAGCTGAGTTTCATGACAACAAAGTGTCTGGTCATCCAGGTATCACTAAGACCTTGGAACTAGTATCTCGTTCGGTGTGGTGGCCTAGTCTCTCTAAAGACGTTAAGGAATTTGTCCGTTCCTGTCAGGTTTGTGCTCAGTACAAGGTAGCTCGAGCGTTGCCAGTCGGGCAACTCATACCTCTAGCCATTCCTCTCAGGCCATGGTCACATATATCCATGGATTTCGTGGTGGACCTTCCTCTTTCAGCAGGCTTTCGAGTCATTTGGGTGGTAGTAGACCGTTTTAGTAAAATGGCTCATTTCATTGCTCTCCCCTGGTTACCCTCTGCTCAAGGGTTAGCAGTTTTGTTCCTCCGCCATGTGTTCAGGCTCCATGGTTTGCCCACGGATATTGTCTCTGATCGGGGTCCGTAATTCATTGCACGATTCTGGAAACGTTTTTGTGCCTCATTAAATATGAAACTTTCTTTAACATCTGGGTATCATCCTCAGTCTAACGGACAAACTGAACGTGTAAATCAGTCATTAAAACAGTACTTACGGTTATATTCGGCCACACTTCAGAATGATTGGTCTGAATTTCTTCCTTTGGCCGAGTTTGCTTATAATAACTCTTGTCATTCTTCCACCAAGGAGTCCCCATTCTTTTCAGTGTTGGGCTTCCATCCTAGAGCAAATTCTTTTTACCCTCATGTTCCAGTCTCCTCGTTGACCTTAACTTCCCGTCTTAGAATGATTTGGAGAAAAGTTCACCTTGCCCTTAAGAAGGCTGCCTTCCGAGAAAAGATTTTTTCTGACAGGTTCCGGCGCCCATACACTTTTAAAGTGGGAGATAAGGTGTGGTTGTCAACCTGCAACATCAGGCTCCGACAGCCTTTGGCTAGATTAGGACCCAAATTTATTGGACCGTTCCTTATCATTAAAAAGGTCAACCCAGTTGCTTTTCGACTACGTTTGCCGAGATCACTCAAAATTGGCAATACTTTTCACTGTTCCCTTCTGAAACAGTATTTTTCTTCCAGGAGATTTCTTCGGAGGACTTCCCGGGGTAGACTTCCGGTGGATGTGCAGGGGCAACAAGAGTACTTGGTGGAGAAGGTTTTAGATTCTATGCTTTCTTGGGGCCGACTTTATTTTTTGGTCCACTGGAAAGGCTATGGCCCTGAAGAAAGGTCTTGGGTGTTGGATAAGGATTTACATGCTCCTAGACTTAAGAGGATATTTTTTCAGGAGTTTCCTCAGAAACCCAGCTCTAGGGGTTCTGTAACCCCTCCTCAAGGGGGGGTACTGTTAGGCGCGGCGGTGCTCGCCCGCTCTCTGACAGAGCTGCGGTCACGGCCACCGCGCCTCTCTCCCTGTCTGTCTCCGCACGGCGCCTAGCAACGCCGGGCGCGCGATAGCCGCCGGCTCCCTGGCAACGCTAGGACGCCGTGCGTTCAGGGCCGTCGGGTCCATAGCAATGGGGACGCCACAGGCGGACCGCGTTCCCTGTTGCATTAATGAAGCATTCACACCTGTGTTTCCCCTGCTCGTGCAGCAAGGCAGCTGCACGACATTTGTTAATTAGGCTCTGTATTCCTATTGGAGGGTTCCCTGTTATATGCCTCCTCAGTGCCTCACACAAACGCCGGTGATAGCTTACTATTTGCTGTTTATGTCTGGTGAACGTCTGTTCCTGGACTGCTGTATCCGGTCCGTCCTGCTCCCTGTGTCCTTGTATCCAGGAATTCTTTAGCCGGTCCCGGGAATCCTTCTGGTCCTTGTGAACCTGTGACTGTCGATTGGGGTTCTCGCCCAGTTTCGTGAGTGGCGGCTTTGCCGCGTGTTGCGGCCTAGCCTGCTTTAGTATTGCATTATTTTGTACTGGTGCATTTGCGGAGGTTTCCGCTTCCACTGTTCCTCCCGGAACTCGGCGGTGCCGTGTAGGGGAGTGGACAGTGGTATCTTTTTAATTGTTCTTTTCCTTTGGTGGCAAGCCGCACATACATTTAGTTTTAGGCTAGTCAGTAGCCCCTGGCTTTGGTTGTTTCAGTTAGAGGGCCCCTTGTTATTACCCTGTCTCAGTTCACGCTTTGTTTCTCTTTAAGACCTGAGGGGGCATCGGAGTTGGGCAGACCTAATCCGCCCTTCAAACGCGGCTGCCATGGGCCCAAGAAACCATAGTCCTGCAAGAGTGAATTGACAACACGGGTAAAACAACGGAGGTAGGGTGCCAGGGGCTATTCCCGTTCTATTTCACCAAATCCAGCATTGCGTCCTGGTGCTCTGAACTCACTTCATAACATCTTCCGTGTTCTGAGCGCCAGGGATCGTAACATAGTGTAAGTTAGGTATGCACCATAAAAACCATCTCTATGCATTATTTATCTTATTTGATTTATGATTGGACCGCGGTCTTATTTTAAAGATACCATGATAAGTCTGCCATCAATTTTCATTGTGTAAGTTGAGGTACGCGTTTGCCTCATGAGAATGTCTCACTGAAATATGTGTGGTTCCAAACCATTTTGAAAAGAAACCTTTATGGGCTTTTTCACACTATTTAATATGCAAGCTAGGTATACCCATTAATATAAATTACATACAAGAAAGCAAGACAAGAATAATAAATCTTGAATTGGGATCAACATATAAGCTACAATTATTGCAATCTTTATTTTGCATGCAAAGTTTGAAATCCTTTGGAGGAATACTTTTAAGAAAACAAACTGGAAGGAAGAGAACTCATAAGGTCAACATACCCCGTTATCTAGATAAGTATCAATCTTTTATTTCACCCTCAGTGCCAACCCTCTTTTTCCACTTTTTACCACTTTTTCCGTACTTTCTTTGGATCTTCTGGGATAGATCCGGGCTAAAAGCGGGAGGCAGCAGAGATTTGAACAGGAGCGCCAACAAATTTTCCTAGAAACCCTTTTTGCAATTCCAGTGGTACTGCCCTATAAATCCAGTGATCTTGCCGTATGATTCCAGTGATCCTGTCGTATAATTCCAGTGGTACTGGCGTATAAATCCAGTGATACTGCCGAATAATTCCAGTGGTACTGGCGTATAATTCCAGTGGTACTATCATATAAATCCAGTCCAGTGATGCTACCGTATATGTCCAGTGGTACTGCCGTATAAATCCAGTGGTACTGCCGTATAATTCCAGTGGGTTCACTACGGCTGGCCGGCGGTCGGGCACCCGGCGACCAGCATACCGGCGCCGGGAGCCCGACCGCCAGCTTACCGACAGTGTGGCGAGGGCAAATGAGCCCCTTGCGGGCTCGCTGCGCTCACCACGCTACGGGCACGGTGGCGCGCTACGCGCGCCACACTATTTTATTCTCCCTCTATGGGGGTCGTGGACCCCCACAAGGGAAAATAAGTGTCGGTATGCCGGCTGTCGGGCTCCCGGCGCCGGTATACTGAGCGCCGGGAGCCCGACCGCCGGTATACAGAAGACCACCCATTCCAGTGATACTGCCTTATAATTCCAGTGATCCTGCTGTATAATTCCAGTGGTACTGACGTATAAATCCAGTGATACTGCCGTATAATTCCAGTGGTACTGCTGTATAATTCCAATGATACTGCCATATAATTCCAGTGATCCTGCTGTATAATTCCAGAGGACCTGTTGTATAAATCCAGTCCAGTAATACTGCCGTATATGTCCAGTGGAACTGCAGTATAATTCCAGTGATCCTGCCGTATGATTCCAGTGGTACTGGCGTATAAATCCAGTGATACTGTCGTATAATCCCAGTGGTACTGGCATATAATTCCAGTGGTACTATCATATAAATCTAGTCCAGTGATACTAGCGTATATGTCCAGTGGTACTGCCGTATAAATCCAGTGGTACTGCTGTATAATTCCAGTGATACTGCTGTATAATTCCAGTGATCCTGCTGTATAATTCCAGTGGTACTGCCGTATAAATCCAGTGATACTGCCGTATAATTCCAGTGATACTGCTGTATAATTCCAATTATCCTGCCGTATAATTCCAGTGATACTGCCGTATAATTCCAGTGATACTGCCATATAATTCCAGTGATACTGCCATATAATTCCAGAGGTACTGCCGTATGAATCCAGTCCAGGAATGCTGCCATATAAATTCAGTGGTGCTGTCCTGTGCTGTATATTATTTACTCCAAATAAAGTAGTAATTAATATTTAATCCAAACAATTTTCACAGGGTTTGCGCTGTGTGGTGTAGAGGTACGCTCTCATGTACTGTATATTGTTATATAACTCCAGAAAAATAATGGAGAACAAAAATTTGGAGGATAAAATAGGGAAAGATCAAGAACCACTTCCTCCTAGTGCTGTAGCTGCTTCCACTAGTCATGACATAAATGATGAAATGCCATCAACATCGTCTGCCAAGGCCGATACCCAATGACATAGTAGAGGGCATGTCAAATCCAAAAAACAAAAGTTCAGTAAAATGACCCAAAGCAAATAAATTTAAATGGTCTGAGGAGAAATGTAAACTAAACCAATATGCCATTTATGACATGGAGTGGCAAGGAACGGCTAAGGCCCTGGCCTATGTTCATAACTAGTGGTTCAGCTTCACATGTTAATGGAAGTCCTCATACTCCCGCTAGAAAAATTAAAAGATTTAAGCTGGTAAAAGCACAGCAAAGAACTGTGCGTTCTAAGATGGTATCACAAATACCCAAGAAGAGTCCAAGTGTGTCGGTGGTTGCAATGCCTGACCTTCCCAACACTGGACGGGAAGAGTTGTCTCCATCTACCATTTGTACGTCCTCTGCAAGTGCTGAAGGGAGCACCCACAGTCCAGTTTCTGATATTCAAATTGAAGATGTCACTGTTGAAGTACACCAGGATGATGATATGGGTGCTGCTGGTGCTAAGGAGGAAGTTGACAATGAGGATTCTGATGGTGATGATTGTTTAAATCAGGCACCGGGGGAGACACCTGTTGTCCGTGGGATGAATAAGCCCATTGTGATGCCTGGGCAAAATACAAAAAAAGCCACCTCTTCAGTGTGGAATTATTTCTCAGCAAATCCAGACAACAGGTGTCAAGCCGTGTGTTGCCTCTGTCAATCTGTAATAAGTAGGGGTAAGGACGTTAACCATCTAGTAACATCCTCCCTTATAAGTCACCTGCTGCTCATTCATCAGAAGTCAGTGTCAAGTTGTGAAACTTTGGGTAAGAGCGTAAGCAGTCCACTGATACCTAAATCCCTTCTTCCTCTTGTACCCAAGCTTCTGCAAGCCACACCACCAACTCCCTCAACGTCAACTTCCTCCTCAGTCAGGATCATCAGTAGTCCTGCAGGCCATGTCACTGGCAAGACTGAGGAATCCTCTCCTAACCGGGATCCTCCGGAGGATCCTTGAGTGATACGCCTACTGCTGCTGTTTCTGCCGCTGCTGTTGTTGCTGCTGGAAGTCGATCGTCATCCCAGAGGGGAAGTCGGAAGACCACTTGTAATACTTCCAGTAAGCAATTGACTGTCCAACAGTCCTTTGAGAAGAAGATGAAATATGACAGCAGTCATCCTGTTGCAAAGCGGATAACCGAGGACTTGACAGCTATGTTGGTGTTAGACGTGCATCCGGTATCTGCCATTAGTTCAGTGAGACTTAGAGACTTGATGGAGATAGTGTGTCCCTGGTACCAAATCCCATCTAGGTTCCACTTCACTAGGCAGGTGATACCGAGAATGTACAGAGATGTCAGAAAAAGTGTCCTCAGTGTCCTAAAAAATGAAGTTGTACCCACTGTCCCCTTAACCACGAACATGTGGACAAGTGGAACAGGGCAGACTGAGGACTATATGATTGTGACAGCCCAATGGGTAGATGTATTGCCTCCAGCAGCAACAACAGCAGTAGCATCAGTAGCAGCATCTCGCAAATGCCAACTCGTTCCTAGGCAGGCTACGCTATGTATCACTACTTTCTGTAAAAGGCACACCGTTGATAACCTCTTACGGAAACTGAGGGACATCATCCCACAATGGCTTACCCCAATTAGACTCTCCTGGGGATTTGTGATATCGGACAACGTCACCAATATTGTGCGTGCATTACATCTGGGCAAATTCCAGCACATCCCATGTTTTGCACATACAATTAATTTGGTGGTGCAAATTTTTTTGAAAAATGACAGGGGCGTGCAGGAGCTGCTGTCGGTGGCCCGAAAAATTGTGGGTCACTTTCGGATTTCAGCCACCACTTGCTGAAGACTGGAGCGCCAGCAAACACTCCTGAACCTGCCCTACCATCACCTGAAGCAAGAGGTGGTAATAAGGTGGAAATCAAACTCTATATGCTTCAGAGGATGGAGGAGCAGCAAAAGGCCATTCAAGCCTATACATCCACCTATGATATAGGCAAAGGAGGGGGAATGCACCTGACTCAAGCGCAGTGGAGAATGATTTCTGTCTTGTGCAAGGTTCTCCAACCCTTCGAACTTGCCACACGTGAAGTCAGTTCAGACACTGCCAGCTTGAGTCAGGACATTTAGCTGGAGAAATTGACAAAGCAATTACGCAAAGTATATGGGACTTGTGGATGGAGCCCTTCATTCGTTTTGCCAGGATTCAAGGGTGGTCAATCTGTTGAAATCAGAGGACTACATTTTGGCCACCGTGCTCGATCCTAGGTTTAAAGCCTACGTTGTATCTCTCTTTCCGGCAGACACAAGTCTGCAGAGGTTCAAAGATCTACTGGTGAGAAAATTGTCAACTCAAACGGAACGTGACCCGTCAACAGATCCTCCTTCATTTTTTCCCGCAACTGGGGCTGCGAGGAAAAGGTTAAGATGTCCTAGCCCACCCGCTGGCGGTGATGCAGGGCAGTCAGGAGCGAGTGCTGACATCTGGTCTGGACTGAAGGACCTGCCAACGATTACTGACATGTCTACTGTCACTGCATATGATTCTGTCACCATTGAAAGGATGGTGGTGTTACGATCCTGATGCTCAGGACAGGGGAGATCTTATGTAGTGAGTCCTGAGCACCAAGACGGAATGCTGGGATTGGGAAATGGGAAGGAAATAGCCCCTAGCACCCTACCTCCGTTGTCTTACCCGTGTTATCAATTCACGCCTGAACGACTATGGTTTCTTGGGCCCATGGCAGCTGCATTTGAAGGGCGGATTAGGTCTGCCCAACTCCGATGCCCCCTCAGGTCTTAAAAAGATACAAGGCGTGAACTGAGACAGGGTAATAACAAGGGGACCTCTAACTGAAACAACCACGCTAGGGGCTATAAACTACCTAAAAACTAAACGTATGTGCGGCACGCCGCCAAAGGAAAAAGAACTACAAAGAAACCACCGTCCACTCCCATACACGGCACCGCCGAGTTCCGGGGAGGGCAGTGAAAGCGGAAACCTCCGCAAATGCACCAATTCACAGTAAAGTAAACACTAAGCGGCATAGGCCGCAACACGCGGCAGAAGCCGCTACTCACGAAACCGGGCGAGAACCCCAGATGACAAACAGGTTCGCAAGGACTAGAAGGATTCCCGGGACCGGCTTCGGACCTCCAAAGTACCAAAGGGCAGGGAGCAAGATCCACCAAACACGGCTGACAGGAACAAAGTTCTGCAAGGCAGGAACAGCATACAAGAAGCTATCACCGGCGGGGCTGCAGTGTGCTGGCTCACATAAAAAGGCCCTGCTGGCCAATAACAGGAGGGCCAGCAGGACCAGCCCCCAGACCCTAATTACTAGTTGCCGTGCAGCTGCCCTGCTGCACGAGCAACCTAATAAACTATTCTTAGCAACGGGGAACGCGGTCCACCTGTGGCGTCCCCTTTGCTATGCACCCGGCGGCCCTGCACGCACGGCATCCTGCGTTGCCAGGGACCCAGCGGCTATCGTGCGCACGGCGTCCTGGCGTTGCTAGGCGCCGTGTGGGGGACAGGGAAGGAGAGAGGCGCGGCGGCCGTGACTGCTGCTCAGTCAGGGCATGGCCGAAGACCGCCGCGCTTAACAGTACCCCCCCCCCTTGAGGAGGGGTTAAAGAACCCCTAGAGCCAGGTTTCTGAGGAAACTCCTGAAAGAAAATCCTCTTCAACTTGGGAGCATGTAAATCTTTATCCAAGACCCAAGATCTTTCTTCAGGGCCATAATCTTTCCAGTGGACCAAAAAATAGAGCCGACCCCGAGAAAGCTTAGAATCTAAAACCTTCTCCACCAAGAACTCGTTGCCCCTGAACATCCACCGGAGATCTACCCTGGGAAGTCCTCCGAGGAAATCTCCTGGAAGAAAAATACTGTTTCAAAAGAGAACAGTGAAAAGTATTGCCAATTTTGAGAGATCTCGGCAAGCGTAGCCGAAAAGCAACTGGGTTGACCTTTTTAATGATAAGGAATGGTCCAATAAATTTGGGTCCCAATCTAGCCGAAGGTTGTCGGAGCTTGATGTTGCGAGTTGACAACCATACCTTATCTCCCACCTTAAAAGTGCAAGGACGTCGGAGCCTATCAGAAAATTTCTTTTCTCGGAAGGCAGCTTTTCTCAAGGCAAGGTGCACCTTTCTCCAAATTGTTCTGAGATGGGAGGTTAAGGTCAACGAGGAGACTGGAGAATGAGGAAAAAAAGAGTTGGCTCTAGGATGAAAGCCAAAGACTGAAAAGAATGGGGACTCCTTGGTGGAAGAATGACAAGAGTTATTATAAGCAAATTCGGCTAACGGAAGAAATTCAGACCAATCATTCTGGAGTTTGGCCGAATACAACCGTAAATACTGTTTTAATGACTGGTCAACTCGTTCGGTTTGTCCGTTAGATTGTGGCTGGTACCCAGATGTTAAAGAGAGTTTTATATTTAATGAGGCACAAAAACGTTTCCAGAAACGCGCAATGAATTGCGGACCCCGATCAGAGACAATATCCCTGGGCAACCCATGGAGCCTGAACACATGACGGAGAAACAAGACTGCCAACCCTTGAGCAGAGGGTAATCGGGGAAGAGCAATGAAATGAGCCATCTTACTAAAACGATCTACTACCACCCAAATGACTCGAAATCCGGCTGAAAGAGGAAGGTCCACCACGAAATCCATGGATATATGTGACCATGGCCTGAGAGGAACGGCTAAAGGTACGAGTTGCCCGATCGGCAATGAACGAGGAACCTTATGCCGTGCACAAACCTGACAGGAATGGACAAATTCCCTTACATCTTTAGAAAGACTAGGCCACCACACCGAGCGAGAGACTAACTCCAAGGTCTTAGTGATACCTGGATGACCAGAGACTTTGTTGTCATGAAACTCAGCTAAAACAGTGCCTCTCAGAAATTCAGGGACAAAGAGACGATCAGCAGGAGTCGGTTTAGGAGCCTGCTGTTGAAGCTGGACTACCTGAGTAAATAAATCCTGTGTGAGGCCTGCCCGGATGACAGATGATGGAACTATGGGGGTAGTAGCAGGATGGTTATTGTGAACCGGAAGAAAACAACGTGACAGGGCATCAGCTTTAGTATTTTTGGAACCGGGCCTGAAGGTGATAATAAACCTGAAACAAGTAAAAAACAATGCCCAACGTGCCTGCCGAGCATTAAGCCGTTTAGCTGACTCAATATACTGCAGGTTCTTATGGTCAGTAAACACTGTAATAGTATGCCTAGCTCCCTCCAGCCAATGCCTCCACTCCTCGAAAGCCCATTTAACTGCCAGCAATTCTCGATTACCAACGTCATAGTTGGATTCTGCGGAGGAGAATTTCCTGGACATGAAGGCACAAGGGTGTAATTCCTGAGACTCCGGATCTTCCTGAGATAGGATAGTCCCCACTCCAACCTCTGAGGCATCTACCTCGACTATAAAGGGGAGCTCCGGGTTAGGGTGCCTGAGAACAGGAGCCGAGACAAAGGCCTGTTTTAAGGCCCGAAAGGCAGACTCGGCTGCAGGCGATCAATTGGAAGGGTCCGCTCCTTTTTTAGTCAATGCTACTATAGGAGCGACCAAATCCGAAAAGGTATGAATGAACCGCCTATAATAGTTTGCAAACCCTAAGAGCGCTGAATTGCTTTTAAATTTGTGGGTTGCGCCCAATTAAGGATGGCCTGGAGTTTTTTCGGTTCCATGAAAAATCCCTGGGGAGAAATAATATACCCCAAGAAGGACACTTCCGTGATGTGAAAATCACATTTCTCTAGTTTTGCGTATAAATGATTCTCCCGTAGTGTTTGAAGAACCAGACGCACATGGGTAATATGTTGTTCCATAGACTCAGAATAAATCAAAATGTCGTCTAAATAAACGACAACGAACTTTCCAAGAAAGTCACGAAGAACATCATTGATGAGGTCTTGAAATACCGCAGGAGCATTTGACAGCCCAAAGGGCATCACCAGGTATTCATAATGACCCGACTGTGTGCTGTAAGCCGTCTTCCACTCATCCCCAGATCTTATTCGGATGAGATTGTAAGCTCCTCTAAGATCGATTTTTGAGAAGATAACGGCAGAGCGTAACTGATCAAAAAGTACTGAAATCAAAGGCAAAGGGTAGGTGTTTTTAACAGAAATTTTATTCAGAGCCCGAAAATCAATACATGGTCTGAGCGACCCATCTTTTTTCTCAACAAAAAAGAATCCTGCACTCAAAGGAGATTTCGAAGGCCTAATGAAGCCTTTTTTCAGGCTTTCCTGGATATAATTATCCATAGCCGTGGTTTCTGGCCCGGAGAGGGCATATAATCTCCCCTTAGGTAAAGTGGCCCCGGGAACTAAATCTATAGCGCAGTCATAGGACCGATGGGGAGGCAGAACGTCCGCATTACCCTTGGAGAACACATCAGCAAAATCCTGATATTCCAGAGGAATAAGTTCTGGGGTAACTGCCGCAACCCGGACAGGATGGGAAATACACTCCTTAACACAAAAAGGACCCCCATTGGGAAATCTCCCCAGACCGCCAATCTATGGTGGGATTATGAAAGGCAAGCCAGGGGTGACCCAAAACTACTGGAACTGCCGGACAATGTGTAAGGTAAAATTCTATTTCTTCTGAATGTAGGGCCCCCACTGTCAGCAATACTGGAGGTGTGCGGTGAGTAATAACCCCATTGGAAAACGGACCCCCATCCAAGCCGTGCATGGTGATACGTCTATCTAAGGGTATAAGTGGAACGCCTAACGCCTTAGCCCAAGCTAAATCCATAAAATTTCCTGCAGCTCCACTGTCGACGAAGGCCGACACCAACGAACTGAGACTGCCAAAGGAAATCTTTACCGGAACTAATAAAGAATTATTAGCGGAGATTAACTGCAGACCCAAGTGAACCTCCTCACAATTCACTTGGTCAGAGCGTTTCCCGGCTTGTTCGGGCAGTTACGTGCGATATGTCCCTTACCACCACAATACAAACAAAGACCAGAACTTAACCTTCTGGTTCTTTCCTCTGGGGACAGCCGGGAGAGACCCATTTGCATGGGCTCCTCGACGTCCTCAGGAAAAGTATATACACATCGATTAGGCCTAAAAGTTATTCGTCTTTCAGCCCTGCGCTCTCGGAGACGACGATCAATTTTAATAGCGAGCTCCATGAGTTTGTCTAGAGTCTCAGGAGCGGGGTACTGAAGGAGGATGTCTTTAATCACTTCCGACAGTCCGAGGCGAAACTGACTGCGCAGGGCCGGGTCATTCCAGCCACAGTCGTTCGACCAACGGCGAAATTCGGTACAATACACCTCTGCTGGATTTTTGCCTTGCTTAAGGGCACGCAGGTGACTCTCAGCTGATGCTTCTCTATCTGGGTCGTCATATAAGAGGCCTAAGGATTTAAAAAAGGCGTCTACTGATAACAAAGCAGCATCATCCGCTCTTAGCCCAAACGCCCAGGTCTGTGGATCACCCTGAAGTAGAGACATCACAATCCCGACCCGCTGAGACTCAGGGGCAGATGTATTAACCTGGAGAAGGCATAAAGAAGTGATAAACCAGTGAAATGTGCAAGGTGATAAAGGTACCAGCCAATCATATCCTAACTGTTCATTTACATATTGGAGCTAATTGGGTGGTGCCTTTATCACCTTGCACATATCACTAGTTTATCACTTCCTTATGCCTTCTACAGGTTAATACATCTGCCCCTCAGTACCAGAGGAACGGGGCCTTAAATGAAAATAAAGCTTACAAGCTTCCTTAAAATTAAAAAAATCCTTTCGGTTACCCGAAAAACGGTCAGGTAAATGCATCTTTGGTTCTGGAACCATACTCGGGGAGGCTCGCAAAAGATCTTCCTGCGATCTCACCCGAAGTGTAAGGTCCTGAACCATCTGAGTTAATTCCTGTATTTGGTTAACCAAAAGCTGACTGGGGTTTGGCCCTAAACCTGCCCGGATTCATGAGGCCGAATTTCTAGGCCCACCAATACAACGGAAAAAATTAAACCCCTTTTTTTTTATTTTTTTTTATGTGATAATGTGACGATCCTGATGCTCAGGACAGGGGAGATCTTATGTAGTGAGTCCTGAGCACCAAGACGGAATGCTGGGATTGGGAAATGGGAAGGAAATAGCCCCTAGCACCCTACCTCCGTTGTCTTACCCGTGTTATCAATTCACGCCTGAACGACTATGGTTTCTTGGGCCCATGGCAGCCGCGTTTGAAGGGCGGATTAGGTCTGCCCAACTCCGATGCCCCCTCAGGTCTTAAAGAGAGACAAGGGGGTAAATTTACTAAGCTCCCGATTTTGACCGAGATGCCGTTTTTTCATCAAAGTGTCATCTCGGTAATTTACTAAGCAATAATCACGGCAGTGATGAGGGCATTCGTAATATTTTGAAGTCCAAGAAAAAAATCACGAATGAATACACCATCGGTCAAAACGCGGCTGTTTAAGTATGAATCTCGGTCATTTACTAAGAAGTGCAAAGCAAAAAAAAAACAAACACTGCCGTGAAAAATTACAACTCGTAAAAAAGTGCTAAAAAAAAACAGACCTACTTTTTTTTCCCCGTGATTGGATAGGCATGCAGGGATCCATGAGATCCGTGCATGTATATCAGTGGGAAGGGGTGGGAAAGTTGTTATTTTATTAAAAAAAATTGCGTGGGGTCCCCCCTCCTAAGCATAACCAGCCTCGGGCTCTTTGAGCCGATCCTGGTTGCAGAAATATGGGGAAAAAATTGACAGGGGTTCCCCCATATTTAAGCAACCAGCATCGGGCTCTGCGCCTGGTCCTGGTTCCAAAAATACGGGGGACAAAAAGAGTAGGGGTCCCCCGTATTTTTAAAACCAGCACCGGGCTCCACTAGCTGGACAGATAATGCCACAGCCGGGGGTCACTTTGATATAGTGCCCTGCGGCCGTGGCATCAAAAATCCAACTAGTCACCCCTGGCCGGGGTACCCTGGGGGAGTGGGGACCCCTTCAATCAAGGGGTCCCCCCCCCCCCAGCCACCCAAGGGCCAGGGGTGAAGCCCGAGGCTGTCCCCCCCCATCCAATGGGCTGCGGATGGGGAGGCTGATAGCCTTTTGTGATAATGAAAAGATATTGTTTTTAGTAGCAGTACTACAAGTCCCAGCAAGCCTCCCCCGCATGCTGGTACTTGGAGAACCACAAGTACCAGCATGCGGCGGAAAAACGGGCCCGCTGGTACCTGTAGTACTACTACTAAAAAAATACCCAAAAAAACACAAGACACACACACCGTGAAAGTATAATTTTATTACATACATACACACATACATACATACTTACCTTATGTTCCCACGCAGGTCGGTCCTCTTCTCCAGTAGAATCCAAGGGGTACCTGTTGAAGAAATTATACTCACGAGATCCAGGGGTCCAGGGTCCTCGGGGAATCCAGGTGTAATCCACGTACTTGAAAAAAATAACAAATCGGACACCCGAGCCACGCACTAAAAGGGGACCCATGTTTGCACATGGATCCCCTTTTCCCGACTGCCAGAAAACCCACTCTGACTGATGTCTAAGTGGGTTTCCTCAGCCAATCAGGGAGCGCCACGTTGTAGCACTCTCCTGATCGGCTGTGTGCTCCTGTCCTGACTGACAGGCAGCACACGGCAGTGTTACAATGTAGCGCCTATGCGCTCCATTGTAACCAATGGTGGGAACTTTCTGCCCTGCGGTTGACCTAAAGTGACGTCACCGCTGAGCAGAAAGTTCCCAGCATTGGTTACAATGTAGCGCATAGGCGCTACATTGTAACACTGCCGTGTGCCGCCTGTCAGTTAGGACAGGAGCACACAGCCGATCAGGAGAGTGCTACAACGTGGCGCTCCCTGATTGGCTGAGGAAACCCACTTAGACATCAGTCAGAGTGGGTTTTCTGGCAGTCGGGAAAAGGGGATCCATGTGCAAACATGGGTCCCCTTTTAGTGCGTGGCTCGGGTAAGCGTTTTTTTTTTTTTTCAAGTACGTGGATTACACCTGGATTCCCCGAGGACCCTGGACCCCTGGATCTCGTGAGTATAATTTCTTCAACAGGTACCCCTTGGATTCTACTGGAGAAGAGGACCGACCTGCGTGGGAACATAAGGTAAGTATGTATGTATGTGTGTATGTATGTAATAAAATTATACTTTCACGGTGTGTGTGTCTTGTCTTTTTTTGGGTATTTTTTTAGTAGTAGTACTACAGGTACCAGCGGGCCCGTTTTTCCGCCGCATGCTGGTACTTGTGGTTCTCCAAGTACCAGCATGCGGGGGAGGCTTGCTGGGACTTGTAGTACTGCTACTAAAAACAATATCTTTTCATTATCACAAAAGGCTATCAGCCTCCCCATCCGCAGCCCATTGGATGGGGGGGGACAGCCTCGGGCTTCACCCCTGGCCCTTGGGTGGCTGGGGGGGGGACCCCTTGATTGAAGGGGTCCCCACTCCCCCAGGGTACCCCGGCCAGGGGTGACTAGTTGGATTTTTGATGCCACGGCCGCAGGGCACTATATCAAAGTGACCCCCGGCTGTGGCATTATCTGTCCAGCTAGTGGAGCCCGGTGCTGGTTTTAAAAATACGGGGGACCCCTACTCTTTTTGTCCCCCGTATTTTTGGAACCAGGACCAGGCACAGAGCCCGATGCTGGTTGCTTAAATATGGGGGAACCCCTGTCAATTTTTTCCCCATATTTCTGCAACCAGGATCGGCTCAAAGAGCCCGAGGCTGGTTATGCTTAGGAGGGGGGACCCCACGCAATTTTTTTTTAATATTTTGCAGTGTTTAATTTAAAAAAAAACAAACAAAAAAATCCCCAGCACGGATCACACAGATCCGGCCGAGATTCATTGTTAAAAAGTCGGCAGTGTTTTGCTAATCACTGCCGTAAAAATAGAAAAAAAACCACGAATGACATCGACATCGGAACAAAAGAAAAACCCGAATACGACAGCTTAGTAAATTAGTCGTAATAAATTCAAAAAGTTGCAGTTTTACACTTTCGATGTCATTCGTGATTGAACTTTGACCTGAAACGGGAAAATACGAATCTTAGTAAATTTACCCCAAGGCGTGAACTGAGACAGGGTAATAACAAGGGGACCTCTAACTGAAACAACCACGCTAGGGGCTATAAACTACCTAAAAACTAAACGTATGTGCGGCACGCCGCCAAAAGAAAAAGAACTACAAAGAAACCACCGTCTAGTGATGAGCGGATTCGGTTTTACTCGGTTTTACTCGGTTCTCAAAACAGAATCTTATTGGCTATCCAAAACACGTGACATCAGTGAGGCAATCCACTCCCCTACACGGCACCTCTGAGTTCCGGGGAGGACAGTGAAAGCGGAAACCTCCGCAAATGCACCAATTCACAGTAAAGTAAACACTAAGTGGCATAGGCCGCAACACGCGGCAGAAGCCACTACTCACGAAACCGGGCGAGAACCCCAGATGACAAACAGGTTCGCAAGGACTAGAAGGATTCCCAGGACCGGCTTCGGACCTCCAAAGTACCAAATGGGCAGGGAGCAAGATCCACCAAACACGGCTGACAGGAACAGAGTTCAGCAAGGCAGGAACAGCATACAAGAAGCTATCACCGGCGGGGCTGCAGTGTGCTGGCTCACATAAAAAGGCCCTGCTGGCCAATAACAGGAGGGCCAGCATGACCAGCCCCCAGACCCTAATTACTAGTTGCCGTGCAGCTGCCCTGCTGCACGAGCAACCTAATAAACTATTCTTAGCAACGGGGAACGCGGTCCACCTGTGGCGTCCCCGTTGCTATGCACCCGGCGGCCCTGCACGCACGGCGTCCTGCGTTGCCAGGGACCCGGCGGCTATCGTGCGCACGGCATCCTGGCGTTGCTAGGCGCCGTGCGGGGGACAGGGAAGGAGAGAGGCGCGGCGGCCGTGACTGCTGCTCAGTCAGGGCACGGCCGAAGACCGCCGCGCCTAACAGGTGGAGGATTATATGAGTGACAGCATCCAAGTAGGCATGTCCGACAGTCCGTAAGTATACTGGCAGGAAAAGAGGCAATTTGGATGCCCTTGCACAAACTGGCTTTATTTTACCTAAGTTGCCCTCTCCAGTGTGTACTCCGAAAGAGTGTTTAGTGCAGCCAGTAACCTTGTCAGCGAGTGGCATAGGAGGTGTCACGATCCGGGTATCTGGACGCCATTTCTTACCCATCAGATGCCTCCTAAGGCTGGCTCAGCGCTCCAGGACTGGATCCCATCTGTTATCCTGATGTTCACATTCCTGCATCCTCTCCTGTCTCCCTGAGACGCTGTCACAGTCACGCCATATTACATCTGGCATGGCGTCTCCCGCGGCCTCCGCCGCCGTCCCTGAGCTTCTGCATGCAGAGTGTCAGAGTGGCGATTACGTCAGCCGCGGCCTCCGCTGTGTCCGCGTGGTTGGATGTGCACTTGTCAGCCTGGCGTCTCCTGTCTCCAGTGGCCGGCGCCGCCATTACTGTTTTCATTACCACATGGATTACAAACCAAACTTCCCTCCAAGTGTCTGCATGGGCGCAGCCATCTTGGATTCTGTCAGCTGATCATTTCCTCCAATCTGTTGTCAGTATTGTTAATCTGCATAATTGCCTAGCCAATCCCTTCCTTGCTGCAGGTATAAATACACTGTGCCTGAGCAAGGAAGGCGTCAGTGCTTTGGTTGTCAAACCTAGTTCCTGTTTGTCTCTCTCCTGTGATTGTCTTCCAGGTTCCAGCTCCTGTCTCAAGACTTCCACCATAGAGACCCGCACCAGCATTCCACCTGCGGTGTAGCCTGACTCTCCAATCCATTGTGGATTCATCTGTTTCCAGCTACAACATTACCTGCTTCCAGCCCAGCTTCCAGCAGAGTACAGCTTCTCTTAAAGGGCCGGTGTCCTTTCTACACTTTACCACTCTCCACCGGTATTATTATTTCTCCGCTCTCAAGTTCTACATTTCATTCATATTGCATCGCTCTCAAGCTTCATTTATTATTTAACTGGTTCCAGCCAGTATCCACTCCGTGCTAACAACAGTCTGGTTCCAGCCAGTATCCACAGCAGCCGTTTTATCTTCAGCAACCCAGCTTTTCCTGGAACACCAGCTGGTACAATCCTGGGCTATCTCTATTGCTACAGTCGGGCCTGGTAAGGACTTTCCATCTAGAAGATTATAAGAACTATCTCACACTACCAGTGCCCTGTGGCTCCTGCCACCCTGTAGTACCCAGGAACTGTATTTATTCTTTGCTGACTTTTATGTTTTCTTTTACTGCTGCTGTGTTGCGGAGTTGTCATAATAAACATCATTGACTTTTATCCAAGTTGTCGTGGTCACGCCTTCGGGCAGTTATTATTCATGTTACTTACATGTCCAGGGGTCTGATACAACCTCCCAGGTTCCGGTACATCTCAGCCCCTACAACTGAGGCTGCCTCCCGTCAGCTCAGGCCCTCAGTTGTGACAGTAAGCACTGACCTAATGAATCCAGCCGGAGACCAGGATCAAGCGGCAAGGCCGATGCAAGAACTGGCAGCCCGACTACAACATCAGGAGGCTGCACAGGGCCACATCATCCGCTGTCTCCAGGATTTCTCTACTCGGCTGGATGGGATTCAGACAACTCTCTGTGGATCAGGCGCGTCTGGTGCGTCAACCACAGTGACTCCAGCTATAACCCCTCCCACCTTACCCATTTCTGCTCCACGTCTTCATCTTCCAACGCCAGCAAAATTTGACGGATCTCCAAGATTCTGCAGGGGATTTCTCAACCAGTGTGAGATTCAGTTTGAGCTACAACCTGGCAATTTTCCCAGTGACCGTACAAAAATTGCCTACATTATTTCTCTTCTCAGTGGCTCAGCCCTTGATTGGGCATCACCGTTATGGGAGAGGTCCGACACCCTGCTATCTTCCTACACTGCCTTCGTGTCAACATTCAGGCGCATCTTCGATGAGCCAGGCCGGGTAACCTCAGCTTCATCCGAGATTCTCCGTTTACGCCAGGGGTCACGTACTGTAGGACAAGATCTGATACAGTTCCAGATCCTGGCATCCTAACTGGCATGGAACGACGAGGCCCTGTATGCTGCATTCTGGCATGGCTTATCTGAGCGTATTAAAGATGAGTTAGCTACCAGAGACTTACCCTCTAAGTTAGATGAGCTAATCTCACTCTGCACGAAAGTTGATTTACGTTTCAGAGAGAGAGCAATTGAGCGTGGAAGATCATCTGCTCCAAAATCTTCTGCTCCTCCTCCTCGCCAACTGTCACCAACTAAAGATGAGCCCATGCAAATTGGCCGTTCCCGTTTAACTCCTGCTGAGCGCCGAAGACGTCTCTCCAAGTCTCTCTATCTTTATTGTGCAGCTCCGTCTCACACCATTAATGCCTGTCCCAAACGTCCAGGACTCCAGACCCTAGCTCGCCAAGGAGAGGGCCGGCTAGGAGTAATGATCTCCTCTCCATCTCCTCAAGATTGTAATCTCCCAGTCTCGCTTCAAGTTGCTCAACGTTATCGGAACGTCATTGCCCTCCTTGATTCCGGAGCAGCTGGGAACTTTATTACCGAAGCCTATGTTAAACGGTGGTCCCTACCCACCGAGAGACTTCCTGCGTCCATCTCCTTAACTGCCGTGGATGGCAGCAAGATCTTTGAGGCAGTTATTTCTTTAAGGACTCTACCAGTTCGTCTGAGAGTGGGAGTTCTTCATTCCGAACTTATTTCTTTTTTAGTGATTCCAAGAGCCACACATCCTGTGGTCCTGGGCCTTCCATGGCTCCGTCTTCACAATCCTACAATTGATTGGACGACTACGCAAATCCTGGCATGGGGTTCCTCCTGTGCTGAGACATGTTTGTTTAAAGTATTGCCTGTCTGTTCTTCCTCCCCCAGGTCGTCTGATGTTCCACCTCCTCCATATCAAGATTTCACGGATGTGTTCAGTAAAGCTTCTGCTGATATCCTTCCTCCTCATAGAGAATGGGACTGCCCGATTGATCTCGTTCCAGGGAAGGTTCCACCTCGAGGCCGAACTTACCCGTTGTCTCTGCCTGAGATGCATTCTATGGAGGAATACATTAAAGAGAACCTAGCAAAGGGGTTCATTCGACCTTCTTCTTCTCCAGCCGGCGCAGGCTTCTTTTTTGTAAAAAAGAAAGATGGTGGTCTGCGGCCGTGCATCGACTACAGTGGTTTGAACGACATTACCATCAAGAACCGTTATCCTTTACCCCTGATTACTGAGCTCTTTGACAGAGTTAGCGGAGCTATCTTCTTTACAAAGCTGGACTTGAGAGGTGCATACAATCTCATCCGGATCCGTGAGGGTGACGAGTGGAAGACCGCCTTTAACACCCGTGACGGACATTATGAGTACCTCGTCATGCCCTTCGGATTGAGCAATGCTCCAGCTGTCTTCCAGCATTTTGTCAATGAGATCTTCAGAGACATTCTATACCGTCATGTCGTGGTCTATCTAGACGATATCCTCATTTTTGCCAACGATTTAGAGGAACATCGTTTTTGGGTTAAAGAGGTTCTGTCCCGTCTCCGTGTCAATCATCTCTATTGCAAATTAGAGAAATGCGTCTTTGAAGTCAAGTCCATTCCGTTTCTAGGGTACATTGTGTCCGGTTCCGGACTAGAGATGGATCCTGAGAAACTACAAGCAATCCAAAATTGTCCGGTACCCTTAACCCTCAAAGGGGTCCAGAGGTTCTTAGGGTTCGCCAACTATTACCGAAAGTTTATACGAGACTTTTCCACCATTGTGGCGCCTATTACTGCTTTCACTAAGAAGGGTGCTAACCCGTCCAAGTGGTCTGAAGAAGCCATGCAAGCATTTCATCTTTTAAAACAAAGGTTCATCTCTGCGCCTGTTCTGAAACAGCCTGACATCGACTCTCCTTTCATCTTAGAGGTGGATGCCTCCTCCGTTGGAGTAGGAGCGGTGTTATCTCAGAGGGCTAAAGATGGCCATTTACACCCTTGCAGTTTCTTCTCCCGGAAGTTCTCCCCAGCTGAGCGCAACTATGCCATTGGCGACCAGGAGTTGCTAGCCATCAAGCTCGCTCTAGAAGAGTGGAGGTATCTGTTGGAGGGAGCTTCTCATTCAATCACCATACTTACAGACCACAAGAACCTTTTATATCTGAAAGGCGCACAATGTCTCAACCCTCGTCAGGCCAGATGGGCACTTTTCTTTTCCAGGTTCGACTTTAAACTCCAGTTCTGTCCGGGCTCTCAGAATCGCAAGGCCGATGCCCTTTCCCGCTCATGGGAGCAAGAAAATGAGTCAGAGTCTTCAGACAAGCATCCTATTATAAATCCGTTGGCATTCTCCACGGTAGGGATGGACTCTACGCCCCCATCAGGGAAAAGTTTTGTGAAACCGATGCTAAGGAAGAAGCTCATGCATTGGACCCATGCTTCCCGTTTTGCCGGACATACAGGTATCCAAAAAACCCTGGAGTTTATCTCTAGGTCCTATTGGTGGCCAACTCTGAAAAAGGACGTCTTGGAGTTTATTGCATCTTGCCCAAAGTGTACTCAACATAAGGTATCCCGCCAGTCGCCTGTGGGGCAACTGGTTCCACTATCTGTTCCCCGTCGACCTTGGACCCATTTGTCGATGGATTTTATTACAGATTTACCCATGTGCAACAAGTTCAATACCATCTGGGTGGTAGTTGACCGGTTCACCAAGATGGCACACTTCATTCCTCTCACCGGTCTTCCGTCAGCTTCCAAGTTGGCTCAAGTATTCATACAAGAGATCTTCCGACTCCACGGTCTTCCTGAAGAAATTATTTCAGATCGAGGAGTTCAATTCACAGCCAAATTCTGGCGAAGTTTATGTCAAGTCCTCCAAGTCAAGCTAAAGTTTTCTACGGCTTACCATCCTCAGACCAATGGTCAAACCGAGAGGGTGAATCAGGACTTGGAGGCCTTCCTCCGCATCTATGTGTCCTCCTCTCAAGATGACTGGGTTCAATTACTTCCCTGGGCCGAGTTCTGTCATAACAACCAGTATCATTCTTCATCTGCTTCAACACCATTCTTCACTAACTTTGGATTCCACCCTAAAGTCCCTGAGTTCCAACCGCTTCCAGCAACTTCTGTTCCCGCAGTGGATATCACCTTGCATCAGTTTGCCAATATCTGGAAGAGCGTACGATCAGCTCTGCTCAAGGCATCGTTCAGGTACAAGAAGTTTGCGGATAAGAAGCGTCGAGCAGTTCCTGCTCTCAAGGTGGGTGACCGGGTATGGTTATCCATGAAGAATTTGAGGTTAAGAGTTCCCAGTATGAAGTTTGCACCTCGCTATATCGGTCCTTTCAAGATTGAACAAGTCATCAATCCTGTTGCTTACAGACTTCAGTTGCCTCCCTTCTTAAAAATACCCAGGACATTCCATGTTTCCCTGTTGAAACCGCTGATCTTGAATCGGTTTCATTCCTCACTTCCTCCAACTCCGAAAGTCCAAACTCAACGAGGCGTTGAGTATGAAGTAGCCAAGATCCTGGACTCACGTCACCGTTACGGTCAACTACAATATCTTATTGACTGGAAGGGTTATGGCCCTGAGGAACGTTCATGGACCAATGCTTCTGATGTCCATGCTCCTGCCTTGGTTCGGAGATTCCATTCCAAGTTTCCTCAAAAGTGAAAGAAGTGTCCTGGGGCCACTCCTAAAGGGGGGGGTGCTGTCACGATCCGGGTATCTGGACGCCATTTCTTACCCATCAGATGCCTCCTAAGGCTGGCTCAGCGCTCCAGGACCGGATCCCATCTGTTATCCTGATGTTCACATTCCTGCATCCTCTCCTGTCTCCCTGAGACGCTGTCACAGTCACGCCATATTACATCTGGCATGGCGTCTCCCGCGGCCTCCGCCGCCGTCCCTGAGCTTCTGCATGCAGAGTGTCAGAGTGGCGATTACGTCAGCCGCGGCCTCCGCTGTGTCCGCGTGGTTGGATGTGCACTTGTCAGCCTGGCGTCTCCTGTCTCCAGTGGCCGGCGCCGCCATTACTGTTTTCATTACCACATGGATTACAAACCAAACTTCCCTCCAAGTGTCTGCATGGGCGCAGCCATCTTGGATTCTGTCAGCTGATCATTTCCTCCAATCTGTTGTCAGTATTGTTAATCTGCATAATTGCCTAGCCAATCCCTTCCTTGCTGCAGGTATAAATACACTGTGCCTGAGCAAGGAAGGCGTCAGTGCTTTGGTTGTCAAACCTAGTTCCTGTTTGTCTCTCTCCTGTGATTGTCTTCCAGGTTCCAGCTCCTGTCTCAAGACTTCCACCATAGAGACCCGCACCAGCATTCCACCTGCAGTGTAGCCTGACTCTCCAATCCATTGTGGATTCATCTGTTTCCAGCTACAACATTACCTGCTTCCAGCCCAGCTTCCAGCAGAGTACAGCTTCTCTTAAAGGGCCGGTGTCCTTTCTACACTTTACCACTCTCCACCGGTATTATTATTTCTCCGCTCTCAAGTTCTACATTTCATTCATATTGCATCGCTCTCAAGCTTCATTTATTATTTAACTGGTTCCAGCCAGTATCCACTCCGTGCTAACAACAGTCTGGTTCCAGCCAGTATCCACAGCAGCCGTTTTATCTTCAGCAACCCAGCTTTTCCTGGAACACCAGCTGGTACAATCCTGGGCTATCTCTATTGCTACAGTCGGGCCTGGTAAGGACTTTCCATCTAGAAGATTATAAGAACTATCTCACACTACCAGTGCCCTGTGGCTCCTGCCACCCTGTAGTACCCAGGAACTGTATTTATTCTTTGCTGACTTTTATGTTTTCTTTTACTGCTGCTGTGTTGCGGAGTTGTCATAATAAACATCATTGACTTTTATCCAAGTTGTCGTGGTCACGCCTTCGGGCAGTTATTATTCATGTTACTTACATGTCCAGGGGTCTGATACAACCTCCCAGGTTCCGGTACATCTCAGCCCCTACAACTGAGGCTGCCTCCCGTCAGCTCAGGCCCTCAGTTGTGACAGGAGGTTACTTACACAAAATGTGAGGAAGATGATGTTCATCAAAATTAATGATAAATCCATCCAGGAAGACCTTTACCAGCAGGTGCCTCCAGAAAGTACACAGGGACCTGTGATGGTGGATTCCAGTGGGGACGAATTAATACTCTGTGAGGAGGAGGATGTACACACTGAAAGGGGTGAGGATCGGAGATGAGGATGAGGTCGACATCTTGCCTCTGTAGAGCCAGTTTGTGCAAGGAGAGATTGATTGCTTCTTTTTTGGTGGGGGCCCAAACAAACCAGTCATTTCAGCCACAGTCGTGTGGTAGACCCTGTCACTGAAATGATTGGTTTGTTAAAGTGTGCATGTCCTGTTTATACAACATAAGAGTGGGTGGGAGGGCCCAAGGACAATTCCATCTTGTACCTCTTTTTCTTCTTTGCATCATGTGCTGTTTGGGGACTAGTTTTTTAAAGTGCCATCCTGCCTGACACTGCCGTACAACTCCAGGGATACTGCCGTATAAGTCCAGGGGTACTGCTGTATAAGTCCAGGGGTACTGCTGTATAAGTCCAGTCCAGTGGTGCTGTCTTGAGCTGCCATAAGTCCAGTGGTGGTGTCTAGTGCTGTATATTATTTACTCCAAATAAAAGGCTTATACACATTACTTATATTATTATCCAAATTATTTTTACAGGGTTTGCCCTGTGTGGTGCAGGGGTACGCACGCCTGTGCTGCATATTATTATTAGAATTATT
Organism: Pseudophryne corroboree; assembly: GCF_028390025.1. Classification (NCBI taxonomy): domain Eukaryota; kingdom Metazoa; phylum Chordata; class Amphibia; order Anura; family Myobatrachidae; genus Pseudophryne; species Pseudophryne corroboree. Next base: position 133,277,320 of record NC_086449.1, on the reverse strand, counting down.
ATTATAATAGCTCCAAATAAAAGGGTTATTATCCAAATTAATTTTACAGGCTTTGCCGTAAAATGTAATTTTACAGGCTTTGCCGTGTGTGTATGTGTGTGGTTTAGTGGTACGCTCTCCTGTGCCACCAATATTGTGCGTGTATTACATCTGGGCAAATTCTAACACATCCCACGTTGTTTGTTGTTTATGCTGCACACTTGTGTTGTTTAGCTTAGTCATACAGCTACCTCATTGCACCTCTTTTTTTCTTTGCATTATGTGCTGTTTGGGGACTAGTTTTTTTAAATCTGCCATCCTATCTGCCACTGCAGTGCCACTCCTAGATGGGCCAGGTGTTTGTGCCGCACACTTGTGTCACTTAGCTTAGTCATCCAGCCACCTCTGTGCAACCTTCTGGCCTAAAAACAATATTGTGAGGTGTGAGAATAGACTGGAAATGAGTGGAAATGAATGTTATTGAGGTTAATAATACTGTAGGATCAAAATTACCCCCAAATTATGTGATTTTAGCTGTTTTTATGTTTTTCCCCAAAAAATCATCCAGATCCAAAACCAAAACCAAAACACGAAAGGGTGGTTTTGGCAAAACCAATCAAGATCCAAAACACAAGCATGGAACCAGAAACAAAACCAAAACACAAAACACGAAAAGTGTCCGCCGCACATCTCTACTTTTCTGTGTGTTGATGGAATATTTTGCTTTTTTTTCTTGTCTAGAATAACCTCTCCTTTTCGTGTACCTGCGAAGGACCAGTAGATTAACTGAGCAGCCATTATTTTATATTATCACATAGCATTGGAGACCACCAGAAACAGAGATGCCTTGATGCAGCTTGGCCAATAATCACTCAGCTGTGTGAACATCAGCATTATGTATAAATCAGAATCAGGCTCTAAGCGTATGTGCGTCCCACCCCGTTCATCCTCACGGTGCCGTAAACTTTGAAATACAGTAAGACATGGGGAAGCAGCAGAAACTCTTGCAGGACCTCTACTATCCTGACACTATTAATGCATACCTCCCAACTGTCCCAATCTTCACGGGACAGTCTCATTTTTTTGGGACTGTCTTGCTGTCCCACCCATGGACCACAGTGGCCTGCGTGGTGGTGGGGGAGGGGGGGGGGGAAATTGGGAGGCTCCTGTGCATGTACACAGCATCTATTTACAGGAATCAGAGGGACTGGGGGCATGCCAGCAGCTCACAGAGCGCTGGGCATGCCCCCACAGTGACGGAAAATGGGGTGTGGCTCACGATTGTGGCACTCCCGGGAAGCCCTGCCCCCTATCCTATAGGTCATGCCCCCTTTGTCCCTACTTAATATCTCCTGATGTTGGAAGCCAGGTATGTTAATGAAATGGCTAAATGTGGGCCAACTGTCAGGCAATTGCTCTTTCAGCCCTTTTGTTAAAATTAACCTGTTCAAAGTTACTGAATTTGTTCAATATAATACTGAATAAACTGACTATGTAGAATGCAGCCATTTAATACAGGGCATCATTGAGGGAATGGGTCAAGCAAATAGGGTGAACAGAGTCAAGCATACTGAGAGTGGGCAAAGGGATAAATAAAGAGGGGGCACAGGACAAGCTTGCAGATGGGGCATAAAAATGACGAAATGGGGATTGCAGAAAAACAGATGACATAGGAAAAATATGTGTTACAAGCTAAAGAAAGTGTAAAACAATAAATGTACAATGTTAAACAAGGGGAGTCAATGTCAGTGAGTACAGTAATAGCAATACCTGCCCATACAGACAGTATAGATTGTCCTCCACACAGCCCAGCTCTGTGTCTGCATCCCTCTGTGCAGGGAGGGGCTGGCTGAGGGTGTGGTCCCTGCAGATCTGTTGCAATATATCCAGAAATATTTTCAATGTCACCATACAGACAGAAAGAGGATGACCTCATCACTTTCCAGAACGATGTCTGTAGGAATCCGAGATGCTGCATAAAAACCAGCTTACCAGACGCGCTGTGCTGTGTGTTTCTCTGGTATGTGCCAGGGAGAGGCAGGGACAGAAGGAAACATACAGTTTATCCTATAGATATACGCCATAAGAGAATACGAAAACTTCACACCAAGATTCCTTCTCTCATACAGTACATTGAAAAGAATTTATTTCATTCTATAATCTCTGTATGTTGCCACATTTAAATGTACATCAACATATACACCCTTCCTGTATATTGCCTAAAAGTACAAATTTGATTTAAAATAAACAATCTACTAATATTATAATGATACAGGTTGAGTATCCCTTATCCAAAATACTTGGGACCAGAGGTATTTTGGATATGGGATTTTTCCGTATTTTGGAATAATTGCATACCATAATGAGATATCATGGTGATGGGACCTAAATCTAAGCACAGAATGCATTTATGTTACATATACACCTCATACACACAGCCTGAAGGTCATTTAATACAATATTTTTAATAACTTTGTGTATTAAACAAAGTTTGTGTACATTGAGCCATCAAAAAACAAAGGTTTCACTATCTCACTCTCACTCAAAAAAGTCTGTATTTTGGAATATTCCGTATTTCAGAATATTTGGATATGGGATACTCAACCTGTATAATGTTTTAAAATAGTTTTAGAATTTTATTGGCACAAGGATAAAAAAAAGCTTGGTATTCTTGCTAACAGAACATCTCTTTATTGGTTTAAGTGACTAAGGATGTGGGATAGGCTTTCACGGAAATATGGCAGCGGACACTCAGAGATGTTGCCCATAACAACCAATCAGAGTCTACTTACCATTTACTTAGTCACCTAATTGAAAATAATAGCAAGAATCTGTTTTTGTTTCCTACTGATGATTGGGCAATGTCTGCACTTCTATAAACCCATACTTTAGTAAATATGCCCCTAAGTTGGGAGCAAAGCAAAAGCAAAACAGAAGCAGTAACAGTTCACTCGGACAACGTATGTAGCTCTCCAAGGGGTGCAAATACGTTGTTCATTTTTTTTTTTTTTTTTGGGGGGGGGGTTTATTATATTGAGAGATGAACGTAGTCAGATCTACATTCATCTCTGCACATGCTAGGGGCCGCCCAGCACAGGACAAGGACGCTCAGCATGTAATGGGCTGCCTCCTGATGCATCTGCAATCTAATTGCGAACACATGGGGTAGACCCTTCACTGCCAGGTGGTCAGTGCCCATTTTTTCCTCCGGAGCAGCTGCGTGTGACGTCACGCAGCCACCCCGAAAATGGTCCCCCATTTGCCCCCATTTTCCCAGTGCCGTCCCTGCAACGGCCTTGCCTGTCAATCACATTGTGATCGCATCCATCCAGGATGTGACTGCAATGTGTATGGCCATGCAGTTGCTTTGCGGCCACTGCGTATGCGCAGTTTGCTGCCCCTGGCAAACTGCGCTGTGAGCCACTATTGCGACCGGGTCTGAATGACCTCCACAGTCCACAAATGTTAGACAGATGTTGTACACACTGGCTGATATATCGGGCGTTTAACTGAACGGCTGATATATCGTGCGAGTGTTGGCTGATGTGTATCCCCGATATGTCTGTGAACGATGTCACAGACTTATTGGGTGGTCTTCAGTATGCCGGCGGTCGGGCTCCCGGCGACCAGCATACCGGCAGCGGGAGCCCGACAGCCGGCACACCGACACTTATTCTCCCTCGTGGGGGTCCACGACCCCCCTGGAGGGAGAATAAAATAGTGTGGCGCGCTTAGCGCGCCACCGTGCCCGTAGCGTGGCGAGCGCAGCGAGCCCGCAAGGGGCTCATTTGCGCTCGCCACACTGTCGGTAAGCCGGTGGTCGGGCTCCCGGTGCCGGTATGCTGGTCGCCGGGAGCCCGGCCGCCGGCATATCGTAGTGAACCCGACTTATTGCATCAGCCACGCACCAAAGCTGTTAGCTGATATATCTGAAGATATATTGGAGCATCATGCTGTATGTATGGGCGGTTAGCTGCAGAGGTCACCGATGACTGACATCACAACTGACGTCAGGCACAACACATCATGCCAATGATCGGTAAGTGTGTATGCACTCTCCGATTGTCAGATAGGTAGTAGGACCATTGAATAATTTTCTGACTAAGTACCTGTACTGGCGTTCATGGAATAAATATAAATAAACCTGGGAATAACTAGTTTATCATTTTTAGCTGTTACTTGATGTCCTTCATAGGGGCACATTTAGCAATGACTTTTAGCTATTTAAACATCGTAGCATATGAGCCAATAAGCTCCTAACTGTCATGTGTTTGAAAAATGACAAATGGAAGCTGATTGGTTGGAGCACCATTTATTACATAACAAATTTTAAATTGCTAAAACTCATTGATAAATGGGCCCTTAGTGTCATGAATACAAGGTGATTGTAGCTTTCCTTAGGGTTGCTGAAAAAAGTTAGTGTGAGAGACAAAGCTGGATGCATACAGTACTGATGGTACAGCTATTGGGGACAGAAAGATACTTCTATGGTGGACAGGATGGTACAGCTATTGGGGACAGAATAATACTTCTATGGTGGACAGGATGGTACAGCTATTGAGGAAAGAATGATACTTCTATGGTGGACAGGATGGAACAGCTATTGAGGAAAGAATGATACTTCTATGGTGGACAGGATGGTACAGCTCTTGAGGACAGAAAGATACTTCTATGGAGGACAGGACAGTACAGCTATGGAGGACAGGACAGTACAGCTATGGCAGACAGGATAGTACAGCTAGGGTGGACAGGACAGTACAGCTATGGCAGACAGGATAGTACAGCTATGGAGGACAGGACAGTACAGCTATGAAGGACAGGACAGTACAGCTATGGCAGACAGGATAGTACAGCTATGGTGGACAGGACAGTACAGCTATGGCAGACAGGATAGTGCAGCTATGGTGGACAGGACAGTACAGCTATGGTGGACAGGACAGTACAGCTATGGCAGATAGGATAGTGCAGCTATGGTGGACAGGACAGTACAGCTATGGAGGACAGGACAGTACAGCTATGGCAGATAGGATAGTGCAGCTATGGTGGACAGGACAGTACAGCTATGGAGGACAGGACAGTACAGCTATGGCAGATAGGATAGTGCAGCTATGGTGGACAGGACAGTACAGCTATGACAGACAGGATAGTGCAGCTATGGTGGACAGGACAGTACAGCTATGGTGGACAGGACAGTACAGCTATGGCAGATAGGATAGTGCAGCTATGGTGGACAGGACAGTACAGCTATGGTGGACAGGACAGTACAGCAATGGCAGACAAGATAGTACAGCTATGGAGGACAGGACAGTACACCTATGGAGGACAGGATAGTATTGGTATGGAGGACAGGATAGTACAGCTATGGAGGACAGGACAGTACAGCTATGGAGGACAATATAGTACAGCTATGGAGGACAGGATAGTATTGGTATGGAGGACAGGACAGTACAGCTATGGAAGACAGGATAGTACAGCTATGGAGGAAAGGATAGTACAGCTATGGAGGACAGAACAATACAGCTATGGAGGACAGGACAGTACACCTATGGAGGACAGGATAGTATAGGTATGGAGGACAGGACAGTACAGCTATGGAGGACAGAACAATACAGCTATGGAGGACAGGACAGTACAGCTATGGCGGACAGGATAGTACAGCTATGGAGGACAGGATAGTACAGCTATGGAGGACAGGATAGTACAGCTATGTAGGACAGGATAGTACAGATATGGAGGACAGGGCAGTACAGCTATGGAGGACAGGACAGTACAGCAATGGCAGACAAGATAGTACAGCTATGGAGGACAGGACAGTACACCTATGGAGGACAGGATAGTATTGGTATGGAGGACAGGATAGTACAGCTATGGAGGACAGGACAGTACAGCTATGGAGGACAATATAGTACAGCTATGGAGGACAGGATAGTATTGGTATGGAGGACAGGACAGTACAGCTATGGAAGACAGGATAGTACAGCTATGGAGGAAAGGATAGTACAGCTATGGAGGACAGAACAATACAGCTATGGAGGACAGGACAGTACACCTATGGAGGACAGGATAGTATAGGTATGGAGGACAGGACAGTACAGCTATGGAGGACAGAACAATACAGCTATGGAGGACAGGACAGTACAGCTATGGCGGACAGGATAGTACAGCTATGGAGGACAGGATAGTACAGCTATGGAGGACAGGATAGTACAGCTATGTAGGACAGGATAGTACAGATATGGAGGACAGGATAGTACAGCTATGGAGGACAGGGCAGTACAGCTATGGAGGACAGGACAGTACACCTATGGAGGACAGGATAGTACATCTATGGAGGACAGGATAGTACAGCTATGGAGGACAGGATAGTACAGCTATGGAGGACAATATAGTACAGCTATGGAGGACAATATAGTACAGCTATGGAGGACAGGACAGTACAGCTATGGAGGACAGGACAGTACAGCTATGGAGGACAGGACAGTACACATATGGAGGACAGGATAGTACAGCTATGGAGGACAGGATAGTACAGCTATGGAGGACAATATAGTACAGCTATGGAGGACAGGGCAGTACAGCTATGGAGGACAGGACAGTACAGCTATGGAGGACAGTACAGCTATGGAGGACAGGACAGTACAGCTATGGAGGACAGGACAGTACACCTATGGAGGACAGGATAGTATAGGTATGGAGGACAGGATAGTACAGCTATGGAGGACAGGATAGTACAGCTATGGTGGACAGGACAGTACAGCTATGGAGGACAGGATAGTACAGCTATGGAGGACAGGATAGTACAGCTATGGTGGACAGGACAGTACAGCTATGGCAGACAGGATAGTGCAGGTATGGTGGACAGGACAGTACAGCTATGGTGGACAGGACAGTACAGCTATGGCAGATAGGATAGTGCAGCTATGGTGGACAGGACAATACAGCTATGGCAGACAGGATAGTGCAGCTATGGTGGACAGGACAGTACAGCTATGGAGGACAGGACAGTACAGCTATGGCAGACAGGATAGTACAGCTATGGTGGACAGGACAGTACAGCTATGGCAGACAGGATAGTGCTGCTATGGTGGACAGGACAGTACAGCTATGGTGGACAGGACAGTACAGCAATGGCAGACAAGATAGTACAGCTATGGAGGACAGGACAGTACACCTATGGAGGACAGGATAGTATTGGTATGGAGGACAGGACAGTACAGCTATGGAAGACAGGATAGTACCGCTATGGAGGAAAGGGCAGTACAGCTATGGAGGACAGAACAATACAGCTATGGAGGACAGGACAGTACAGCTATGGCGGACAGGATAGTACAGCTATGGAGGACAGGATAGTACAGCTATGGAGGACAGGATAGTACAGCTATGTAGGACAGGATAGTACAGATATGGAAGACAGGATAGTACAGCTATGGAGGATAGGGCAGTACAGCTATGGAGGACAGAACAATATAGCTATGGAGGACAGGACAGTACAGCTATGGCGGACAGGATAGTACAGCTATGGAGGACAGGATAGTACAGCTATGGAGGACAGGATAGTACAGCTATGTAGGACAGGATAGTACAGATATGGAAGACAGGATAGTACAGCTATGGAGGACAGGGCAGTACAGCTATGGAGGACAGGACAGTACACCTATGGAGGACAGGATAGTACAGCTATGGAGGACAGGACAGTACAGCTATGGAGGACAGGACAGTACACCTATGGAGGACAGGATAGTACAGCTATGGAGGACAGGACAGTACAGCTATGGAGGACAGGACAGTACACCTATGGAGGACAGGATAGTACAGCTATGGAGGACAGGACAGTACAGCTATGGAGGACAGGATAGTACAGCTATGGAGGACAATATAGTACAGCTATGGAGGACAGGACAGTACAGCTATGGAGGACAGGACAGTACAGCTATGGAGGACAGGACAGTACACCTATGGAGGACAGGATAGTATAGGTATGGAGCAGGGCCGGTTCTTGCCCTTGCGGCGCCCCGGGCAAAAGTTTGGGGCGTGGCTTAATATGGGGGCGTGGTCAGTCACGCCCCCCATTTGTAGCGCCGCTGAAAGGAAGAAAAAAAAAGTATACTTACTGTACCCCGCTCCTGTTTCCAGACCCTGCAGACCGGCGCCGCTCTTCTCCTCAGATCTATGGGAGAGACGTCAGTCATGACGTCTCTCCCATAGCACAGCATAAGCGCTAGAGGTCAATTATGACCCCTAGCGTCTGTGCCACAATGCTGTGCGGTGCGCGATGACGTCATCGCGCACCGCACACCAAAGGTCCTCTCCATGAAGGGAAACTAGACGCTTAGCGTCTGATTCCCTTCAGAGCGGGGGAGGACCAGCGCCACGAAGGGAAACCAGACGCATAGCGTCTGGTTCCCTTCTCACAGCGGGAGGGGGGGCACAACGGGGGGACACTGCTGGGGCGCACACTGACAGTGGAGGATCTTGCCATGGTGCGGCGCCCTCCGGATGGCGCCGGCGCCCTCCGGAAAGCGGCGCCCCGGGCAAAAGTCCTGCTTGCCCGTGGCAAGATCCACTGGTATGGAGGACAGGATAGTACAGCTAAGGAGGACAGGATAGTACAGCTATGGAGGACAGGACAGTACAGCTATGGAGGACAGGATAGTACAGCTATGGAGGACAGGATAGTACAGCTATGGAGGACAGGACAGTACACCTATGGAGGGCAGAATAGTACAGCTGTGGAGGACAGGACAGCTATGGCAGACAGGACAGTACACCTATGGAGGACAGGATAGTACAGCTATGGAGGACAGGATAGTACAGCTATGGAGGACAGGACAGTACACCTATGGAGGGCAGAATAGTACAGCTGTGGAGGACAGGACAGCTATGGCAGACAGGACAATACACCTATGGAGGACAGGATAGTATTGGTATGGAGGACAGGATAGTACAGCTATGGAGGACAGGACAGTACAGCTATGGAGGACAGGACAGTACAGCTATGGAGGACAGGATAGTACAGCTATGGAGGACAGGATAGTACAGCTATGGAGGACAGGACAGTACACCTATGGAGGGCAGAATAGTACAGCTGTGGAGGACTGGACAGCTATGGAGGACAGGACAGGATACCTATGGAGGACAGGATAGTACAGCTATGGAGGACAGGATAGTACAGCTATGGAGGATAGGATAGTACAGCTATGGCGGACAGGGCAGTACAGCTATGGAGGACAGTACAGTACACCTATGGAGGACAGGATAGTAAAGGTATGGAGGACAGGACAGTACAGCTATGGAGGACAGGATAGTACAGCTATGGAAGACAGGATAGTACAGCTATGGAGGACGGGATAGTACAGCTATGGAGGACGGGATAGTACAGCTATGGAAGACAGGACAGTACAGCTATGGAGGATAGGATAGTACAGCTATGGCGGACAGGGCAGTACAGCTATGGAGGACAGTACAGTACACCTATGGAGGACAGGATAGTAAAGGTATGGAGGACAGGACAGTACAGCTATGGAGGACAGGATAGTACAGCTATGGAAGACAGGATAGTACAGCTATGGAGGACGGGATAGTACAGCTATGGAAGACAGGATAGTACAGTGTCAGGGCTTGCACATTCCAGCGCAGGGGAGAGCTGAAACTAGCATGATTTGCATATTATCACACCCGTGAATCCAGCAAAGAGATGCAGCAGCAGCCACCTCTGAATCACAGGCTCTCACTACATCACTGGTTCGGGCTCACACAAGCATATCTACATTTCTGCATATACTGCTCACAGAATGTTAAGTTACTGCATTGCTGTCAGTTGGTTCCTAGAGAGTTAAATCTATTTGCAGGTAACCTGGAGGTGCAGATCATTTATACATTCCCCTCCCTCATTCATTTACCAGTAAAGTATCTTCAAACCCATTTAAGTGACTGACACACTGTCTAATGCTGTTCCTGTCAGCCGGGGAGATCTCTGCATTACTTACTGTATGCTGACAGTTACTGCTCACTCTGCATATCAGCATTGCTTTCCACTAATGTGAGTGCATATGTCTTACGGCAAGTGTTATAGAAACAGATTTTCTCTATGTTCTCTATGTTCCCCTATTTCTATCTTCCCAGTGTCTTACATAAAATAATAAAAATAAAAAAAATAAAAAATATAAAAAAAAAAATAAGGGGCAAACTGGATGGGCCAAGTGGTTCTTATCTGCCGACAAATTCTATGTTTCTATGTTTCTATGTTATGTGTGACTGCATTGTACTGGACATAGCTGGACAGCCTTACAGAAGACAGCAGAGTTACAGTTCACTATATCTACAGTAAAAACATCTACAATCATTAGGTCGACACCAAGTGGTCGACAGTGAAAAGGTCGACATGGATAAAAGGTCAACATGGACATTAGGTTGACACATGCAATGTCAATGCATGAAAAGTTTGACAGGTACAAAATATCGACACATGAAAAAGTTGATGTGGAAAATGGCTGACACAGGAAAAAGGTTGACGCAACATTTTTGCATTTTTTTTTGTTTTGTTTTCACCATCTCAGCAAGTGGACCCCCAATTAGTGTACCACGTCCTGCCGCAGCTTCAGCAAGGTACCACGCTCCGCTACCGCTGTGGTTGGCACACGTAACTATTCCCAACCGTAGTCCACGTGGATGGGAAAGTATGAAAGAGTAGAAAAAATTAAGTGTTTTTTTTACAAAAATCATGTTGATATATGTGTTTCGACCATTGGCATGTCAACCATTTGAACCTGTCGACCTTTTGTACCTGTCGACCATAAGCACTGACGACCTTTTATAAGTCAATCTAATGAATATGTTAACCTTTTGACAATGTCGACTTAATACACGTCGACCATAGAAACTAGACATTGTAGATCTATTGAGCGCTTACCGACAGCAGTATAGTATTTATTTAATAGTTTGTGCTTTGTATATTTTCCCATTTGATATTGCTCATTTCTTATGTTAAGATGCAGAAATACTGGGGGTCATTCCGAGTTGTTCGCTCTGTAATTTTTTTCGCGTCGCAGCGATTTTCCGCTTAGTGCGCATGCGCAATGTTCGCAGCGCGACTGCGCCAAGTAAATTTGCTATGCAGTTAGGAATTTTACTCACGGCTTTTTCATCGTTCTGGTGATCGTAGTGTGATTGACAGGAAGTGGGTGTTACTGGGCGGAAACTGGCCGTTTTATGGGTGTGTGCGGATAAACGCTACCGTTTCTGGGAAAAACGCGGGAGTGGCTGGAGAAACGGAGGAGTGTCTGGGCGAACGCTGGGTGTGTTTGTGACGTCAAACCAGGAACGACAAGCACTGAACTGATCGCAGATGTCGAGTAAGTCTGGAGCTTCTCAGAAACTGCTAAGAGAGGTGTAATTGCAATATTGCGAATACGTCGTTCGCAATTTTAAGAAGCTAAGATTCACTCCCAGTAGGCGGCGGCTTAGCGTGAGTAAATCTGCTAAAAGCAGCTTGCGAGCAAACAACTCGGAATGAGGGCCACTGTTCTCTCAGTACTTGAGCACCACAAAGTGTTTTTGTCTTTTGCATCTTATACAGTAGACAGCTTATAGATAAAACATTGTTTAGGTGTCTGCCTGTATTGTAGGCAACTGGTTACTAAAGAGTTAATGCATATTAAAGGACAGGTCCATTGACACCCCTGGTCCATGCTACAATCTACCAGATTGGCCCAATGCCATAGATCACACCTCTTTTGCTTTATGAAAATGGAATGTTGTGTCTGGGATTCTTTGTCACCACACAGATCTACTATCAGACTTCATATTACAGCACAATTATTATACCAATCTCTGCTTCCGATTAACAAGCAGGTGAGTGTCTGGACCCCCTGAAGATGATTCTGTGCCAAGTAGGAAGTCTTCATATATCAAACATTATGGCAGATGTATTAAGCCTGGAGATGGCATAAGGAAGTGATAAACTAGTGATAAGTGCAAGGTGATAAACCCGCAAGCCAACCAGCTCTTAACTGTTAATTTACATATTGGAGCTGATTGGCTGGGGACGTTTATCACCTTGCACTTATCACTGGTTTATCACTTCCTTATGCCTTCTCCAGGTTAATACATCTGCCCCATTAAAAGAGTCCTCTCTTAAGAATTGACTTACAGTATACCCCTTTCACACCGCACAAATAACCCGGTATATTGCTGGGTCGACAATGGTCGATATGCAGTGTGAAAGGGTTAAGTCTTGAATTCCTGGGTCACTTGACCGGGTATTTCAACTCGGGAATAAAGCTAGATTATTCCCGGGTTATAACCGAGTCACGTGCAGAGTGAATGGGTTGCTGGGTCGGTGCGACCCGGGACCCGTTCACAGTATAGGTATAGGCGGCGTTAACAGAGACAGGTGGCACTTGGAGATGATCAGATCTCCAGGCGCCACCTCCGCACACGTCACTGCTGATGCCACCAACCCGCAATTTGCCAGGTTGGTGCCACCAGTCTGAAAGGTGTTTCAACCGGGTTGCACCCAGGAAGGACCAATGTACAAGTCTTGGATGCGACCCGTTATTGCGATTTGAAAGTGGTATACAAGAGGCATAATTACTTCACATGCTAGAATGAAGGATATTTTTCTCATCTTCCCCATAACATTAGCAATCATGGTAATTATCAATGCCAGAGTTAAGGGTCCACTGACAAATCACACGCAAGTGAGGACAGCTATGGTGAATAGAGTTTAGTCAAACACTTGAATATACTGATACTGTATGCTGGAGCTCACATTGTTCAGGATTAGAACACGGTGGCACACCTAGAATCAGTGGATGAACTGAATAAACTAAGAGATAATGAACAGCTCAAACAGTGACGCCTCGAGAACACCAGTCTCACTGACAGAATTTCTTCCTTGTTAAAAGAATTGCCTGGAGGGTGAAATGTGTCAGGTACATGGAAAGCGATTTTATTTATCCTGCATCTGCTGTTAAGAGTTTCTGAATGTGCTTTCCAGCTAGACAGGAGGCAATCTAACCCCTTGCTATGCAATTTTGCTATCTCACATAGGGGAATCTTGATGACCATTTGTTCAAAGGTCAAATATCCTTCAAACATAGTTGTAAAGCAATGAATAGAATTCCAATAGCTAATGTGCACTGTGACTACAGCTGGAACTCCAGCTATAGGCCATGATGTCTTCCATAGACTCCGACCTCCATAATTACAACCAGAATACTCAGCTACAGTATATCGTGGCAGACAACAAAATTCAAATGCAGTTAGTCATCGAAACATTATAAATTGATAATATTCCATTGTAGCTGCAGTTCAGAGCATATGAGTGAGGGAGGGTACCCGGATGATAGATAGATAGATAGATAGATAGATAGATAGATAGATAGATAGATAGATAGATAGATAGATAGATAGATAGTGTCTAGATCAACAGCCGATAGGTCTACAGGTACAAAAGGTCTACAGTGCTTAAGGCAGGCAGGTACAAAAGGTTGACATGACAATGGTCGATACACAAATGGTCAACATTTTTTTTATCATGTTTTCCCAACATTTGCTTGATGTACTTTCCACATAGACTACGATTGGGAATAATAACCTGTGTCGAGTGCAACAGCGTATATGTTCTACTGATAGTGGTTACATATTACCAGAAATACAAGATAACCCAAAAAACTTGTATCACCATTTGTGTGTTGACCATTGTCATGTCAACTTTTTTACCATGTTGGCCCTTTGTACCTGTTGACTTAATGCATGTTGACAATATTGTGTTGACCTATTGGCTGTCGACCTAAATACTGTAGATCTTCTATACCATATCTCACTGTTTAAAAATTACTCTTGTTCCAATAAATCATTCAAAACAGGCCAAGTGCCGGTGTTCAATCTGGTGGTTGGCCCACAGCTTTGTCCACAATACAATTCAAGCTGACCATTTTACATGTAAACACAATGGAATATACAACCTAGATGTCAACAGGAGATTTATCAAGAAGGGGATGGCTCAGGGGACTGGCTCAGAAGCCAACTGTCCTTAGATCGTCCAACACTCATAGAAGCTTACCAAAGCTAACCAATAGACATTAAACTCCACACTGTACATAGCAGGATCCTTTCCACCAAGGAGACAAAGATAGTAGGGGAGATGTATCAAGCCTTGGAGAGAGATAAAGTGTAGTAGCCCAAATAACCGACCAGTCTCTGTCAGTTCAAAGACTGTGCTAGGTGAATGACAGAAAATGATGTCTGCTTTGGGCAACTTCTCCACTTAATCTCTCTCCATGACTTGCCACAAACACACAAGCAGTGGGAATATCAATAAAATGTTAACAGAATAGATGGAACTTTGAATGGCGTGACATTGGCTTAATGATGTACCAGACAGGTTCCATGATCTTGTATACCAGCATTAGGAAAGGTTTCCCTAGAACGCAGGATAAGCCATGAACATATCTGTCAATGACTAAGGGGTCTATTCATGTAGCAGAGAAAAGCCGTGTTTTGCGTTAAACAGGGCTTTTCCCTGCCTGGTGCAATTCACAGAGCGGGTTACCATGGAGAAGTTTCTGACTTCTCCAGCGGTACCCCCGCTCTGTGCCTGAATCGCATCACCATACCTTTGTATGGTAAGTGCGATTCATGAAGGTGCGGAAAGCACTGCTTTCCACTTCTCCATGGGGTTCAGGTTCGCCATCTCAGGATGGCATAATCTGAGCTACGGTGCGGAGATGGCAGGGAAGCTCAATGCTTCCCTGCTCTCTGCTCGGCACCCGGCGCTGGCTCTGCCTCCCGACAGACCCCCAGCAGCCACTGCGGCCTGCCGGGAGGTCAACAAGCTGCGCATGCGCAAAGGGACACGCCGCCGGACTCAGCGCATCGCAGGGAGGGACCGCTGAAGATGACCTCACCACAGGAGCCCCAGACACCGCAGCGCATCGTCGGAAGGGTTATGAATTGCTACTTATTACAGATATACATCGCATCGAAGCGATACGATGTATAGTGATAAGTAGCAATTCTGTTTTCGTTTTCTTAGTGAATAGACTCCTAAGAAGGATATGTATCAAGCCTTGGAAAGAGATAAAGTGGAGAGATATAAAGTACCAGCCAATCAACCTCTCCAAGGTTTGATACATCTCCCTATTGACAGTGTAGGGATTTTCTAAAGCAGAGCCACTGGTTATAAGCATCACTCAGATAAAACTAGTTTAATGGATTCTAACTATGACATTTTTATCTGTATACTTCACATATTAAGGGATGAATGTGTCCAAATTATGGGCCTTATGCAGACCTGATCGCAACAGAAAAATTGTTCTTTAATGGGCAAAACCATGTGCACTGCAGGTGGGGCAGATGTAACATGTGCAGAGAGCGTTAGATTTGGTTGGGTTATTTATTTTGTTTCTGTGCAGGGTAAATACAGGCTGCTTTATTTTTACACTGCAATTTAGATTTCAGTTTAAACACACCCCACCCAAATCTAACTCTCTCTGCACGTCAGGACCTGATGAAAATGCCTCTGCATTGGAACGTCAATATGGTGTAAATGGCGCCACATGGAGATTGTCTATTGTTACTGCTGAGCAGCATATAGTGTAGGGCAAAGAGGCACTGTAGGTCTTACCCACAGCTTATATAGAGTACCGGACACTGCACAAGTGTGTGTGTGTGTGTGTGTGTGTGTGTGTGTGTGTGTGTGTGTGTGTGTGTGTGTGTGTGTGTGTGTGTGTGTGTATATATATATATATATATACACTGCTCAAAAAAATAAAGGGAACACTAAAATAACACATCCTAGATCTAAATGAATGAAATATTCTTATTGAATACTTTGTTCTTTACATAGTTGAATGTGATGACAACAAAATCACACAAAAATTATCAATGGAAATCAAATTTATTAACCCATGGAGGTCTGGATTTGGAGTCACCCTTAAAATTAAAGTGGAAAAACACACTACATGCTGATCCAACTTTGATGTAATGTTCTTAAAACAAGTCAAAATGAGGCTCAGTAGTGTGTGTGGCCTCCACGTGCCTGTATGACCTCCCTACAACCCACACAAGTGGCTCAGGTAGTGCAGCTCATCCAGGATGGCACATCAATGCGAGCTGTGGCAAGAAGGTGTGCTGTGTCTGTCAGCGTAGTGTTCAGAGCATGGAGGCGCTACCAGGAGACCGGCCAGAACATCAGAAGATGTGGAGGAGGCTGTAGGAGGGCAACAACCCAGCAGCAGGACCGCTACCTCCACCTTTGTGCAAGGAGGAACAGGAGGAGCACTGCCAGAGCCCTGCAAGATGACCTCCAGCAAGCCACAAATGTGCATGTGTCTACTCAAACGATCAGAAACAGACTCCATGAGGGTGGTATGAGGGCCCGACGTCCACAGGTGGGGGTTGTGCTTACAGCCCAACACCGTGCAGGACGTTTGGCATTTGCCAGAGAACACCAAAATTGGCAAAATCGCCACTGGTGCCCTGTGCTCTTCACAGATGAAAGCAGGTTCTCACTGAGCACATGTGACAGACGTGACAGAGTCTGGAGACGCCAAGGAGAATGTTCTGCTGCCTGCAACATCCTCCAGCATGGCCGGTTTGGCAGTGGGTCAGTAATGGTGTGGGGTGGCATTTCTTTGGGGGGCCGCACAGCCCTCCATGTGCTCGCCAGAGGTAGCCTGACTGCCATTAGGTACCGAGATGAGATCCTCAGACCCCTTGTGAGACCAAATGCTGGTGCGGTTGACCCTGGTTTCCTCCTAATGCAAGACAATGCTAGACCTCATGTGGCTGGAGTATGTCAGCAGTTCCTGCAAGACGAAGGCATTGATGCTATGGACTGGCCCGCCCGTTCCCAGGACCTGAATCCAATTGAGCACATCTGGGACATCATGTCTCGCTCCATCCACCAATGCTACGTTGCACCACAGACTGTCCAGGAGTTGGCGGATGCTTTAGTCCAGGTCTGGGAGGAGATCCCTCAGGAGACCATCCGCCACCTCATCAGGAGCATGCCCAGGCATTGTAGGGAGGTCATTCAGGCACGTGGAGGCCACACACACTACTGAGCCTCATTTTGACTTGTTTTAAGGACATTACATCAAAGTTGGATCAGCCTGCAGTGTGTTTTTCCACTTTAATTTTGAGGGTGACTCCAAATCCAGACCTCCATGGGTTAATAAATTTGATTTCCATTGATAATCTTTGTGTGATTTTGTTGTCAGCACATTCAACTATGTAAAGAACAAAGTATTTCATAAGAATATTTCATTCATTCAGATCTAGGATGTGTTATTTTAGTGTTCCCTTTATTTTTTTGAGCAGTGTATATATATATATATATATATATATATATATATACATAGTAATTTAGACCCATCGTACTACACCAGTTTCCCTAAGCCCCAGATGGCACAGACTATATAGCATTATATATATCTATTCATTCACAGATTACTGTTTAGGCATGTCAGTCACATGAACGATGATCAGCGCTGAGGTGCGAGGCACTGACCGTGTTTGTCCTTCTGGCTGTGGGTCTGTTTGAGAGAGGACAGCAGATGTTACCCTTGCAGATGCACTCCTGCATAGGGTAGTGGCTGCCGGACTTGAACGCCCCATCGTAGCTGCTGGTCACTGCAAGCTGGGAGAGGGGGCAGATCAGCTTGTGGTTGGGAAAGCTCTTGCCGCCCAGCTGAAGTTACCACCCCCGTCAGGGGTGAATGCAGGATTTCCTGGGGGGGGAGGGGGGGTCTGTATATATATCACTCGGAATCTTGCAGATCTGTGAAAGAAATCACCATTTAATTATCAATGATTCGGGGACTGTATCCCCATCTTCAGGATACACTGCAAATGTTAACAATTAAACACTGATTACTGCACTGAATTGCAAGACTCCGAGTATATATAATCCAAGGAAGGCAGCGGCACTGCGGGATTTGTTGTGCTGAAAAAATTGTATTAAAAGTTACACAAGCATGGTTATGTAACGTTTAATACAATTTTTTCAGCACAACATATCCCGCAGTGCCGCTGCCTTCCTTGGATTATATGTATACAACTTTGTGGAGGGCACCTGGTAACATAATTTATTTGGGAGTGCCAAACATTACATTCTTGATATATATAGAGATACACACACACACACACACACACACACACACACACACACACACACACACACAGTATATCCTTCCAAAATAGCGGCACTCCAAACATATAAAGGCATTCTGGTAATCAGCGTATAGTCAATGTTCCAAGAACATGATGAAAATGCCAATACATTAGTGCATTGAAGCATTGACTACAAGCTGACCATCAGAAAGCCTTATTACAGTGTACGCTTGGAGTTCTACTATTGGGCAAGTTACTGTGTTATGAGGGGAGGGGGGGGGGGGAGAGAGAGAATACACAGACTGCACACACTACACAACACACACACATACTATACATACATACACACAGTGGTCAAAGTGGAAATTTTGAAGTGGGGGTATGCAAAAGTCAAGAAAGCAATTATGCGTGCGCCTCCAGAAAAGGGGCGTGGCCACCAAAAGGGGCGCAGTCACCCAAAAGGGGGCGTGTCCAGTATAGTAGAACCCCTTATACTATCTAGTACTGGTGCCCCTTTCACCTTATAGCACATGGAATGAGCCAAAATTCACATTGCAGCACACTGAATGAGCCGAAATTCACATTGTAGCACACTGTGGGGTATATTTACTAAGGTCCCGATTTTGACCAAGATGGTGTTTTTTCTTCAAAGTGTCATCTCGGGAATTTACTAAACTCAATTCACGGCAGTGATGAGGGCATTCATATTTTTTTGGAAGTCCAAGAAAAAAAATACGAATGAATACACCATCGGTCAAATACGCCTGTAATTTGGTAGAACTCGGTCATTTACTAAAAAGTGTAATTCACAAACACTGCCGACAATAGCCAAACACTGCCGTGAAAAAATACCAATCGTGAAAAAGTGCTAAAATAAAACAGACCTGCTTTTTTTTACCGTGTTCTGATAGGCATGCACGGATCCATGAGAACCGTGCATGTTTATCAGTGGGAAGGGTTGGGAAAGTGTTAAATTTGCCCCAAAAAAATGCGTAGGGTCCCCCCTCCTAAGCAAAACCAGCCTCGGGCTCATTAAGCCGGTCCTGGTTGAAAAAATATGGGGGGAAAATTGTCCGGGGTTCCCCCTTATTTAATCAACCAGCTCCGGGCTCTGCGCCTGGTCCTGGTTCCAAAAATACGGGGGACAAAAAGCGTGGGGTCCCCCGTATTTCTGAAACCAGCACCGGGCTCCACTAGCCAGATACATAATGCCACAGCCGGGGGACACTTTTATATTGGTCCCTGCGGCCCTGGCATTACATACCCAACTAGTCACCCCTGGCCGGGGTACCCTGGAGGAGTGGGGGCCCCTTCAATCAAGGGGTCCCCCCCTCCAGCCACCCAAGGGCCAGGGGTGAAGCCCGAGGCTGTCCCCCCCATCCAAGGGCGGCGGATGGGGGGCTGATAGCCTTTTTGCCAAAATTTGAATATTGTTTTTAGTAGCAGTACTACAAGTCCCAGCAAGCCTCCCCCGCAAGCTGGTACTTGGAGAACCACAAGTACCAGCATGCGGTGGAAAACCGGGCCCGCTGGTACCTGTAGTACTACTACTAAAAAAATACCCCAATAAAAATAGAAGACACACACCTTGAAAGTAAAATTTTAATTCATACATCCACACCTCCAAACATACATACTTACCTATGTTCACACGAGGGTCGGTCCTCTTCTCCATGTAGAATCCATGGGGTACCTGTTGGAAAAATTATACTCACATAATCCAGTGTAGATCGGTCCTCTTCTGTTCTATTTGTAATCCACGTACTTTGCAAAATAAAAAAAACGGACACCCGACCACGCACTGAAAGGGGCCCCATGTTTTCACATGGGACCCCTTTCCCCGACTGCCAGGAACCCCCCCTGACTTCTGTCTAAGAGGGTTCCTTCTGCCAATCAGGGAGCGCCACGTCGTGGCACCCTCCTGATTGGCTGTGTGCTCCTGTAGGGTTTGTCAGGCAGCACACGGCAGTGATACAATGTAGCGCCTATGCGCTCCATTGTAACCAATGGTGGGAACTTTGTGGTCAGCGGTGAGGTTACTTTCGGTCAACCGCTGACCACAAAGTTCCCACCATTGGTTACAATGGAGCGCATAGGCGCTACATTGTATCACTGCCGTGTGCTGCCTGACATACACTACAGGAGCACATAACCAATCAGGAGGGTGCCACGACGTGGCGCTCCCTGATTGGCAGAAGGAACCCTCTTAGACAGAAGTCAGGGGGGGTTCCTGGCAGTCGGGGAAAGGGGTCCCATGTTAAAACATGGGGCCCCTTTCAGTGCGTGGTCGGGTGTCCGTTTTTTTATTTTGCAAAGTACGTGGATTACAAATTGAACAGAAGAGGACCGATCTACACTGGATTATGTGAGTATAATTTTTCCAACAGGTACCCCATGGATTCTACATGGAGAAGAGGACCAACCCTCGTGTGAACATAGGTAAGTATGTATGTTTGGAGGTGTGGATGTATGAATTAAACTTTTACTTTCAAGGTGTGTGTCTTCTGTTTTTATTGGGGTATTTTTTATTAGTAGTACTACAGGTACCAGCGGGCCCGGTTTTCCACCGCATGCTGGTACTTGTGGTTCTCCAAGTACCAGCTTGCGGGGGAGGCTTGCTGGGACTTGTAGTACTGCTACTAAAAACAATATTCAAATTTTGGCAAAAAGGCTATCAGCCCCCCCATCCGCCGCCCTTGGATGGGGGGGACAGCCTCGGGCTTCACCCCTGGCCCTTGGGTGGCTGGAGGGGGGGACCCCTTGATTGAAGGGGCCCCCACTCCTCCAGGGTACCCCGGTCAGGGGTGACTAGTTGGGTATGTAATGCCAGGGCCGCAGGGACCAATATAAAAGTGTCCCCCGGCTGTGGCATTATGTATCTGGCTAGTGGAGCCCGGTGCTGGTTTCAGAAATACTGGGGACCCCTACGCTTTTTGTCCCCCGTATTTTTGGAACCAGGACCAGGCGCAGAGCCCGGTGCTGGTTGATTAAATTATGGGGGAACCCCGGTCAATTTTTTCCCCATATTTTTTCAACCAGGACCGGCTCAAAGAGCCCGAGGCTGGTTTTGCTTAGGAGGGGGGACCCCACGCATTTTTTTATTTTATTTTAACAATGTTTTATTTTTTACGAAACGTGCACAATGAAGCCCAGCACGGATCTCACAGATCCGGCCGAGATTCATTGTGTTAAAGTCGGCAGTGTTTTACAATTCACTCCCGTAAAACACTGCCAAAAAATACGAATGACATCGACATTGGTAAATACGAAAATGCAGAATACGACAGCTTAGTAAATTAGTCGTAATAAATTCAAAATGTTGCAATTTTACACTTTTGATGTCATTCGTGATTGAACTTTAACCTCATTCGGAAAAATACGAATTTTAGTAAATATACCCCTGTGTGAGCCGAAATTCACATTGTAGCACACTGAATGAGCCGAAATTCACATTGTAGCACACTGTGTGAGCCGAAATTCACATTGTAGCACACTGAATGAGCCGAAATTCACATTGTAGCACACTGAATGAGCCGACATTCACATTGTAGCACACTGAATGAGCTGAAATTCACATTGTAGCACAATATATGAGCCGAAATTCACATTGTAGCACACTGAATGAGCCGAAATTCACATTGTAGCACACTGAATGAGCCGAAATTCACATTGTAGCACAATGAATGAGCCGAAATTCACATTGTAGCACAATGAATGAGCCGAAATTCACCTTGTAGCACACTGAATGAGCAGAAATTCACATTATAGCACACTGAATGAGCCGAAATTCACATTATAGCACACTGAATGAGCCGAAATTCACATTGTAGCACACTGTGTGAGCCGAAATTCACATTGTAGCACACTGAATGAGCCGAAATTCACATTGTAGCACACTGTGTGAGCCGAAATTCACATTGTAGCACACTGAATGAGCCGAAATTCACATTGTAGCACACTGAATGAGCCGAAATTCACATTGTAGCACACTGATTGAGCTGAAATTCACATTGTAGCACAATATATGAGCCGAAATTCACATTGTAGCACACTGAATGAGCCGAAATTCACATTGTAGCACACTGAATGAGCCGAAATTCACATTGTAGCACAATGAATGAGCCGAAATTCACATTGTAGCACAATGAATGAGCCGAAATTCACCTTGTAGCACACTGAATGAGCAGAAATTCACATTATAGCACACTGAATGAGCCGAAATTCACATTATAGCACAGTGAATGAGCCGAAATTCACATTATAGCACACTGAATGAGCTGAAATTGTGACAGCAGGGACAACCAGAGTGACAGCAGGGACAGGGAGAGAGAGTGATGACAGGGAGAGAGAGTGACGACAGGGAGAGAGAGTGACGACAGGGAGCGAGAGAGTGACGACAGGGAGAGAGAGAGTGACGACAGGGAGAGAGTGACGACAGTGACAGTAGGGACAGGGACAGTAACGACAGGGAGAGAGGGTGACAGCAGGGGAACATTACCTGACTGTGGTCGGCGGAGGCACCCATGGGCAGCGGCGGTGATAAGTTAGGCCTTCGGTGCAGTGAGGTCCCTGTGACCGCCATTTGTTGCGGGTGAGCGGCTGGCGGCGGTGAGCGGCTGACTATTGCTGTATTGATCATTGGCGGCCAGTGGTGCCAGTAATATAAACATTGCTGGCCTGTGTCAGCAATGTATCTATTACTGCTTTATTGATCATTGCTGGCCAGTGGTGACAGGAATATATACATTGCTGGCCTGTGCCAGCAATGTATACATTACTGGCTAAAAATTAAAAAAAAAAGCATAACCATTGGTGACCAGTGGTATGGTATATACATTGCTGGCCTATGCCAGCAATGTATATAACCGAGGGCAACAGCTATATGCAGCGCTGCGTGTGAAGGAGGGAGCCTGGAGCACTGAGCGGCAGCTGATTGAGGCCGGAGGCGGAGCACTGAGCGGAGGGAGCAGAGCTGACGGACCGCGGCGGGGAGAGTGCAGGGCGGCTGGCGGCTGTGTGCGAGTACAGCGCTCTACACAGCCACCGGCCGCCGCGCAGGGACGAGAGGACAAGTGCAGCAGGATGGCCACTTCCCTCTCCTCCTGCTGCACTTGCATTTCCAGGTCAGTGGAAGAAGTGGCGGTATACCATACCGCCATATACCGCCCCACTTCGACCACTGCATACACACACACACATATATATAGTGTAAGTGTACACATACCTGGGGATACAGAGGGGAGACACTGCCAGCTAATTGTGACTTGTGAGGACATAAGAGAGCTGCTGCTGTTGCTGTGTATGCGCAGAAGATACCACTCTCTGCCGGCTGGCTTGACTGCCAAGAGTTTCCTGCAGCGGTAGCTGCGATCGCGACTTTCCCTCAGTCATCGGGTCGGGAAAGGAAGGGGTGGAGCGAGCGCCAAGGCAGGAGGGGGAGGCGGTACAGGACTCCACTACAGCCCCTCGCCCAGGGTGAGCATGGAGCGGGTGTCTCACATTCCTCCCGGCTAGCGCAACACACATCCTCCTGGCTGTGATTCACTATTTCATTCCGCTCAGCATTACCACTCTTCAAGTGACGCCGCCCATAGGCAGTTGCCTAAAGCTCCCTAGTGGTGGCGCTGGCCCTGCAGGTGAGGCACATATAACGTGCAGAGAGAGTTAGATTTTGGTGGGTTATATTGTTTCTGTGCAGGGTAAATACTGGCTGCTTTATTTTGACACTGCAATTTACAGTAGATTTCAGTTTGAACACACCCCACCCAAATCTAGCTCTCTCTGCAAATGTTATATTAAATTTGTTGTATGATAATGTTAAGTTATGGAGTGGAATATAAGTGTCTGATCTGAATGACGTGGTAGGAGGGGATGTGATCAGTTTCCTCATCCCTATTCACTGTTTGATATTTTGTTTCCTGCATCCTGCCACCTATTAGAGGTAATGATGTGTTTGTTGCTACAGTGAGAGATGTCCAATAATTCTATATTCCCGGCAACCTGTGAATTTCCCACATTTCTTGATCTACAACTCCATCCAGCAAACCCTGTACAGTATTATAATGAGTGGCTGGAAGCTCTGGACACAGTAGAAACTATGGGGTATATTTGTTGTACTAAGGTGTGGGTTTATAGAAGTGGACATGCAGGGGCGTTTTAAGAGAAGAGGGGACCCGCGTGCAGCTTCCGTCATGGGCCCCCTCCTCTCTGGAAGCTAGCAGACTCTAGCATAATGCCAGAGTCTACTGCACATGCAGAGGTCTCCAGGAACATGGTGCCCACACTTTGTTACCGGGGCATCTCCAGTGCGCATGCGTGAATCACTCGGAAATGGCCGCGGTGGCCATTTTTCGATGGCCGCCTCCATGAGACTCCAGAGTGGTAAGTATAACAAATGGATGCAGTGTGAACGGGTGTGGGCCCCCTGGACCCAGGGGCCTGTGTGCACCACACATCCTGCACCAATTATAGAAACGCCTATGTGGACATGTTGTCCATAGCGACCAGATTCTACTTATTTATCTAGAGTCTTTTAGAAGATAAAAGCTAGAATCTGTTTGGTTGCTATGTGCAACAGCTCCACGTCTACAAACCCATACTTTAGTAAATATATCCCAAAAGCTAGGTACACACTATACAATGATTGGGGCGATTTGCCAATAACCGGGAGATCGACCAAATTTATTGTATGTACGACGTATCGTTTCAGCATTTGACCGATAAATCAGGAAAATCTTGGCCACAAACATGAATGATCAATTTTCCGATCTGTTGCTCCAAAGCAAAAATCTCGACCACAATCTGTACATACCGGCCAGTGTGTGTGCATTTTCAGTAATCTGACCATGCCCCCAGGTGGATAAATTGGGTAGTGTGTGGCTGTTTTTTTCCATTGCTGTGGGCTGTCACAGTCATGTAGTCTTTAGTTTGCCCTGCTCCACTTGTCCACATGTCCGTGGTTAAGTGGACAGTGGGCACAACTGCATTTTTCAGGACACTGAGGATACTTTTCTTAATGTCCCGGTACAATCCAGGAATCGCTTTCCTAGTGAAGTGGAATCTAGACGGGATTTGGTACCGGGGACACAGTACATTCATCAACTGTCTAAATCCCACTGCACTAATGGCGGAAACTGGATGCACGTCTAACACCAGCATAGTTGTTATGGCCCCAGTAATCCACTTTGCAACAGGATGACTGCTGTCATATTTCATCTTCCTCGCAATGGACTGTTGAAGTAGTACAAGGGCTATTCCGACTTCCCCTCTGGGATGACGATCAACTTCCATTAGCAACAACAGCAGCAGCAGCAGTAGGCGTACCACTCAAGGATCATTCGGAGAAATCCCGGTTAGGAGAGGACTTGTCAGTCATGCCAGTGACATGGCCTGCAGGACTACTTCCGTTCCTGACTATTGAGGAAATTAACGTTGAGGGATTTGGTGGTGTGGCTTGCAGGAGCTTGGGTACAAGAGGAAGAAGGGATTTAGGTGACAGGGGACTGCTTACACTCTTACCCAAGGTTTTGGAACTTGACAATGACTTCTGATGAATGCGCTGCAGGTGACGGATAAGGGAGGATGTTCCTAGGTGGTTAACGTCCTTACCCCTATATTACGGATTGACAAAGGCAACACACCGCTTGACTCCTGTTGTCCGGATTTGTGGAGAAATAATTCCACACCGAAGAGGTGGCTTTTTTGGTATTTTGCCCAGACGTGACAATGGGCTTTCTCATCCCACCGACAACAACTGTCTGCCCCGGTGTCTTATTCATAGAAACCACATCACCATCAGAATCTTCATTGTCAATTTCCTCCTCAGCGCCAGCTACAACTATATCCTCCTCATCCTGGTGTACGTCTACAGTGACATCCTCAATCTCAGTATCAGCAACTGGACTGGTGGTACTCTTCCCAGCACTTGCAGGGGGTGTGCAAATGGTGGTAGGAGCCTCCTCTTTCCATACAGTCTTAGGAAGGTCAGGCCTAGACATCGCAACTGCAGACACACTTGGACTCTCCTTGGGGATTTGTGATATCTCTGAACGCACAGTTGTTTTTCCTGCGCTTTAACAAGCTTCATTTTTGTTAATTTATCAAGAGGGAGGAGGGCTTCCAACCTCAGGAGAAGCTGAGCCACCAGTCATGAACATAGACCAAGGCCTTAGCCTTTCCTTGCCACTTCGTGTCATGAATGGCATATTGCCACTTTTACGTTTCTCAGATAGTTTCTTTTTTTTTCTGATTATTAATTTTTGCATCTTGGAGGTTACATGCCCTCTCTGACATTGGGCATCGGCCTTAGCAGACGACATTGATGGATCTGCATCATCAGTGTCATGACTGGTGGCAGCAGCAGCTTCAGCACTAGTACTAGGAAGGAACTGGAAGTGGTTACTGATCTTCCATTATTTTTTCCTCCAAATTGTTGTTCTCCATTTCACAGGACAGCAACACTTTATTATTACAGCACACAGAACAGTGCCCCTTTATTTTCACAGCACCCCTGTATTCTTAAAGCATACAGGACCAGTGTAATGTTATTTGAACAGCAGCACCCCTATATTTTACAGCATACAGGAGCAGTGTGCTTGTAATTTTTAACAACTGCACCCCTGCATTTTTACAACATACAGGGCCAGTGTAATGTTATTTGAACAGCAGCACTCCTGTATTTTACAGCATACAGGAGCAGTGTGCTTTTAATTTTTAACAACTGCACCCCTGAATTTTTACAATATACAGGGCCAGTGTAATGTTATTTGAACAGCAGCATCCCTATATTTTACAGCATATAGGAGCAGTGTGCTTGTAATTTTTAACTACTGCAGCCCTGAATTTTTATAACATACATGGCCAGTGTAATGTTATTTTAACAGCAGCACCCCTATATTTTACAGCATACAGGAGCAGTGTGCTTGTAATTTTTAACAAGTGCACCCCTGAATTTTGATAGCATACAGTGCCAGTGTAATGTTATTTGAACAGCAGCACCTCTATATTTTACAGCATACAGGAGTAGTGTGCTTTTAAATTTTAACAACTGCACCCCTGAATTTTTACAACATACAGGGCCAGCAGCACCCCTATATTTTACAGCATGCAGGAGGACAGCTACACCCATGTACAGCTCTAGCACCCATAACTGCACATGAAACACCAGTGACAGCCAGGACAGCACCCCTGACACAGCACAGGTACACCACAGTGACTGCAGCAGCACCCCTACAGAGCACACACTAACCCCACCCAACGCCACCACCCACAGAGAGACAGAGGTCTGTCTCCCTCACTCTCCAAGTCCGGAGTGAAAATGGTGGCGACACGCGGCTGTTTATATGGAATCCAAAACCCACAAGATTCCGACAGCAGGCTGATGACGTTTTGCCTCGTTCTGGTTTCTGAGTCTGGAAGGAAGTCCTGAGCCAGACTCGGATCCGGGCTCAGAGCGTGAAGTTTGGGGGGTTCGGTTCTCAGGGAACCAAGGGGGTCATTCCGAGTTGATCGTAGCCCTGCTAAATTTTGCAGGGCTATGATCATGACCATAAACATGCGGGGGGATGCCCAGCACAGGGCTATCCCGCCCCGCATGTCACTTCCGCCCCCCCCCCCCTGCAGAAGTGCAAAAGCATCGCACAGAGGTGATGCTTTTGCACTTTAGGAGTAGCTCCCGGCCAGCGCAGCTTTAGTGTGCTAGCCGGGAGCTACTCATCGCTCCCCGGCCCGCAGCAGCTGCGTGTGACGTCACGCAGCTCCTGCGGCCTGCCCCCTGCACGGTCCGGCCACGCCTGCTTTGGCCGGACCGTGCCCCCATAATGGTGGCCAAACGCCGCCGTGCCGCCCCCTCCCGCCCAGCGACCGCCTATGCCTGTCAATAAGGCAGAGGCGATCGCAGGGCAATGGCGGGGGGGAGAGGGGGTTAGTCTGTTGTGCCTAGGGGCACTCTCACCTCTAAAGCCGCCCCGGCAGCAGCATAATCAGGCAGTCAGAATGTGAGCAGGGTGGTTCCCGTAGGAATGGTCGACCATGTTAAGGTCAATAGTCATTAAGTCGACCACATATGACAGGTCGACACATGGAAAGGTTGACATGGATTTGGTGTCATTTTTTCCGTAACATGACCAGGAACCCCAATTAATGTACTGCATCCCCTTGCATGGCTGGCTTCGCTCGCCATGCTGCGGGCAAGGTGCCTCGCTGCGCTCGGCACAGGGTACTATTCCCAATCATAGTCCATGTGAATGGTAAAGTATGAAAAATTAAAAAATCTATGTTTTTTTTATAAAAAGCCATGTCAACCTTTTCATGTGTCGACCATTTCCATGTGTAAACCGTGTGTCCATGTTGACCATGTCAGTGTTGACCAATAGTGATCTACCTAATGACTGTCGACCTAATGACCTAATGACTATCGTCCATTCAAACGGATACCGAGCAGGGCAGTTTTCAGTGCAGGCAGAGACACAGGAGAATCAGGGCCCTCATTCCGAGTTGATCGCTCGCAAGGCGAATTTAGCAGAGTTGCTCACGCTAAGCCTACGCCTACTGGGAGTGTATCTTAGCTTCTTAAAATTGCGACCGATGTATTCGCAATATTGCGATTACAAACTACTTAGCAGTTTCAGAGTAGCTTCAGACTTACTCGGCATCTGCGATCAGTTCAGTGCTTGTCGTTCCTGGTTTGACGTCACAAACACACCCAGCGTTCGCCCAGACACTCCCCCGTTTCCCCGGCCACTCCTGCGTTTTTTCCGGAAACGGTAGCGTTTTTTCCCGCACGCCCATAAAACGGCCTGTTTCCGCCCAGTAACACCCATTTCCTGTCAATCACATTACGATCGCCGGAGCGATGAAAAAGCCGTGAGTAAAAATACTATCTCCATTGTAAAATTACTTGGCGCAGTCGCAGTGCGATTATTGCGCATGCGTACTAAGCGGAATTTCACTGCGATGCGATGAAAAATACCGAGCGAACGACTCGGAATGAGGGCCCAGGTTTCATGATATACCAATGGAGCTTCCCGATCAAAGGAGAGATTAGGAGGGGGAGATAGTTGTAAGTGACCCAGGGATTCCAGATTCTCCTCATTCCCATCTAGGGGGTATATTTACTAATATTTGTGATGATTTGGAGGGAGTTTGATCTCGAATTTTATCGGACGTATTTTACTGCAACTTTTTGAATCTATCTATGGTAATTTACTAAGCTGACAAGATTTTCTCACCGATGTCGATGTCCTTCGTATTGTCGGGCAGTGTTTTACGGGAGTGATTAGTAAAACACTGCTGGAAATAAACAATGAAGCCCAGCTGGATCAGTGAATTCCGTGCAGGGCTTCATTGTGATCAGTATATAAAGTAGAGATGAGCGCCTGAAATTTTTCGGGTTTTGTGTTTTGGTTTTGGGTTCGGTTCCGCGGCCGTGTTTTGGGTTCGAACTAGAGATGAGCGCCGGAAATTTTTCGGGTTTTGTGTTTTGGTTTTGGGTTCGGTTCCGCGGCCGTGTTTTGGGTTCGACCGCGTTTTGGCAAAACCTCACCGAATTTTTTTTGTCGGATTCGGGTGTGTTTTGGATTCGGGTGTTTTTTTCAAAAAACACTAAAAAACAGCTTAAATCATAGAATTTGGGGGTCATTTTGATCCCAAAGTATTATTAACCTCAAAAACCATAATTTACACTCATTTTCAGTCTATTCTGAATACCTCACACCTCACAATATTATTTTTAGTCCTAAAATTTGCACCGAGGTCGCTGTGTGAGTAAGATAAGCGACCCTAGTGGCCGACACAAACACCGGGCCCATCTAGGAGTGGCACTGCAGTGTCACGCAGGATGTCCCTTCCAAAAAACCCTCCCCAAACAGCACATGACGCAAAGAAAAAAAGAGGCGCAATGAGGTAGCTGTGTGAGTAAGATAAGCGACCCTAGTGGCCGACACAAACACCGGGCCCATCTAGGAGTGGCACTGCAGTGTCACGCAGGATGTCCATTCCAAAAAACCCTCCCCAAACAGCACATGACGCAAAGAAAAAGAAAAGAAAAAAGAGGTGCAAGATGGAATTGTCCTTGGGCCCTCCCACCCACCCTTATGTTGTATAAACAGGACATGCACACTTTAACCAACCCATCATTTCAGTGACAGGGTCTGCCACACGACTGTGACTGATATGACGGGTTGGTTTGGACCCCCACCAAAAAAGAAGCAATTAATCTCTCCTTGCACAAACTGGCTCTACAGAGGCAAGATGTCCACCTCATCATCATCCTCCGATATATCACCGTGTACATCCCCCTCCTCACAGATTATCAATTCGTCCCCACTGGAATCCACCATCTCAGCTCCCTGTGTACTTTGTGGAGGCAATTGCTGCTGGTCAATGTCTCCACGGAGGAATTGATTATAATGCATTTTAATGAACATCATCTTCTCCACATTTTCTGGATGTAACCTCGTACGCCGATTGCTGACAAGGTGAGCGGCGGCACTAAACACTCTTTCGGAGTACACACTTGTGGGAGGGCAACTTAGGTAGAATAAAGCCAGTTTGTGCAAGGGCCTCCAAATTGCCTCTTTTTCCTGCCAGTATAAGTACGGACTGTGTGACGTGCCTACTTGGATGCGGTCACTCATATAATCCTCCACCATTCTTTCAATGGGGAGAGAATCATATGCAGTGACAGTAGACGACATGTCCGTAATCGTTGTCAGGTCCTTCAGTCCGGACCAGATGTCAGCATCAGCAGTCGCTCCAGACTGCCCTGCATCACCGCTCGCGGGTGGGCTCGGAATTCTGAGCCTTTTCCTCGCACCCCCAGTTGCGGGAGAATGTGAAGGAGGAGATGTTGTTGACAGGTCGCGTTCCGCTTGACTTGACAATTTACTCACCAGCAGGTGTTTGAACCCCAGCAGACTTGTGTCTGCCGGAAAGAGAGATCCAAGGTAGGCTTTAAATCTAGGATCGAGCACGGTGGCCAAAATGTAGTGCTCTGATTTCAACAGATTGACCACCCGTGAATCCTTGCTAAGCGAATTAAGGGCTCCATCCACAAGTCCCACATGCCTAGCGGAATCGCTCCGTGTTAGCTCCTCCTTCAATGTCTCCAGCTTCTTCTGCAAAAGCCTGATGAGGGGAATGACCTGACTCAGGCTGGCAGTGTCTGAACTGACTTCACGTGTGGCAAGTTCAAAGGGCATCAGAACCTTGCACAACGTTGAAATCATTCTCCACTGCGCTTGAGACAGGTGCATCCCACCTCCTATATCGTGCTCAATTGTATAGGCTTGAATGGCCTTTTGCTGCTCCTCCAACCTCTGAAGCATATACAGGGTTGAATTCCACCTCGTTACCACTTCTTGCTTCAGATGATGGCAGGGCAGGTTCAGTAGTTTTTGGTGGTGCTCCAGTTTTCTGTACGTGGTGCCTGTACGCCGAAAGTGTCCCGCAATTCTTCTGGCCACCGACAGCATCTCTTGCACGCCCCTGTCGTTTTTAAAAAAATTCTGCACCACCAAATTCAAGGTATGTGCAAAACATGGGACGTGCTGGAATTGGCCCAGATTTAATGCACACACAATATTGCTGGCATTGTCCGATGCCACAAATCCACAGGAGAGTCCAATTGGGGTAAGCCATTCCGCGATGATCTTCCTCAGTTGCCGTAAGAGGTTTTCAGCTGTGTGCGTATTCTGGAAAGCGGTGATACAAAGCGTAGCCTGCCTAGGAAAGAGTTGGCGTTTGCGAGATGCTGCTACTGGTGCCGCCGCTGCTGTTCTTGCGGCGGGAGTCCATACATCTACCCAGTGGGCTGTCACAGTCATATAGTCCTGACCCTGCCCTGCTCCACTTGTCCACATGTCCGTGGTTAAGTGGACATTGGGTACAGCTGCATTTTTTAGGACACTGGTGACTCTTTTTCTGAGGTCTGTGTACATTTTCGGTATCGCCTGCCTAGAGAAATGGAACCTAGATGGTATTTGGTACCGGGGACACAGTACCTCCAACAAGTCTCTAGTTGGCTCTGCAGTAATGATGGATACCGGAACCACGTTTCTCACCACCCAGGATGTCAAGGCCTCAGTTATCCGCTTTGCAGTAGGATGACTGCTGTGATATTTCATCTTCCTCGCAAAGGACTGTTGGACAGTCAATTGCTTGGTGGAAGTAGTAAAAGTGGTCTTACGACTTCCCCTCTGGGATGACCATCGACTCCCAGCAGCAACAACAGCAGCGCCAGCAGCAGTAGGCGTTACACGCAAGGATGCATCGGAGGAATCCCAGGCAGGAGAGGAATCGTCAGAATTGCCAGTGACATGGCCTGCAGGACTATTGGCTTTCCTGGGGAAGGAGGAAATTGACACTGAGGGAGTTGGTGGGGTGGTTTGCGTGAGCTTGGTTACAAGAGGAAGGGATTTACTGGTCAGTGGACTGCTTCCGCTGTCGGCCCAAGTTTTTGAACTTGTCACTGACTTATTATGAATGCGCTGCAGGTGACGTATAAGGGAGGATGTTCCGAGGTGGTTAACGTCCTTACCCCTACTTATTACAGCTTGACAAAGGGAACACACGGCTTGACACCTGTTGTCCGCATTTCTGGTGAAATACTTCCACACCGAAGAGCTGATTTTTTTGGTATTTTCACCAGGCATGTCAACGGCCATATTCCTACCACGGACAACAGGTGTCTCCCCGGGTGCCTGACTTAAACAAACCACCTCACCATCAGAATCCTCCTGGTCAATTTCCTCCCCAGCGCCAGCAACACCCATATCCTCCTCATCCTGGTGTACTTCAACACTGACATCTTCAATCTGACTATCAGGAACTGGACTGCGGGTGCTCCTTCCATCACTTGCAGGGGGCGTGCAAATGGTGGAAGGCGCATGCTCTTCACGTCCAGTGTTGGGAAGGTCAGGCATCGCAACCGACACAATTGGAGTCGGACTCTCCTTGTGGATTTGGGATTTCGAAGAACGCACAGTTCTTTGCGGTGCTACTGCTTTTGCCAGCTTTAGTCTTTTCATTTTTCTAGCGAGAGGCTGAGTGCTTCCATCCTCATGTGAAGCTGAACCACTAGCTATGAACATAGGCCAGGGCCTCAGCCGTTCCTTGCCACTCCGTGTGGTAAATGGCATATTGGCAAGTTTACGCTTCTCCTCCGACAATTTTATTTTAGGTTTTGGAGTCCTTTTTTTACTGATATTTGGTGTTTTGGATTTGACATGCTCTGTACTATGACATTGGGCATCGGCCTTGGCAGACGACGTTGCTGGCATTTCATCGTCTCGGCCATGACTAGTGGCAGCAGCTTCAGCACGAGGTGGAAGTGGATCTTGATCTTTCCCTAATTTTGGAACCTCAACATTTTTGTTCTCCATATTTTAATAGGCACAACTAAAAGGCACCTCAGGTAAACAATGGAGATGGATGGATTGGATACTAGTATACAATTATGGACGGGCTGCCGAGTGCCGACACAGAGGTAGCCACAGCCGTGAACTACCGCACTGTACTGTGTCTGCTGCTAATATATAGACTGGTTGATAAAGAGATAGTATACTCGTAACTAGTATGTATGTATAA
The DNA here is from genome assembly GCF_028390025.1 of Pseudophryne corroboree. Lineage (NCBI taxonomy): Eukaryota > Metazoa > Chordata > Amphibia > Anura > Myobatrachidae > Pseudophryne > Pseudophryne corroboree. The sequence continues at coordinate 133,243,639 of NC_086449.1, read as the reverse complement.
AGAAAGAAAAAAAAACCACGGTTAGGTGGTATATACAATTATGGACGGGCTGCCGAGTGCCGACACAGAGGTAGCCACAGCCGTGAACTACCGCACTGTACTGTGTCTGCTGCTAATATAGACTGGTTGATAAAGAGATAGTATACTCGTAACTAGTATGTATGTATAAAGAAAGAAAAAAAAACCACGGTTAGGTGGTATATACAATTATGGACGGGCTGCCGAGTGCCGACACAGAGGTAGCCACAGCCGTGAACTACCGCACTGTACTGTGTCTGCTGCTAATATAGACTGGTTGATAAAGAGATAGTATACTCGTAACTAGTATGTATGTATAAAGAAAGAAAAAAAAACCACGGTTAGGTGGTATATACAATTATGGACGGGCTGCCGAGTGCCGACACAGAGGTAGCCACAGCCGTGAACTACCGCACTGTACTGTGTCTGCTGCTAATATATAGACTGGTTGATAAAGAGATAGTATACTCGTAACTAGTATGTATGTATAAAGAAAGAAAAAAAAAACCACGGTTAGGTGGTATATACAATTATGGACGGGCTGCCGAGTGCCGACACAGAGGTAGCCACAGCCGTGAACTACCGCACTGTACTGTGTCTGCTGCTAATATAGACTGGTTGATAAAGAGATAGTATACTCGTAACTAGTATGTATGTATAAAGAAAGAAAAAAAAACCACGGTTAGGTGGTATATACAATTATGGACGGGCTGCCGAGTGCCGACACAGAGGTAGCCACAGCCGTGAACTACCGCACTGTACTGTGTCTGCTGCTAATATAGACTGGTTGATAAAGAGATAGTATACTCGTAACTAGTATGACTATAAAGAAAGGAAAAAAAAACACGGTTAGGTGGTATATACAATTATGGACGGGCTGCCAAGTGCCGACACAGAGGTAGCCACAGCCATGAACTACCGCACTGTACTGTGTCTGCTGCTAATATAGACTGGTTGATAAAGAGATAGTATACTACTAATATTATATATACTGGTGGTCAGGTCACTGGTCACTAGTCACACTGGCAGTGGCACTCCTGCAGCAAAAGTGTGCACTGTTTAATTTTAATATAATATTATGTACTCCTGGCTCCTGCTATAACCTATAACTGGCACTGCAGTGCTCCCCAGTCTCCCCCACAATTATAAGCTGTGTGAGCTGAGCACAGTCAGATATATATATACATTGATGCAGCACACTGGGCTGAGCAGTGCACACAGATATGGTATGTGACTGAGTCACTGTGTGTATCGTTTTTTTCAGGCAGAGAACGGATATATTAAATAAAACAAACAACTGCACTGTCTGGTGGTCACTGTGGTCGTCAGTCACTAAACTCTGCACTCTCTTCTACAGTATCACAGCCTCAGGTCAATCTCTCTCTCTCTCTCTCAACCCTAATCTAAATGGAGAGGACGCCAGCCACGTCCTCTCCCTATCAATCTCAATGCACGTGTGAAAATGGCGGCGACGCGCGGCTCCTTATATAGAATCCGAGTCTCGCGAGAATCCGACAGCGTCATGATGACGTTCGGGCGCGCTCGGGTTAACCGAGCAAGGCGGGAGGATCCGAGTCTGCTCGGACCCGTGAAAAAAACATGAAGTTCGTGCGGGTTCGGATTCAGAGAAACCGAACCCGCTCATCTCTAGTTCGAACGCGTTTTGGCAAAACCTCACCGAATTTTTTTTGTCGGATTCGGATGTGTTTTGGATTCGGGTGTTTTTTTCAAAAAACACTAAAAAACAGCTTAAATCATAGAATTTGGGGGTCATTTTGATCCCAAAGTATTATTAACCTCAAAAACCATAATTTACACTCATTTTCAGTCTATTCTGAATACCTCACACCTCACAATATTATTTTTAGTCCTAAAATTTGCACCGAGGTCGCTGTGTGAGTAAGATAAGCGACCCTAGTGGCCGACACAAACACCGGGCCCATCTAGGAGTGGCACTGCAGTGTCACGCAGGATGTCCCTTCCAAAAAACCCTCCCCAAACAGCACATGACGCAAAGAAAAAAAGAGGCGCAATGAGGTAGCTGTGTGAGTAAGATTAGCGACCCTAGTGGCCGACACAAACACCGGGCCCATCTAGGAGTGGCACTGCAGTGTCACGCAGGATGGCCCTTCCAAAAAACCCTCCCCAAACAGCACATGACGCAAAGAAAAAAAGAGGCGCAATGAGGTAGCTGTGTGAGTAAGATTAGCGACCCTAGTGGCCGACACAAACACCGGGCCCATCTAGGAGTGGCACTGCAGTGTCACGCAGGATGTCCCTTCCAAAAAACCCTCCCCAAACAGCACATGACGCAAAGAAAAAAAGAGGCGCAATGAGGTAGCTGTGTGAATAAGATTAGCGACCCTAGTGGCCGACACAAACACTGGGCCCATCTAGGAGTGGCACTGCAGTGTCACGCAGGATGTCCCTTCCAAAAAACCCTCCCCAAACAGCACATGACGCAAAGAAAAAAAGAGGCGCAATGAGGTAGCTGACTGTGTGAGTAAGATTAGCGACCCTAGTGGCCGACACAAACACCGGGCCCATTTAGGAGTGGCACTGCAGTGTCACGCAGGATGTCCCTTCCAAAAAACCCTCCCCAATCAGCACATGATGCAAAGAAAAAGGTTAGGTGGTATACAATTATGGACGGACTGCCTGCCGAGTGCAGACACAGAGGTAGCCACAGCCGTGAACTACCGTACTGTACTGTGTCTGCTGCTAATATAGACTGGTTGATAAAGAGATGTCGTAGTAGTATGTATGTATAAAGAAGAAAAAAAAACCACGGTTAGGTGGTATACAATTATGGACGGACTGCCTGCCGAGTGCAGACACAGAGGTAGCCACAGCCGTGAACTACCGTACTGTGTCTGCTGCGACTGGATGATAAATGATATAAAAAATATATATATATCACTACTGCAGCCGGACAGGTATATATTATATATTATATAATGACGGACCTGCTGGACACTGTCTGTCAGCAGAATGAGTTTTATTTTTATAGAAAAAAAAAAAAAACAACACACAAGTGAAGTCACACGACGAGTGTTTAACTTTTTCAGGCAATCACAATATAAGTATACTACTAACTATACTGGTGGTCAGTGTGGTCAGGTCACTGGTCAGTCACACTGGCAGTGGCACTCCTGCAGCAAAAGTGTGCACTGTTTAATTTTAATATAATATTATGTACTCCTGGCTCCTGCTATAACCTATAACTGGCACTGCAGTGCTCCCCAGTCTCCCCCACAATTATTAGCTGTGTGAGCTGAGCAGTCAGACAGATATATAATATATATAGATGATGCAGCACACTGGGCTGAGCCTGAGCAGTGCACACAGATATGGTATGTGACTGAGTCACTGTGTGTATCGCTTTTTTCAGGCAGAGAACGGATATATTAAATAAACTGCACTGTCTGGTGGTCACTCACTATATAATATTATGTACTCCTGGCTCCTGCTATAACCTATAACTGGCACTGCAGTGCTCCCCAGTCTCCCCCACAATTATAAGCTGTGTGAGCTGAGCAGTCAGACAGATATATAATATATATAGATGATGCAGCACACTGGGCTGAGCCTGAGCAGTGCACACAGATATGGTATGTGACTGAGTCACTGTGTGTATCGCTTTTTTCAGGCAGAGAACGGATATATTAAATAAACTGCACTGTCTGGTGGTCACTCACTATATAATATTATGTACTCCTGGCTCCTGCTATAACCTATAACTGGCACTGCAGTGCTCCCCAGTCTCCCCCACAATTATAAGCTGTGTGAGCTGAGCAGTCAGACAGATATATAATATATATAGATGATGCAGCACACTGGGCTGAGCCTGAGCAGTGCACACAGATATGGTATGTGACTGAGTCACTGTGTGTATCGCTTTTTTCAGGCAGAGAACGGATATATTAAATAAACTGCACTGTCTGGTGGTCACTCACTAGTAAACTCTCTGCACTCTCTACACTTCTACAGTACTCCTCCTAGTCCTAAGCTCCAGTAAATCTCTCTCTCTTATAATCTAAATGGAGAGGACGCCAGCCACGTCCTCTCACTATCAATCTCAATGCACGTGTGAAAATGGCGGCGACGCGCGGCTCCTTATATAGAATCCGAGTCTCGCGAGAATCCGACAGCGTCATGATGACGTTCGGGCGCGCTCGGGTTAACCGAGCAAGGCGGGAGGATCCGAGTCTGCTCGGACCCGTGAAAAAAACCATGAAGTTCGGGCGGGTTCGGATTCAGAGAAACCGAACCCGCTCATCTCTAATATAAAGTGTTACATTTTTAAAACAAATTGCGTGGGGTCCCCCCTCCTATGTTTATCCAGCCTCGGGCTCTTTGAGCCGCTCCTGGTTGTAAAAATACAGGGGGGAAAATGCGTAGGATCCCCCCATATTTATACAACCAGCACCGGGCACTGCGTCCGGTCCTGGTTCGGGGTACAAAAGATGAAAGGGTCCCCCGTATTTTAAAAACCAGCACCGGGCTCCACTAGCCAGAGAGATAATGCCACAGCCGGGGGACACTTTTATATAGATCCCTGCGGCCGTAGCATTACCCCCCAACTAGTCACCCTTGGCCGGGGTTCCCTGGAGGAGTGGGGACCCCTTAAATCAAGGATCCCCCCCCCTCCAGGCACCCAAGGGCCAGGGGTGAAGCCCGGGGCTGTTCCCCCCATCCCTGGGTGGTGGATGGGATGCTGATGGAAAGGTTGACATGGATTTGGTGTCATTTTTTCCGTAACATGACCAGGAACCCCAATTAATGTACTGCATCCCCTTGCATGGCTGGCTTCGCTCGCCATGCTGCGGGCAAGGTGCCTCGCTGCGCTCGGCACAGGGTACTATTCCCAATCATAGTCCATGTGAATGGAAAAGTATGAAAAATTAAAAAATCTATGTTTTTTTAATAAAAAGCCATGTCGACCTTTTCATGTGTCGACAATTTCCATGTGTCAACCGTGTGTCCATGTTGACCATGTCAGTGTTGACCAATAGTGATCTACCTAATGGCTGTCGACCTAATGACCTAATGATTATCGACCATTCAAACGGATACCGAGCAGGGCAGTATTCAGTGCAGGCAGAGACACAGGAGAATCAGGTTTCATGATATACCAATGGAGCTTCCCGATCAAAGGAGAGATAGGAGGGGGAGATAGTTGTAAGTGACCCAGGGATTCCAGATTCTCCTCATTCCCATCTAGGGGGTATATTTACTAATATTTGTGATGATTTGGAGGGAGTTTGATCTCGAATTTTATCGGACGTATTTTACTGCAACTTTTTGAATCTATCTATGGTAATTTACTAAGCTGACAAGATTTTCTCACCGATGTCGATGTCCTTCGTATTGTCGGGCAGTGTTTTACGGGAGTGATTAGTAAAACACTGCTGGAAATAACACAATGAAGCCCAGCCGGATCAGTGAATTCCGTGCAGGGCTTCATTGTGATCAGTATATAAAGTGTTAAATGTTTAAAACAAATTGCGTGGGGTCCCCCCTCCTATGTCTAACCAGCCTCGGGCTCTTTGAGCCGGTCCTGGTTGTAAAAATACAGGGGGGGAAATGCGTAGGGTTCCCCCATATTTATACAACCAGCACCGGGCTCTGCGTCCGGTCCTGGTTCGGGGTACAAAAGATGAAAGGGTCCCCCGTATTTTTAACACCAGCACCGGGCTCCACTAGCCAGAGAGATAATGCCACAGCCAAGGGACACTTTTATATAGATCCCTGCGGCCGTAGCATTACCCCCCAACTAGTCACCCTTGGCTGGGGTTCCCTGGAGGAGTGTGGACCCCTTAAATCAAGGATCCCCCCCCCCTCCAGGCACCCAAGGGCCAAGGGTGAAGCCCGGGGCTGTTCCCCCCATCCCTGGGTGGTGGATGGGATGCTGATAGCCTTTGTTTAAAAAAAAGAATTTTGTTATAAAAGTGTCCCCCGGCTGTGGCATTATCTCTCTGGCTAGTGGAGCCCAGTGCTGGTTTTAAAAATACGGGAGACCCCTACATCTTTTGTCCCCCATATTTTTGGAACCAGGACTGGACGCAGAGCCCGGTGCTGGTTGTATAAATATGGGGGGAACCTACGCATTGTCCCCCCTGTATTTTTACAGCCAGGGCCGGCTCAAAGAGCCCGTGGCTGGTTAGACATAAAAGGGGGGACCCCACGCAATTTAAAAAAAAACATTTTTAAGGAAAACAGACCCTTTCCCACAGATAAACATGCACGGATCTCATTGATCCGTGCATGACTATCCAAACATGCCAGGAAAAAGCAGGTCTATTTTTTTGCTGCTTTTTTTTATGAAGTCTATGCTTTACCGGCAGTGTTTGGCTATTGTTGGCAGTGATTGAGAATACAAATTCTTAGTAAATTACCGTGTTGTATGAACAAACAGCCACGTTTGACAGATGGTCTATTCATTCGTATTTCTGACCTCTGCTGTGAAAAACATTACGAATAGCTCCAACACTGCCGAGATTTGGGCATAGTAAATTCCCGTGTTGACACTTTGAAAAAAAAAACAAACTCGGACAAAATCGGGACTTTAGTAAATATACCCCTAGGTGTCTGGGTTTTGTGTAACCTGTTATCTAATGAGAGCATTCAGGTCTAAAGAGAGGCACACACACACAGAGACCTCCTGAGTCCTGTCCTAGTGTATAAGTAGTACAGAGGCTGCTGCTATTGCATTTTTCCAAGATAAATTATAGATTTTATTTTTTCTATGTGTATTTTAAGGTTAAGTTTTCTTTGTACCATTACAGGAAAACTATATAAAAAAATTGTCTCTCAATTAGGTGGAGCTATAGACAGTACCCAGGCATTATTAAGCTATTAGTTTAAATCTAATATACACAACTGGTTTAATTCTACTATACACAACCCATACCTCCCAACATGATCCATTCCAGGAGGGAAAAAATCCTCTCTACCTGGACTTCTTTCTTAATTTATGATTGCAATAACCTCTGCTGAAACACCTTTCTTATCAATCAAATATTGTCATTCAACACAGATGACACCAATCATATATTATTAAGAGGGAAGTCCAGGTTGAGAGGATTTTGGGGGTCATACAGACCCGGACGCTAATGCAGCCCGTAGTGCAGTTTGCCAGTGGAGGCAACTGCACATGTGCAGCAGCCGCATCACAGCTGTGTGGACTTACACATTGCGATGGGATTGACAGCAGCGGGAATTCGTGGGGTGGCGACGTGGCATTGGGGGCTGAGTTGGGACCGTTTTCGGGGCGACTGCGTGATAAAAAAAATGGTACCAGGGGTCAACCTTAGTTCTGATGCGTTTGCAATCAGATGCATTGAGAGGCGGCTTCACACGTGTTGGGTGGCCTTGCCCTGTGCTGGGTGGCCCTCAGCATGTGAGGAGATGGACGCAGATCTGGCTGCGTATGCAGCAATCTGGGTCCATCTCTGAATAATGCCCATTGTCTCTCGCTGAATGGGTCATGTTGGGAGGCATGCACAATCTAATATACATCCCTGGCCTCTGGGCCTTTCTGTCTTAAGTGCCTCCCCCCAAGGCTTAATCCGGCCCAGCTAAGCACTTTTAGGTCAAGGGGGAGATTGAACTAACGACGAGGTTCCATAGAAGTCTTACATCATGGTCATCCATCAGAAAAACATTGCTCTTTTTTGTTCGTTCAAAAGAGAGATGTGAGCAAAACTGAGCAAGACTTTCCTACCATAATAACTGCTATATGCACAGACAGAACCTAACACTTAATTGAATCGTGTCACCCAAAGGTTTGGGAGCCACTGTTCTGTCCTATTACTTATGAGGGTATATTTAACAGGGTCCGAGTTTGCCGGAGGTGTGGGATATCAGCTATGAATGTCCGTATTTTTAAAGTGCCAATCATTTACAAGGCAAAACCAACCTGGCTGTAAATGATTGCTGCTTTCAAAATACGTTGATGCAATAACTCGGACCCTATTACATATACCCCATGTTTCTATACTGACAGGTTCAAAAAAAAAAAAAAAACTGTTATATTTTCCTATGTATACAATACAGCTACAGCATGCTATATGCAGGGGTAAACATAACATCTTCATATGGCAGTGTAGATGCTGTATTGACAGGATGCATGGGAAGGGAGGACAAGTATATGATAGGATCTGAATGGCAATGACAGTGTTATCTCTCTGCACTCTGACTCTGTGCCGCACTGTAGATTAAACACATCAGATAATATTGTGTCGCTGGAGGCTGGAGATGACAAGAGCACAGTGCACACTATTGTACCGATTTAAGGGGTTATTGGTTATCCAAGTATGTAAGCCAGGGCAATATTCTCTATAACATGAATTCATCTCATCGTGATATAAAATGTTAAAAGCTTTACTGCTCCTCTTAGCAGAGCCTTGATAACCAGGTACCAGAGACTGGTACCAAATAAGGGTCGGTACACAGTGATTTAGAGCAATACATATAGAAGGTACTGTAAGCTTACATTACTATCGTACATTCAGCCTAAAGTGCATTTCCAAATATGGACCATTAGTCCCTTGCCCCTCTTTTATTCTTAAGCAGAACCTGGTTTGGGTCTCATATAGTGACTGGCTTCTAGCTGATATGAAAAAAGTAGTCAGTAGTCTTCCACTCATCATGCAAGGGCAGGTAAGTATACAGGAAACATATTTATTTATTTATTTATTTATTTATTAACAGTTTCTTATATAGCGCAGCAAATTCCGTTGCGCTTTACAATTGGAAATAACAAAACAATGATATAACAAAACTGGGTGATAACAAACATTCATAGAGGTAGGAAGGCCCTGCTTGCAAGCTTACAACTGTAGGGAAATAGGCATGGATACACAAGGATAGGTGCTATCTATTGCATAGTTGTCCACTAGATTGCAAAGGTTCTTGGTGGGCTGTATAATATGGTCGTACAGCAATGATTAACCGGGGTCGAGAGGAAGGATGAGAAGACATGTGAGGATATGTGTGGACTATGCAGAGTGGATGCAATTTGATAGGAAAGTTTATGAAAGTTATGTGGGCGGTTCTGGTATTTGATACGCTTGCCTGAAGAGGTGAGTTTTCAGGGAATGCTTGAAGGTTTGGAGACTAGAGGAGAGTCTTATTGTACATGGTAGGGCATTCCATAGAGTGGGTGCAGCCCGATGAAATGCCTGAAATCGTGAGTGGGAGCAGAGGCGGAACTACCGGCAGTGCAAGCAGTGCGTTGCACTGGGGCCCGCCTCTGTCCAGGGGCCCAAGCATGTAATGAGTCAAACTGACTCATTACATGCCGCTGTGCGCTGCAGGCAACTGCTGCCCGCAGCGCACAGCCGCCCGGAGAGGAGAGGAGCAGCGGCACGGACGGGGGAAGGAGGAGGAGGGAGGTAAAGGAGGGAGCCGCAGCAGCGCTTTGTTACTGGTGGAGGCTCTGCTGCTGCTGCCCCTCTGCTTCCCTATAGGCTGTCTTCCGAGAACAGCCTATAGGGAAGCAGAGGGGCAGCAGCAGCGCCTCCACCAGTAACAAAGCGCTGCTGCGGCTCCCTTCTTCACCTCCGTCCTCCACCTCCTCTACTGCCCGGGAATCGTCTGACGCGGCTGCACCGAGGAGCCTGAGCCGCGGAGAGGGTAAGTATAATTCTTCTTTCTTTCTTTTTCTCTCTTTCTTTCTTTCTCTTTCTTTTTTCTTGGGCCTGCCTGCCGGTATGTGTAAAAATGGGGGACTGCCTGCCGCTATGTGTAAAAAGGGGAATCAGCCTGCCGCAATGTGTAAAAAGGGGGGACTGCCTGACGTAATGTGTAAAAAGGGGGAATCAGCCTGCCGCAATGTGTAAAAATGGGGGACTGCCTGCCGCTATGTGTAAAAAGGGGCAATCTGCCTGCCGCTATCAGTAAAAAGGGGTAATCTGCCTGCCGCTATGTGTAAAAATGGGGGACTGCCTGCCGCTATGTGTAAACAGGGGAATCAGCCTGCCGCAATGTGAAAAAGGGGGGACTGCCTGACGTAATGTGTAAAAAGGGGGAATCAGCCTGCCGCAATGTGTAAAAAGGGGGGACTGCCTGACGTAATGTGTAAAAAGGGGGAATCAGCCTACCGCAATGTGTAAAAATGGGGGACTGCCTGCCGCTATGTGTAAAAAGGGGTAATCTGCCTGCCGCTATGTGTAAAAAGGGGTAATCTGCCTGCCGCAATGTGTAAAAATGGGGAATCTGCCTGCCGTAATGTGTAAAAATGGGGACGCTGTCTGCCGTAATGTGTAACAAGGGCACGCTGTCTGCCGTAATGTGTATAAAGGGGACGCTGTCTGCCGTTATGTGTATAAAGGGGATGCTGTCTGCCGTAATGTGTAACAAGGGCACGCTGTCTGCCGTTATGTGTAAAAAGTGTACGCTGTCTGCCGCTATGTGTAACAAGGGCACGCGGTCTGCCGTTATGTGTAAAAAGGGCACGCTGTCTGCCGTTATGTGTAAAAAGGGCACGCTGTCTGCCGTTATGTGTAAAAAGTGCACGCTGTCTGCCGTTATGTGTAAAAAGGGCACGCTGTCTGCCGTTATGTGTAAAAAGTGCACGCTGTCTGCCGTTATGTGTAAAAAGTGCGCGCTGTCTGCTGTAATGTGTAAAAAGAGGAATCTGTCCGCTGTAAGGTGTAAAAGGGTCTCTACCTGGTGTAGTGGTGCTACTGTGCGGCGTAATTTGAATAATGGAGACTACTGTGTATCGTTTTATGAATTGGTATTATTTTGTGGCCACACCCCTTCCCCACGAAGCCACGCCACTATGTATTTTTGCACGCGCCTACGGCGCGCACTGCCCCTGTTTTGCACGCAGGGGTGGGGCTCCGATGCCGTTTCTTGCACACAGTGCTAAAATGTCTAGTTACGGCACTGTTGCTAGGTATCCATTTCTCTGGCCCTGAGCAGGTCCCCCTCACCAGATCCTCTCCAGGGGTGAGGGGGTGGACTTGGATGGGATGTGTGTGGGGGGGGGGATGTGGGGGGGGGGGCCAAAGCATTTTGTCGCACCTGGGCCCACCGCTCGCTAGTTCCGCCACTGAGTGGGAGTGAGTAATGAGTGTGGATAAGAGACGCAAATCTTGTGAAGAGCGAAGAGGTCGGGTTGGGAGATATTTTGAAATAAGCAAAGTGATGTACATTGGTGTAGTTTGGTTAATGGCCTTGTGTGTGAGTAAAAGTATTTTATATTGAATACGGTAGAATACAGGTAACCAATGAAGAAACTGACATAGTGGATCTGCAGATGATGAATGTCTAGCGAGGAAGAATAGCCTCGCAGCTGCATTCAGATTTCAGAATGGATTGTAGTGGTGAGAGTCTCGTTTTGGGAAGACTATTGCAGTTAGGAGACTATTGCAATAATCAATGCGGGAGATAATGAGAGCATGGATTAGAGTTTTAGCAGTGTCTTGTGTAAGATATGGTCATATTTTGGAGGTTTTTTAGATGCATGTAACATGATTTTGAGACAGATTGAATGTGGGGAACAAAGGACAGATCAGTCAAGGATGACACCTAGGCAGCGAGCTTGTGGGGTAGGGTAGATTGTCGAATTTTCAACAGTGACAGAGATATCAGGTTGGTACCTACTATTGGCCGATGGAAATATAATTAACTCTGTCTTTGAAATATTAAGTTTGAGGTGGCGAGATGTCATCCAAGATGAAATGGCAGATAGGCATTCAGTGACATGGCCCAGTACAGATAGGGACAAATCAGGGGAGGATAGGTAGATTTGAGTATCATCTGTGTACAGATGATACTGAAATCTGAAAGAGCTGATTAGTTTACCTAGAGATGAGGTATAGATAGAGAAAAGCAGAGGACCCAAGACTGAGCCTTGCGGTACTCCAACTGAAAGAGGTAGTGAAGAGGAGGTGGATTCAGAGAAGCGAACACTGAAGGAGCGATTAGATAGGTAGTATAGGAACCAAGAAAGGGCTGTGTCTTTAAGACCTAGTGATTGTAGTGTTTGTATGAGAAGAGAGTGGTCAACAGTGTCAAAGGCAGCAGATAGATCTAGAAGAATAAGTAGTGAGTAATGGCCTTTAGACTTCGTAGTTGGGCTAGATGTGCTGTTTGTTCTGTGCCAAACCCCTCTTTCCCCTTGTAATAATAAAGGTTGGACACAGCGTCAGGAGTATATGGTGCAGGGGGGTCGCACAATTACTGTTTTAGGGTATATTGACTCATGTGATAGCATCAGTTCTAATTATAGCCTTGGACGTACATGAGTTACAGCACAGAAGGTAACTCAAAGGCCCCATACACTACAATGATATGTCTGAGGCTGAAGTCAGATGCAATTTCCCTTGAACTCCCCAGTGACCTTCTCGGGAGTGATTCTATATACGATTTGGTACTTTTGTGCTGTTTTTGCATAAGATTATAGATATATCGTATGCGATTGATGAAGCCGCTGTAAATCGCATGTGATATATCGTATGGCATACAATTGTACCATAAGATATATCTGATGGGCTGAATTAGATGGCTTGGGGGGATTGGAGTGTCCTGACAATGCCAGTCAAACGTCCCTGTGATACATGGCATGCGATATATCACATGCACAAAAAAAAACACTTTTTCCATCCAATTCCATCTAATTCCGATATATCATTAGTGCATCACCAACGACCTAGGGGCTCTGATCCGATGCTCACAGGACCGCGCTTCGGATCGGATTGGATGTAAAACACAAACGATTTGACACTTTTCATAAGATATATCAGGCCGAAAGGTCGAAATCGCATGAAATCGTGCAAAATCATTGTAGTGTATGGGGCCCTTTAGACTGTGCAGGCAAACTAGGAGTGCAACTAACACAGCTCAGAACGTGTGTACAGTATTTCACCTGCAGTGTGCAGAGATTGTATTTCTTTATATACTGATGAGTCCTTGGATGTGGATGTCTGGCCCTGGGTGTGCTGTAAGGGGAGATGCCCTGTAGGCCAGAGGAATGTGATCATTACTCCACGCCTTGCATTGCTGCAATATGGATTTGGAGCGGACTCGGCGGAGAGCTGCAGATTGAGCAGTGTTGAGTCATCCGTCCTCCCAGCAGAATAATTCAGCTTTTTCACTGCATAGACAGACACGTGGCCGCTTTATGTTGGGAGCATGAATAACAGCTCTGCAATTCCACTCCTAAGAGGTTCAATTAGAGACAAAACGCCCAGGCACTACCAAAAACATTCCCTTTCCAAGACAAACTCAGGCAGGCTTTTGGGGAACTGTGAGGCTGTCAGTTTACCTGACTGATCGTCTCTGGTGTTTCCATTGAAAACAATTAGTCATCTCTTCACAGTCAGTTTGGTATCACATGCAGGCACAGAGGGCAGTTATCGCAGCAATGAATGAGCAGATACATCTCTCTCCTGTAATTGGGGTTATAACAAGCAAAGCAATGACATGTTATCAATTTTCTTACGGAATGTGGAAGCCCGTAGAGAAACAGTACACCAGCAGCCTGAAGTTTTGTAACACAAATGTCTCAGTTGTATACTAAGCCGGACAAATCTCAAGATGTGTCCAGTTCTGCAACAGTAGTGCATGCACTAGGGGGGTAATTCCAAGTTGAACGCAGCAGGAATTTTGTTAGCAGTTGGGCAAAACCATGTGGACTGCAGGGGAGGCAGATTTAACATGTGCAGAAAGAGTTAGATTTGGGTGTGGTGTGTTCAATCTGCAATCTAATTTGCAGTGTAAAAATAAAGCAGCCCCAGTATTTACCCTGCACAGAAATAAAATAACCCACCCAAATCTAACTCTTTCTGCACATGTTATATCTGCCTCCCCTGCAGTGCATATGGTTTTGCCCAATTGCTAACAAAATTCCTGCTGCGATCAACTTGGAATTACCCCCTAGGTGTACGCCAGGAGTAACAAAAGATGCGGCTTGGCAGTGTTAGTGGTAAATGCACATACTGTAATACTACAATGAAGTGTCATACACATAAATAGAGTAGAGATGAGCGGGTTCGGTTCCTCTGAATCCGAACCCGCCCGAACTTCAGGTTTTTTACACGGGTCCGAGCAGGCTCGGATCTTCCCGCCTTGCTCGGCTAACCCGAGCGCGCCCGAACGTCATCATCACGCTGTCGGATTCTCGCGAAGCTCGGATTCTATCGCGAGACTCGGATTCTATATAAGGAGCCGCGCGTCGCCGCCATTTTCACACGTGCATTGAGAGTCATAGGGAGAGGACGTGGCTGGCGTCCTCTCCGTTTAGAGAAGAGAGAGACACAGTATTTTCGGGGAGCATTATTAAGAGGAGTACTACTGTATACTACTATACTACTTGCTGAAGTGATATTTATAGATTAGATAGTGTGACTGTAAGTGTATTATCTGACTTGTGGGGGAGACACTGACAGTGGGGAGCAGTTAGAGTCTGAGAGCAGGACTCAGGAGTACATATAACGTACAGTGCACACTTTTGCTGCCAGAGTCAGTGCCACACTGCCATTGTTGTGACCACACTGACCACCAGTATAATAATATATTTTGTGATTGTCTGCTTAGGCCTCGGAGTACTAGTTGCAAGTTGCAACGTGACCTGTCCTGAAGTGACCACCAGTTTAATAATCAATCACCACCAGTTTAATATATATATATATATATATATATATAATTGTATATAATATATATATATATATATATAATATTGTATACCACCTACCCGTGGTTTTTTTTTTTTTTCATTCTTCTTTATACATACTACTATAGTAGCTTACTGTAGCAGTCTGCGGTGCTGTGCTGACCTGACAGTGTCCAGCAGGTCCGTCATCAGTCATTACATAATAAATATATATAGTACCTGTCCGGCTGCAGTACTAGTGATATTATATTGATTTAATCTCATTATCAATAATTTATCATCCAGTCTAGACTCTATATTAGCAGCAGACACAGTACGTTAGTCCACGGCTGTAGCTACCTCTGTGTCGGCACTCGGCAGTCCATCCATAATTGTATACCACCTACCCGTGGTTTTTTTTTTCTTTCTTCTTTGTACATACTACTATAGTATAGTAGCTTACTGTAGCAGTCTGCGGTGCTGCTGAGCTGACAGTGTCCAGCAGGTCCGTCATCAGTCATCATTACCTAATAAATATATTATCTACCTGTCCGGCTGCAGTACTAGTGATATTATATATACATACATATATATATTGATTTCATCTCATTATCAATCATCCAGTCTATATTAGCAGCAGACACAGTACGTTAGTCCACGGCTGTAGCTACCTCTGTGTCGGCACTCGGCAGTCCATCCATAATTGTATACCACCTACCCGTGGTTTTTTTTTTTCTTTCTTCTTTGTACATACTACTATAGTATAGTAGCTTACTGTAGCAGTCTGCGGTGCTGCTGAGCTGACAGTGTCCAGCAGGTCCGTCATCAGTCATCATTACCTAATAAATATATTATCTACCTGTCCGGCTGCAGTACTAGTGATATTATATATACATACATATATATATTGATTTCATCTCATTATCAATCATCCAGTCTATATTAGCAGCAGACACAGTACGTTAGTCCACGGCTGTAGCTACCTCTGTGTCGGCACTCAGCAGTCCATCCATAATTGTATACCACCTACCCGTGGTTTTTTTTTTCTTTCTTCTTTGTACATTCTACTATAGTATAGTAGCTTACTGTAGCAGTCTGCGGTGCTGCTGAGCTGACAGTGTCCAGCAGGTCCGTCATCAGTCATCATTACCTAATAAATATATTATCTACCTGTCCGGCTGCAGTACTAGTGATATTATATATACATACATATATATATTGATTTCATCTCATTATCAATCATCCAGTCTATATTAGCAGCAGACACAGTACGTTAGTCCACGGCTGTAGCTACCTCTGTGTCGGCACTCGGCAGTCCATCCATAATTGTATACCACCTACCCGTGGGTTTTTTTTTTCTTTCTTCTTTGTACATACTACTATAGAGTATAGTAGCTTACTGTAGCAGTCTGCGGTGCTGCTGAGCTGACAGTGTCCAGCAGGTCCGTCATCAGTCATCATTACCTAATAAATATATTATCTACCTGTCCGGCTGCAGTACTAGTGATATTATATATACATACATATATATATATTGATTTCATCTCATTATCAATCATCCAGTCTATATTAGCAGCAGACACAGTACGTTAGTCCACGGCTGTAGCTACCTCTGTGTCGGCACTCAGCAGTCCATCCATAATTGTATACCACCTACCCGTGGTTTTTTTTTTTTTTTTCTTCTTTGTACATACTACTATAGTATAGTAGCTTACTGTAGCAGTCTGCGGTGCTGCTGAGCTGACAGTGTCCAGCAGGTCCGTCATCAGTCATCATTACCTAATAAATATATTATCTACCTGTCTGGCTGCAGTACTAGTGATATTATATATACATACATATATATATTGATTTCATCTCATTATCAATCATCCAGTCTATATTAGCAGCAGACACAGTACGTTAGTCCACGGCTGTAGCTACCTCTGTGTCGGCACTCGGCAGTCCATCCATAATTGTATACCACCTACCCGTGTTTTTTTTTTTTTCTTTCTTCTTTGTACATACTACTATAGTATAGTAGCTTACTGTAGCAGTCTGCGGTGCTGCTGAGCTGACAGTGTCCAGCAGGTCCGTCATTAGTCATCATTACCTAATAAATATATTATCTACCTGTCCGGCTGCAGTACTAGTGATATTATATATACATACATATATATATTGATTTCATCTCATTATCAATCATCCAGTCCATATTAGCAGCAGACACAGTACGTTAGTCCACGGCTGTAGCTACCTCTGTGTCGGCACTCAGCAGTCCATCCATAATTGTATACCACCTACCCGTGGTTTTTTTTTTTTCTTTCTTCTTTGTACATACTACTATAGTATAGTAGCTTACTGTAGCAGTCTGCGGTGCTGCTGAGCTGACAGTGTCCAGCAGGTCCGTCATCAGTCATCATTACCTAATAAATATATTATCTACCTGTCCGGCTGCAGTACTAGTGATATTATATATACATACATATATATATTGATTTCATCTCATTATCAATCATCCAGTCTATATTAGCAGCAGACACAGTACGGTAGTCCACGGCTGTAGCTACCTCTGTGTCGGCACTCGGCAGTCCATCCATAAGTATACTAGTATCCATCCATCTCCATTGTTTACCTGAGGTGCCTTTTAGTTGTGCCTATTAAAATATGGAGAACAAAAATGTTGAGGTTCCAAAATTAGGAAAAGATCAAGATCCACTTCCACCTCGTGCTGAAGCTGCTGCCACTAGTCATGGCCGAGACGATGAAATGCCAGCAACGTCGTCTGCCAAGGCCGATGCCCAATGTCATAGTACAGAGCATGTCAAATCCAAAACACCAAATATCAGTAAAAAAAGGACTCCAAAACCTAAAATAAAATTGTCGGAGGAGAAGCGTAAACTTGCCAATATGCCATTTACCACACGGAGTGGCAAGGAACGGCTGAGGCCCTGGCCTATGTTCATGGCTAGTGGTTCAGCTTCACATGAGGATGGAAGCACTCAGCCTCTCGCTAGAAAACTGAAAAGACTCAAGCTGGCAAAAGCACCGCAAAGAACTGTGCGTTCTTCGAAATCCCAAATCCACAAGGAGAGTCCAATTGTGTCGGTTGCGATGCCTGACCTTCCCAACACTGGACGTGAAGAGCATGCACCTTCCACCATTTGCACGCCCCCTGCAAGTGCTGGAAGGAGCACCCGCAGTCCAGTTCCTGATAGTCAGATTGAAGATGTCAGTGTTGAAGTACACCAGGATGAGGAGGATATGGGTGTTGCTGGCGCTGGGGAGGAAATTGACCAGGAGGATTCTGATGGTGAGGTGGTTTGTTTAAGTCAGGCACCCGGGGAGACACCTGTTGTCCGTGGGAGGAATATGGCCGTTGACATGCCTGGTGAAAATACCAAAAAAATCAGCTCTTCAGTGTGGAGGTATTTCAACAGAAAAGCGGACAACAGGTGTCAAGCCGTGTGTTGCCTTTGTCAAGCTGTAATAAGTAGGGGTAAGGACGTTAACCACCTCGGAACATCCTCCCTTATACGTCACCTGCAGCGCATTCATAATAAGTCAGTGACAAGTTCAAAAACTTTGGGCGACAGCGGAAGCAGTCCACTGACCAGTAAATCCCTTCCTCTTGTAACCAAGCTCACGCAAACCACCCCACCAACTCCCTCAGTGTCAATTTCCTCCTTCCCCAGGAATGCCAATAGTCCTGTAGGCCATGTCACTGGCAATTCTGACGAGTCCTCTCCTGCCTGGGATTCCTCCGATGCATCCTTGCGTGTAACGCCTACTGCTGCTGGCACTGCTGTTGTTGCTCCTGGGAGTCGATGGTCATCCCAGAGGGGAAGTCGTAAGCCCACTTGTACTACTTCCAGTAAGCAATTGACTGTCCAACAGTCCTTTGCGAGGAAGATGAAATATCACAGCAGTCATCCTGCTGCAAAGCGGATAACTGAGGCCTTGACAACTATGTTGGTGTTAGACGTGCGTCCGGTATCCGCCGTTAGTTCACAGGGAACTAGACAATTTATTGAGGCAGTGTGCCCCCGTTACAAAATACCATCTAGGTTCCACTTCTCTAGGCAGGCGATACCGAGAATGTACACGGACGTCAGAAAAAGACTCACCAGTGTCCTAAAAAATGCAGTTGTACCCAATGTCCACTTAACCACGGACATGTGGACAAGTGGAGCAGGGCAGGGTCAGGACTATATGACTGTGACAGCCCACTGGGTAGATGTATGGACTCCCGCCGCAAGAACAGCAGCGGCGGCACCAGTAGCAGCATCTCGCAAACGCCAACTCTTTCCTAGGCAGGCTACGCTTTGAATCACCGCTTTCCAGAATACGCACACAGCTGAAAACCTCTTACGGCAACTGAGGAAGATCATCGCGGAATGGCTTACCCCAATTGGACTCTCCTGTGGATTTGTGGCATCGGACAACACCAGCAATATTGTGTGTGCATTAAATATGGGCAAATTCCAGCACGTCCCATGTTTTGCACATACCTTGAATTTGGTGGTGCAGAATTTTTAAAAAAACGACAGGGGCGTGCAAGAGATGCTGTCGGTGGCCAGAAGAATTGCGGGACACTTTCGGCGTACAGGCACCACGTACAGAAGACTGGAGCACCACCAAAAACTACTGAACCTGCCCTGCCATCATCTGAAGCAAGAAGTGGTAACGAGGTGGAATTCAACCCTCTATATGCTTCAGAGGTTGGAGGAGCAGCAAAAGGCCATTCAAGCCTATACAATTGAGCACGATATAGGAGGTGGAATGCACCTGTCTCAAGCGCAGTGGAGAATGATTTCAACGTTGAGCAAGGTTCTGATGCCCTTTGAACTTGCCACACGTGAAGTCAGTTCAGACACTGCCAGCCTGAGTCAGGTCATTCCCCTCATCAGGCTTTTGCAGAAGAAGCTGGAGACATTGAAGGAGGAGCTAACACGGAGCGATTCCGCTAGGCATGTGGGACTTGTGGATGGAGCCCTTAATTCGCTTAACAAGGATTCACGGGTGGTCAATCTGTTGAAATCAGAGCACTACATTTTGGCCACTGTGCTCGATCCTAGATTTAAAGCCTACCTTGGATCTCTCTTTCCGGCAGACACAAGTCTGCTGGGGTTGAAAGACCTGCTGGTGAGAAAATTGTCAAGTCAAGCGGAACGCGACCTGTCAACATCTCCTCCTTCACATTCTCCCGCAACTGGGGGTGCGAGGAAAACGCTCAGAATTCCAAGCCCACCCGCTGGCGGTGATGCAGGGCAGTCTGGAGCGACTGCTGATGCTGACATCTGGTCCGGACTGAAGGACCTGACAACGATTACGGACATGTCGTCTACTGTCACTGCATATGATTCTCTCACCATTGAAAGAATGGTGGAGGATTATATGAGTGACCGCATCCAAGTAGGCACGTCACACAGTCCGTACTTATACTGGCAGGAAAAAGAGGCAATTTGGAGGCCCTTGCACAAACTGGCTTTATTCTACCTAAGTTGCCCTCCCACAAGTGTGTACTCCGAAAGAGTGTTTAGTGCCGCCGCTCACCTTGTCAGCAATCGGCGTACGAGGTTACATCCAGAAAATGTGGAGAAGATGATGTTCATTAAAATGAATTATAATCAATTCCTCCGCGGAGACATTGACCAGCAGCAATTGCCTCCACAAAGTACACAGGGAGCTGAGATGGTGGATTCCAGTGGGGACGAATTGATAATCTGTGAGGAGGGGGATGTACACGGTGATATATCGGAGGATGATGATGAGGTGGACATCTTGCCTCTGTAGAGCCAGTTTGTGCAAGGAGAGATTAATTGCTTCTTTTTTGGTGGGGGTCCAAACCAACCCGTCATTTCAGTCACAGTCGTGTGGCAGACCCTGTCACTGAAATGATGGGTTGGTTAAAGTGTGCATGTCCTGTTTATACAACATAAGGGTGGGTGGGAGGGCCCAAGGACAATTCCATCTTGCACCTCTTTTTTCTTTAATTTTTCTTTGCGTCATGTGCTGTTTGGGGAGGGTTTTTTGGAAGGGACATCCTGCATGACACTGCAGTGCCACTCCTAGATGGGCCCGGTGTTTGTGTCGGCCACTAGGGTCGCTTATCTTACTCACACAGCTACCTCATTGCGCCTCTTTTTTTCTTTGCGTCATGTGCTGTTTGGGGAGGGTTTTTTGGAAGGGACATCCTGCGTGACACTGCAGTGACACTCCTAGATGGGCCCGGTGTTTGTGTCGGCCACTAGGGTCGCTTACCTTACTCACACAGCTACCTCATTGCGCCTCTTTTTTTCTTTGCGTCATGTGCTGTTTGTGGAGGGTTTTTTGGAAGGGACATCCTGCGTGACACTGCAGTGACACTCCTAGATGGGCCCGGTGTTTGTGTCGGCCACTAGGGTCGCTTAGCTTAGTCATCCAGCGACCTAGGTGCAAATTTTAGGACTAAAAATAATATTGTGAGGTGTGAGGTATTCAGAATAGACTGAAAATGAGTGTAAATTATGGTTTTTGAGGTTAATAATACTTTGGGATCAAAATGACCCCCAAATTCTATGATTTAAGCTGTTTTTTAGTGTTTTTTGAAAAAAACACCCGAATCCAAAACACACCCGAATCCGACAAAAAAAATTCGGTGAGGTTTTGCCAAAACGCGGTCGAACCCAAAACACGGCCGCGGAACCAAACCCAAAACCAAAACACAAAACCCGAAAAATTTCCGGCGCTCATCTCTAAAATAGAGTACTGTCTGGACAGTGTTATTAATAAATGTAAGAGTTGCTTTTATCATGTAAAAGACCTTACAAAATAAAAGTACAACTTCAATTCAATTACACCATCCTTTATTTTTCCCTTTTAAAAATTGTAAATGGAATATTTCAACTGTCACAGTTCAAATGAAAATATCAATTAAGTAACGCAAATAGGTGCCTACGATTTCATGTAATATACTACCACATACCTCCCAACATTCTTCCTCATGAAAGAGGGACACACGTGCAGCGAAGACGTGCGCGCTCCTGAATAGGGGGTGTGGCCTGTGAAAGGGGTGTGGCTTCATTGGAGGACCCACAATCGCGAGCCACGCCCCCTTTTTCGTCACTGAGGGGGCATGCCCAGGGCTCCGTGAGCTGCTGGCATGCCCCCTCTCCTCCTGTCTCCACTGAATAGACGCTGTGTGCATGTGCACAGTGTCTATTCACCGCAGCGAGTGCAGGAGCCTCCCAACTGCCCCCACCACCGCGGGACAATGCGACCAGCGAGTGGGACAACAGGACAGTCCCAAAAAAACTGGGCCTGTCCCACGAAAATCGGGACAGTTGGGAGGTATGCTATCACTGTTCCAGATGCAATCAGTCAGAAGAGGCTAGCAATCGTCATCACCATCAGCACATACACAAATGTATGTTTTACACACACTCTGCATGAGTCTAGACCAGGCATGTCCAAACTGCGGCCCTCCAGCTGTTGAGAAACTACACTTCCCAGCATGCCCTGACACACCTTTAGCATTCTCTGACAGCAAAACTGTGTCAGGGCATGCTGGGATATGTAGTTTCACAACAGCTGGAGGGCCACAGTTTGGACATGCCTGGTCTAGGGCTCATTATTAACGTAGCATGTAGGTGCAAAATGTATTCTGAATCATAACAACCAATCAGCAATTAACTTTTGTTTGTCTAGTGCAGGGTTGGGGAACCTTTGGCCCTCCAGCTATTGTTGAACTACACATACCAGCATGCCTTGCTACAGTTTTGCTATTTGGCCATGCTACAACTGTTGCAGGGCATGCTTGGATGTGTAGTTTAACAGCAGCTGAAGGGCCGAAGGTCCTGTCCTAGACCCCCTTCTGTTCTCCCTGTACACCTCTTCCCTGGGTGCGCTCATTAACTCCTTTGGCCTTCAATACCACCTCTATGCTGATGACACACAACTCTACCTCTCCTCTCCTGATCTGTCCCCCTCTGTCCTCTCTCAGGTCTCCAGCTGCCTCTCTGCCATCTCCTCCTGGATGTCTGAGCGCTCTCTGAAGCTCAACATGGACAAAACTGAACTCATTATCTTTCCCCCAGCCAGAGCAACACCCCCTACAAATATCTCTATCACTGTTGACAACACAATCATCTCCCCCGTTCCCCAACTCCGCTGCCTGGGCGTCACTCTTGACTCCTCCCTCTCCTTTGCACCCTACATCCAAGCTCTAGCGCAATCTTGTCGGTTCCAGCTACGCAACATTGCTCGCATCAGGCCATTTCTCTCCCAGAGTGCAACTAAACTCATCATCCACTCACTGGTCATCTCACGACCCGACTACTGCAATGTTCTCCTCACTGGCCTCACTTGCTCCCACCTCGCTCCCCTCCAATCTGTCCTCAACTCCGCAGCTAGGCTCATCTTCCTCTCCAGCCGCTCCTCATCTGCCACTCCCCTAGGACAAAATCTACACTGGCTCCCAGTTCTCTACAGAATCCTCTCCAAACTCCTTACCCTCACATACAAGGCCATCTCTAATTCCACTGCTCCCTACATCTCCAACCTCCTCTCCCTTCATACTCCCTCCCACCCACTACGGTCGGCCGATGACCGCCGCCTCTCCTCTGCATTGGTCACTGCTTACCATGCACGAGTTCAAGATTTTGCCCGTGCTGCACCCTTCAGTGGAACGCGCTCCCTCGCTCCATTAGACTTTCCCCAACCTTGCAAAGCTTTAAATGGGCACTGAAAACCCACCTATTTATCAAAGCGTACCCCTCCGATGCATAACCTAGTCCTTAGGCTGCTCCTCCATCCCCCTGCCATATGCCTTGAACATCTCTGCTTTGCCTGCATACTGCCATCAGGCTTCCTCCTGCTTGCTTGCACCTCATGTCATCTGTCTGTGGCCCCTCCCCACTAGATTGTTAGCTCTTCAGAGCAGGGCCCTCTTTCCTCTTGTTGTCTAAGCCCTCTTCTCGACACATTTCACTAAGCGACCATCTTTACCTGCTTTTTCTCCTACTGGTAAAGGCTCCTCTCTATCTATGGCCGCCAGCCCCAAGTAGTACAATGATTACCCCCTCGCTACTTACATCTAAGCTGTATTATGTTTTGAGAATTGTGGTGCTCTTTGTTACCTGTACTCTAATTTTGTTATTTATTTACTGTAATGCTAAGTTTTGTCTCCCTGTACTGTCTTTTGTTCGGCGCTGCGAAACACTTGTGGTGCCCTATAAATAAAATGTAATAATAATAATAAGAATAATAAGAATAATAATCCCTGGTCTACTGCAAGGCTCATAGTGGCATGAGTGTGGCACTTGTCATCTTGGATGACTTTGTAGTATTGTGTTGGTGCAGTGGATGGCATATGGGAGGGGTATCTGGCACACTGGGTGACCTATGGGATGCCCCTGTCATAGTGGATGACCTATAAGAATGGAAACTGGCACAGTGATGGTTATTTGGGGCCAACTTGAACAGTTGATGGCCAATTATAAGCACCTGGCACAATGAATGGCATTGGTCACAATAGCTGGCCTTTGCAGTGATTAACTGGCACAGTGGATGGCATGTTTTGCTAACATGCCATGTACTTTTTATTTATTATTATTATTTATCACCAGTTATGTATATAGCGTACACATATTCCGCAGCGCTTTACAGAGAAAATTTGACCATTTACATCAGTCCCTGCTCCAGTGGAGCTTACACTCTATATTCCTTAACACATATACACATATTCACGCTAGGGTTAATATTGTTGGGATCCAATTAACCTACCAGTATATTTTTGGATTGTGGGAGGAAAACAGAGTACCAAGAGGAAACCCACGCAAGTACGGGGAGAATATACAAACTCCACACAGTTAGGGCCATGGTGGGAATTGAACCCATGATCTCAGTGTTGTGAGGCAGTAATGCTAACCATTACACTATCCGTACTGCCCGTACTGTGAAAGTGGTTTACGAATGTGTTGAGTGTGGGAGGGTACCATGCCCCCAGGTATTTGAAGACCTTAACGAGACTGTACTGCAGCCAGAGCCAAATTGAGTCATGTTGATAACATTAGTGATTCCTGTCATCTCAAACTTCTTAAAGTCTATAGCCAAGGAGATACATCAGCTGGAGCATTGATGGGGTAACTAACTTCCAAACGTTGGGATTCCTAGACATGCAACTCAATGGTTCTACTATTCGTGGGAAGAGGGAAGCTTTATTGAGAAGAGCTATTTGGAAGTGGAGTTCTCCTTTAAGTGTGGTGCCTGCATGTTATGCTATGCATCTCATTTAGGTAGGGAGAACTCTGCCTAGAGACAGCATAGTGTAGTATGTGCTGTGAATACGCTATTGATCCCTATATTTGCATTTAAGATCAATTATATTCCTGGTATTAACATGCATGAAACAAGACAGAGTAAACTGTAAATAATGTTTTTATAAACTGTAAATAAATGTTTATACTTACCAATGCTACTGTTGTATTTCAGACGCTTTTTGAGCATTACAATGGAATATGTTGCCAGTATTATGTCATGATGTGCTGGATGTTGGATAGAACCACTGAGCCCACTCAGAAAGTTCTAAGCTGTTTTTACTGCATTGCGTCAGAGAGAAGGACCAGAGCTATATTGCTCCGGAGCACTTCCATAGCCCCCACCTTCACATCTTAACTCTCTACATCTCACAGTCCCACAGGTCATGTACAACTAGGTAAAAGCTGGTGTGATGGGCGGAACCCCGGAATACATCTCCTGGTGCTTCAGCATTAACCCTACAGAATCCAAGGACTTTCTGTTTGCAATGTATATATTATTAGGAGTAATGGCACTAATGATTGCATAAAATTTAAATCAAAATCATCACCCAAGTGTCATTTTTAGTGGAATCATTTATGACAAGCATGCTGTACATACTGTATATACTGGCCCACAATGCAAGAGCATGATTACCAACTACTGAACTGTGCATTCTGTATAAACCTAAAAGATTGGGAAAGGCCTAGATAGACTTTGCATCAACTGCAGTTTTATTCATAGGGCCTGGGGCCTGCTTCTGATTTGTACGCAACACCGATGTGTTCACAAATGGTCAATGCACTGCTACTGCACAAAAGTGAATATCCTAAGAAACCCTTACTCATACTTACCTACATTTCTTTTCTCCTCTCCGGGAGATACCTGGAGAGGAGAAGCAGGTGGGCGGTGATGGGGGCGGGACTGAGCCAATGGCACCATTAGGCCCCACCCACTGCACGTGAAAATACCGTGATTGGTCGGTATTTGCATAGGGGTGGAGCTTCAACAACGCATTTTGCATATAATCGCGTCATTAAGCCCCAGCCCCTCCACCAGGTCTGCGATTTTGCCCTATTTAGCTACCCATTCTGCCCACTTCCCTCGGAAGTGGGCAGGATGCAGGAGGAGTGCCCACTCTTCCGGGGCTGCGGGGGACTACCCGAGAAACCGTGTGTCTCCCGCAGAATCCGGGAGAGTAGGTAAGTATGCACATACAGTTGTGTACTTAGGGGGTAATTCAGAGTAGATCGCAGCAGCAAATTTGTTAGCAGTTGGGCAAAACCATGTGCACTGCAGGTGTGGCAGATATAACATTTGCAGAGAGAGTTAGATTCGGGTGGGTTATTTTGTTTCTGTGCAGGGTAAATAGTGGCTGCTTTATTTTTACACTGCAATTTAGATTTCAGTTTGAACACACCCCACCCAAATCTAACTCTCTCTGCACATGTTATATCTGCCCCCCACCCCCCACCCCCCTGCAGTGCACATGGTTTTGCCCAACTGCTAACAAATTTCCTGCTGCGATCAACTCTGAATTAGGCCCTTAGGGCCATATTCAGAGATGAACACAGACCGCTGTATATGCAGCCAGATCTGTGTTCATCTACTCACATGCTGGGGGCCGCCCAGCACAGGGCAAGGCTACCCAGCATGTGTGAGGTCACCTACCGATGCGTCCACAATCTATTTGTTGACGCATCGGAACTAAGGTTGACCCCTGACAGCGCAGCCTGGTTGTTCTCTCAGGCAGTCGGTCGCTATTTTTTTAATCGGAAACAGTCCCGGCCCTCCTCCATTCAGCCCGCATCGCCCCTCCAACACCGCGTCGCCACCCTGCAAATGGCCACCGCTGTCAATTGGGGATGTGATTAGCATTAGCAGCCGGGTCTGAATGACCGCCTCAGTTGCTAGTACATAAGAAGACAATTGTGAGGCATTTGCGAATATGGATGGAGACTGGGTGGTAACCAAAAATAAATGCAAAAAGACTCTGTGTTGTGGGTGTGTAAAGGGAGTATCATAGGCGTGCTTGTGCAGGCGGCTGAGTACTCTCTCGCAGTACTGCTGCCACAGTGGCCATATTAGCTAAAAGTTAGAGTGCTATCTGTGTGACCAGAAGTTACGCGAGCCACCAATGTCTGCTGATGTTTTTCCGATGTTCGAGTTTGCACAGTCCATATGGTGGATCTGCACAACACTCAGATGGATTGGTATGATATCCTGGTGCTCGGCATGCCATCAGAATCCTGACAGCAGAATCCTGATGGATTTTGGAAACCTAATTCTAACCCTAACCTACCCATCCCACAGCCTAACCCTAAATGTCAACCCCTGCAGCCTAACCTTAACCCTCCCCTCTCACAGCCTAACCCTGACCTTCCCCCTTGTGAATAACGCTAACTCCAATATTTACCATTGGGATTTTGAACGTCGGGATTCTGTTGCCTGGATTCTGTCAGCATGCTGAGCACCAGGATAATGACTACATCCCACTCAAACTCGTCTCCCGTTCATACACATGGAGACTGCTTACACTGCTTAAAATAGAATTTGCATATTTTAGCACTGTAACTGCATAAGCGATCGCATTTGTGGCAGCATTAACGTACACAACAGAATCAGGGGCAAAATCATAAATCAAAATGTAGAAAACCAAGTTATATAGGGGGTAATTCAGAGGTGATCGTAGATGTGCTAAATTTAGCACAGCTACGATCAGTTACTCTGACATGCGGGGGGACGCCCAGCACAGGGCTAGTCCGCCCTGCATGTCAGGCCCTGCCCCCCACACAGGTACAAAAGCATCGCCCACTGACGATGCTTTTGTACCTGACAAGTAGCTCCCTGCCTGCTCATCTCCTGAGCACTGGCAGGGAGCTACTGGCCGCATCCAGGCTGCCGCGGCCGACCCCCGTAACAGTCCAGACACGCCTCCGTTGTCCAGACTGCACCCCGCCAATAGCATCTCACTGGGCTCCCGGGATGCGCTCGTGCAGTGCGGCCGTGTGCACTCCACAAAAAAATTCAGACTGCGATCACTGCCGCTGCAGCAATCCAGTCTGAATTAGCCCCATAATTTTGATATTCTGATACAAAAAATTAGTGAACTGAGCAAAGAAAGGGGTCACAAAGCAAAAATGCTGAGGTGCATGAGAAACCCCATATTTGGAGGTACCATTTGCATTGATGCACAAGCACAGTTGTAAGTAGGGTTGTGCAATTGGTGCCACCAACGCACAAGGCTGAAGGGGTGGTGGTACCTGTATTTGGCTTGAAAAGACCTTGAAGGACACCCTGTAACCTGGAGGGCTGCCCAGAACATCCTTAGTACAGTATGTACCATGTGTGCTTAGTGCTTCCAGACCCCTCTTCTGTAGCCTCAAAACGGCACCTGCGCTGAGGGCAGGGCAGTGATGAGGCTGGTCCAAAGTAAAGATGTGCCCTGCTATGCCCCTGTGCATGAGTTCATCTACATTAGGTATACTAAGCAAGATGGTGGCATTTGCAGGGGTGGGCAGAAGTTTCATCAGTATTGCAAAGTTCTCAGTGGGCGCATCAGTGCAAGTAGTTTTTCACAGTTGTGCAGAAAAATGTGATTTACGGTATATTGTACACTTAGGGGGTGATTCCGAGTTGTTCACTCGCTAGCTGCTTTTAGCAGCATTGCACACGCTAAGCCGCCGCCCTCTGGGAGTGTATCTTAGCATAGCAGAATTGCGAACGAAAGATTAGCAGAATTGCGAATAGAAATTTCTTAGCAGTTTCTGAGTAGCTAGAGACTTACTCACAGATTGCGATCAGATCAGGCCGTTTCGTTCCTGGTTTGACGTCACACACACGCCCAGCGTTCGGCCAGCCACTCCCCCGTTTCTCCAGACACTCCCGCGTTTTTCCCTGACACACCTGCGTTTCTCCGCACACTCCCAGAAAACGGCCAGTTTCCGCCCAGAAACACCCACTTCCTGTCAATCACACTCCGATCACTTCAACGATGAAAAATCTTCGTTCGGGCGTTAGTAAATCTACTAAGTTTTGTGCTAAAATACTTAGCGCATGCGCACTGCGTACCATGCGCATTTTTGTCTTAATCGCTCCGTTGCGAAAATCGGCAACAAGCGAACAACTCGGAATGACCCCCTTAGAGAGAAGCAGATTTTTTTCAGGAGGTTTCAAACAAAAGTATCACATGCATTTAACATTTTTTTTTTAAAAAGTTAATTGATATATTGGCAATTTGACCAAGTCTAATAATGACGCACTGGAAGTCCCAGAATGAAACCAAATGCTGATTCTCAGCAATAAGTCTGCCCAAAGCACCAATTGCGAGTAGTCTTTTAAAATCACCAATGTTATATTCATTTACAAATTCAGCTGAACTGCAAAAAATTAAAGCTTCATATACTCTGTTTAAGAAAAGATAGCAGATATGAAAGCAAGCCTTGACTGAACAATATAAATTACTAATATATAAATTGCTCACTTTGATTACATTTAATAATACAGTATAAATTCTTTTTATTCTTTTTATTTTATTTTTTTTATTGCACAAACATTTGCAGTGGATAATATTAGGGATAGCTGGTCAAAATCCCGACATGGGTTGTTCGCTCGCTAGAAGTTTTTAGCAGCCGTGCAAACGCTATGCCGCCTCCCACTGGGAGTGTATTTTAGCTTAGCAGAAGTGCGAACGAAAGGTTCGCAGAGCGGCTACAAAAAATGTTTGTGCAGTGTCAGAGTAGCTTCAGACCTACTCAGCGCTTGCGAAGACTTCAGACTGTTCAGTTCCTGTTTTGACGTCACGAACACGCCCTGCGTTCGCCCAGCCACGCCTGTGTTTTTCCTGGCACTACTGCGTTTTTTCGAACACTCCCTGAAAACGGTCAGTTGACACCCAGAAACGCCCACTTCATGTCAATCACTCTGCGGCCAGCAGTGCGACTGAAAAGCTTCGCTAGACCTTGTGTAAAACTACATTGTTCGTTGCAGTTGTACGACGTGCGTGCGCATTGCGCCACATACGCATGCGCAGAAATGCAGGTTTTTTGCCTGACCGCAGCGCAGCGAACGAAATCTGCTAGCGAACAACTCGGAATACCCCCATGGTCAAAATCCCGACATTTAAATGTCGACAGGTCAAAAAGTCTACATGAGATTTCCATGATTTTTTAATTGAAACCGACTTGTTCATACTTTACCATCCCAGCGGACCTGGAGTGGGAATATAATAGTGCGCCGAGCGCAGAAGAGGCACCATGCCCGAAGCATGCCGAGTGCAGCGCGCCATGCGAGGGGACACGGTACACTTGTACATGGTACGGTGTCCATGTCGACCTCTGTTGACATACACACACAAAAACAATTCAAATTTTGTGTCGACTTTTTGACCTGTCGACATTTTTAATGTCTGTATTTTGACCTTGTCTGTATTTTAAATGTTGGTACTTTGACCTTGTCGGTATTTTGACTTGTCAGGATTTTGACCATCGTTCAATTGTTGTTGGTATTTTGACCGTCGGGATTTCATACTAAACCCAGGCTCACTATTTCTTAATAGAGTAGCCCACGGGACTGGCATCAGTAGTGACAGGAGGCAGTGCCAAAGCCACCCCATACCTTCCTGAGGTCCTCTGCTAGAACTGCATGATACAGTATGGCCGGTTTTGTCTGGTCATGAATATATTAGCGGGATTGTCTGCTGGGATTAAATGACTTGTCTTCATTCATTGCTGTGGAGAAATATTTAGAAGGCTATTGATCTGCTTAGAAGAGACGCCAGCAGCCTCTGAGGCATGTAATTAGTGGGAAATTTACTTTGTTTATTTTGTGCTTTTTGTTTTGTCAAATGTAATTTTCAAGAGATAAAGAGACAGTTTCTTGGCCCTGAGCCTCCTAATCAGTGAGATGATGGAGCTAGAGAATTTCTCATCAGGAAGATGGGGATACTGAGAGATGCTATACAGATATTTAATGTCATGGAATTGGCTGAATTAGAGCAACACCCTTTTTAACCATTTCATTTGTACCAATTAAAGAGAGGGAGGGGGGCTTGGTTCTTCACCATAAGGGATTTCAAGGCAGAGAGCTGCAGTGGTTTTCAAAGTGCTGTAATGCTCCTCAGTATATCAAGAACAGGAGTTGGCCGATCCTGCGTCACTGGTGGGGGCCATGCTGATCTCGCTGGGTAATAAAGAGGTGTCATTTAGATTTAGTGCGGCTGCAGTTCTGGCTTGTTCTGCTGAAGAAAGAGTTTATGTAAAATACAATGAGCTGAGACAGGCACTTAGCCCCCTGCTACACATGGCCATGATCCTTCTTCCTAACAGGTTCATATTTATTACAGGTGAAAACGTATTGATCTGTAATACGTTTCAGGCACTTGAATGTAAGCTCTGGCTGTTTATCAGAAGCATAATGCAGCTGTGACCAAGTCCAATATAGGGGTCCAGGCCAGTAGCGGATCTTGCCACGGGCAAGCAAGACTTTTGCCCGGGGCGCCGGCGCCATCCGGAGGGCGCCGCAACGTGGCAAGATCCGCTACTGTGCCCCCCCCCAGCCGTTGTGCTCTGAAGGGAACCAGATGCTACGCGTCTAGTTTCCCTTCGTGGAGGGGACCTTTGCTGTGCGGTGCGCGATGACGTCATCGCGCACCGACAGCATTGTGGCACAGAGACGCTAGGGGTCATAATTGACCTCTAGTGTCTATGCTGATCGAGGAGAGGAGCGGCGCCGGCGGCTGGCTGCAGCGGTCTGGATCAGGAACGGGGATAGTAAGTATACTTTTTTTTTTATTCCAGCGGCGCTACAAGGAGCACAAATGGGGCGTTACTGACCACGCCCCCGTGTGAAGCCACGCCCCTATAGTTTTGCCCAGGGCGCAACCACAGCCAGAACCAGCACTGGTCCAGGCTGCAACCCAATATGTACTGTAAGCTGCCCACCTGTGACTGCACCTGTGACCTCCACTGTAACATACTGCAGCACTAGTACCCACAACCCTTTCCTCTACTTTGTCTTTTTGTCACAGTGCAGAGACCAAAAAAATGACTCCCCCAATTACATTCACGCGGAGAAGAGGAAAGTGACAAAACAGAAGTTGCTCTGTCACCCAGACTTTTGAGCATTGACGGTAGTTTTATTTATAGGGAACACTCCGTTATTTAGGAACACTGGTACACCCAGTTATTTAGGAACAGGGGAACACTCAGTTATTTAGGAACACTGGTACACCCAGTTATTTAGGAACAGGGGAACACTCAGTTATTTAGGAACACTGGTACACCCAGTTATTTAGGAACAGGGGAACACTCAGTTATTTAGGAACACTGGTACACTCAGTTATTTAGGAACAGGGGAACACTCAGTTATTTAGGAACACTGGTACACCCAGTTATTTAGGAACAGGGGTACACTCAGTTATTTAAGGACACTGGTGGTCATTCTGAGTTGATCGCTAGCTGCCGTTCGGAGCGCAGCGATCAGGCTAAAAATCGGCACTTCTGTGCATGCGTATGGTGCGCAGTGAGCACACGTGACATACTTTCACACAAGACTATGTAGTTTCACACAAGGTCTAGCGACGCTTTTCAGTCGCACTGCTGTTTGTACAGTGACTGACAGGAAGTGGGTGTTTCTGGGAGCGTTTTCGGGGAGCGTGTGTAAAAACGCAGGCGTGCCCAATAAAAACGCAGGAGTGGCTGGGGAAACGGGGGAGTGGCTGGCGAACGCAGGGCGTGTTTGTGACGTCAAAACAGGAACTAAACAGTCTGAAGTGATCGCTAGCTAGAAGTAAGTCTCGAGCTACTCAGAAACTGCACAATCTTTTTTTGTAGCAGCGCTGCGATCCTTTCGTTCACACTTCTGCTAAGCTAAGATACACTCCCCGAGGGCGGCGGCTTAGCGTTTGCACTGCTGCTAAAAGCAGCTAGCGATCGAACAACTTGAAATGAGGGCCACTGTAACTGGAAATCAGATAAATCCCCAGCTGGGGAGGCAGCCAAACTCTGCAAATACATATTTATTTTATTATCTTCTAGAGCAGTGATCGCCAACCCGTCGCTCGCGAGCTACCGGTAGCTCGCCTAAGTATTTTCGGTAGCTCGCAAGCGGACGGGCTTGGCAAGTCACTGGCACTCCTCCTCCCCTCCTCCCTTCATTTTCACTATGGTGCCGGCCGTCAGCCAATCAGAGCTCGTGGACCGGCAGCGGCGGCACCTGATTGGCTGCCGGAACGCGAGCTTTGATTGGCTCACATACCAGCACCATATTGCAAATGCCCACCACTGCGCCGCCGCCAGAGACTCTGCCACCCTCTCCCCGGAGTCCGGAATGCACAGGAGAGGCGCGCGCTGCGCTGTCCTCCCCTTCCGTCCCTCATACAGGAGTAGTAGCAACGGCGCCAACAGCGGTGAGCACTGTGGGGGGCATTGTATCTGGCACTGCGTGGGGGGGGGCATTGTATCTGGCATTGTGGGGGCACTGTATCTGGCACTGGGGGGCATTGCATATGGCACTGTGAGGGCACTGTATCTGGCACTGGGGCACTGTATCTGACACTGTGGGGGGCACTGTATCTGGCACTGTGGGGCACTGTATCTTGCACTGGGGCTCTGTATCTGGCACTGTGAAGGCACTGTATCTGGCACTGTGGGGGCACTATCTGGCACTGTGGGGGCAGCATTGTATCTGGCACTGTGGGGGCACTGTATCTGGCACTGGGGCACTGTATCTGACACTGTGGGGGCACTGTATCTGGCACTGTGGTGGCACTGTATCTGGCACTGGGGCATTGTATCTGGCACTGTGTGGGCACTGTATCTGGCACTGTGGGGGCACTGTATCTGGCACTGTGGGGGCCCTGTATCTGGCACTGTGGGGGCATTGTATCTGGCACTGTGGGGCACTGTATCTGGCACTGTCGGGGGCATTGTATCTGGCACTGGGGCACTGTATCTGGCACTGTGGGGGCACTGTATCTGGCACTTTGGGGGCACTGTCTGGCACTGTGGGGGCACTGCATCTGGCACTGTGGGCGCATTGTATCTGGCACTGTGGGGGTACTGTATCTGGCACTGTGGGAGCATTGTATCTGGCACTGTGGGGGGCACTGTATCTGACACTGTGGGGGGCATTGTATCTGGCACTGGTAGGGGCATTGTATCTGGCACTGGTAGGGGCATTATTTGTGTATCTGGCACTGCTGAGGGCATTATTTGTGTGTCTGGCACTGCTGGGGGGCATTATTTGTGTATCTGGCACTGCTGAGGGGCATTATTTGTGTATCTGGCACTGCTGAAGGGCATTATTTGTGTATCTGGCACTGCTGAGGGGCATTATTTGTGTGTCTGGCACTACTGGGGGGCATTATTTGTGTATCTGGCACTGCTGAGGGGCATTATATGTGTATCTGGCACTGCTGAGGGGCATTATTGGTGTATCTGGCACTAATCTGGCACTGCTGAGGGGCATTATTGGTGTATCTGGCAGTGCTGAGGGGCATTATTTGTGTATCTGGCACTGCTGAAGGGTATTATTTGTGTATCTGGCACTGCTGAGGGGCATTATTGGTGTATCTGGCACTGCTGAGGAGCATTATTGGTGTATTTGGCACTGCTGAGGGGCATTAGTGTATCTGGCACTGCTGAAGGGCATTATTGGTGTATCTGGCACTGCTGAAGGGCATTATTTGTGTATCTGGCACTGCTGAGGGGCATTATTTGTGTGTCTGGCACTGCTGGGGGGGGCATTATTTGTGTATCTGGCACTGCTGAAGGGCATTATTGGTGAATCTGGCAATACTTGTAGTTGTGAGGCCACACCCACTTTGTGAGGCCACACCTACTTTCGCAGGACAAGCGCACATTGGGGGTAGCTCTTTCAGAGGTTTTACTTTCCGAAAGTAGCTCTCACCCCAATTAAGGTTGGAGACCACTGTTCTAGAGCTACCCAATAATTCTGCTCTGTGAGCCATGGGAAAAAGGCCTAATTCCAGTACCATTGATGGGGCTTGACCATTTCCCTACAGTTACATGGAAGGAATAGTGTCACCAAAGTTGTATCCCATGTGAAGCCATAATTACTGTCAGTGGTGTGTTACAGAGCTGCGGAAATGTGTAGCTGCTCCATCCATACTTAGTGGCAAAAATATTAAATGCCTTAAGGATCCAGGGCAGTATAACTTGTGCTGACAGGACTAAGGGGGACATTTACTAAGCAGTGATAAGAGCGGAGAAGTGAGCCAGTGGAGAAGTTGCCCTATCAACCAATCAGCAGCTCTGTATCATTTTATAGTATGCAAATTATAGATGTTACCTCAGTGCTGATTGGTTGCCATGGGCAACTTCTCCACTGGCTCACTTTGCCGCTCTTATCACTGCTTAGTAAATGTTCCCCTAAGTGTCAGGAGAAGATGTATTAAACCTTGGAGATAGATAAAGTAATAATAATAACAATTTTATTTATATAGCACTCTTTCTCCAATAGGACTAAAGGCACATTAACAGACATAATGAACATAATACAATACAAAAACTATGAAAATAATAAAGAGGTTTAGCTTTGTGTGAAATACAGAGAACAATGAAATAAAATAAAGAGTGTGGCGGCCATTTTGGGACATCAGTTGCAAGGATTATTCAGCCTATCCATGAAGGCTATAGGTGAGGCAGTCATTTTAGGTGCACTGCATAGGATTACACTAGGCAGGATAGGCAATGCTTGGAACTTATGACACACAATGGGAAAGATAGAAATGCTAGATGAGGTCTTTGCAAGTTTATCAAAACCATGCATTTTACACAGAACACCAGGCGGTGCAGCCATGTTGGTTGCACTACATTGTCTGCAATGTGCGAATGAGCACTACATGAAGATAAGACATACTAGAATAAAATTAACAGGATACCCACTACACAAATAATTCAACAAATCAGCTCCTTTCATTGTTCAAACGCAGCCTGTAAAATGACAGTTAGAAGCTGATTGGTTAGTACTTTATCTCTCTCCAAGCTTTTATACATCTCCCCCTCAGTCTTTATTAGAAAGCTGAGGTGACTGGGAATGTTGTCCCATGTACTAAATGTCACACTAGCTTCTGTCTGGGTCTGTGTATTTGGTCAGGGTCTACAAAGAAACAATCTTTGAAACACTTTATTTGTGAATCGTATGTATTGTCCACCATATTCTATAAAATGTTTTTATTTTAGAATATCTTCTATTTCTCCTATTTTAGGAATGTTTCAAAATGTTATGATCTCATATTTGGGGTGATACCTGGCAAGGTGAGAATTAAACACACTGGTCCCTAATAAAGACTGGATTAGGCGGGTATGGCTGTCTAAGTCAACCAGCAAAAGTCAACCAGCAAAAGGTCAACAGAGTCTAGGTCGACCCCAAGGGGTCGACAAGCACAAGGTCAACATGACAAAAAGGTCAACATGGAAAAGGTCGACACAGCAAAAGGTTGACATGAGGTTTTGTATTTTTTTGTCCCATTTACGCCATAAAGTGAATGAGAACCCCAATTAGTGCTCCGCGTCCCCTTGCATGGCGAGCAAAGGCAAGGTTCCACGCTCCGCTACAGCTGCGATTGCCACAGGATACTATTACCAATCATAAGGGGGTCTATTTACTAAGCCTTGGATGGAGATAAAGTCACTGGAGATAAAGTACCAACCAATCAGCTCCTAACTGTCATTTTTCAAACCCAGCCAGTGACTTGGCAGTTAGGAGCCGATTGGCTGATACTTTATCTCCATCCAAGGCTTAGAAAATAGACCCCTTAGTCCACGTGGATCATAAAGTATGAAAAAAGGTCAAAAAATTAAAAAAACTGGGGGGGGAAATCATGTTGACCTTTTGTCCATGTCGACCTTTTGGCCATGTCGTCCTAATGCCTGTTGACCTATTGACTGTCAACCTTATCCATGTGGACCTAGCATCCACATACCAGATCAGGCAGCTGGCACTGACTTCTTTTTAAGTAAGCCAAAAATGTATTGGGGCTAGGAAAGCTGCACAGTATAAGAGTAGGCGACACAGGACTGACTGTCATTGCAGCTAGTTTTCACTGTCAAGTGACTTCTCCATGTTATAGTATATGATCTTTCTCCTCATATAATTAAAAATGTTCCATCTATATAATACTAATAACAATATATATATATATATATATATATATATACACCTCCTTCTGTTGGGCAGAATGTTCTGTTTTCTAGAAGATGAACCTTAGCTGTAAATTTATCAACCCCTCTATTAATGTGGCCCTGACCTAGTTCCCAAGACTCGTGTTTAACTAATTTATGCCATCTCTCCACCACTAATAACAATGGCCTTCATTCCGAGTTGTTCGCTCGCAAGCTGCTTTTAGCAGCATTGCAAACGCTAGGCCGCCGCCCTCTGGGAGTGTATCTTAGCTTAGCAAAATAGCGAACGAAAGATTAGCAGAACTGCTACTAAATAAATCCTTGCAGTTTCTGAGTAGCTCCAGATCTACTCCTAGATTGCGATCACCTCAGTCCGTTCAGTTCCTGGTTTGACGTCACAAACGCGCCCTGCGTTCAGCCAGCCACTCCCCCGTTTCTCCAGACACTCCTGCATTTTTACCTGGCACGCCTGCGTTAACACACTCCCTGTAAACGCCGAGTTGCCGCCCAGAAACACCCACTTCCTGTCAATCACACTACGATCACTCGAGCGTTGGAAAAACGTCGCTCGAGCTTGTGTAAATCTACGAAGTTTTGTGTAAAATTACTAAGCGCATGCGCGCTGCGTACCATGCACATTTTCCACCTAATCACTCCGTTGCGAAAAACAGCAACGAGCAAACAACTCGGAATGACCCCCCCATGTGTAGAAATGTAACTATATTTCATCAGGGGGGGAATGTAGCAGGGTGTGAGAAAGTGAGAGATTTTGGGAGAGTTTTTCTGTTTTTTTCTTAAAGTGGCAATCATTTACATAGGGAAAACACCCTGGTTTTGCCATGTAAATGATCGCCACTTTAAAAAAAAAAAAAAAAGGGTGAATTCTCCCAAAATCTCTCACTTTCCGATTGTCACACCCTATTACATCTCCCCCCCCCCCCCCCCAAAAAAAAAATGTTTTGTCCATCCTCACTGTCTTTCAAGGGCCTAATGGGGCCTCTGGGCCAGAATGAAGAAATGAGTTGCTGCCCATACTGGTCTACCAGTATGTCATAGGCAGTGCCGTAACTAGGCATTTTAGTGCTGTGTGCAAGAAACGGCATGGCCCTCCCTTATGTAAAATCCGAGCAGTGCGCGCCATAGGCGCACGCAAAAAATTTAATGGCGTGGCTTCATGGGGAAGGGGTGTGGCCACAAAATAATACCAATTCATACTACTGTGCACAGTAGTCTCCATTATTCAAATTACGCCGCACAGTAGCGCCACTACACCAGGTAGGGAAAGGCACTGGTCAGCATGCTGGGTGGCCAAGCCAGCGATGGGCGGCCCCCAGCATGCTAGGAAAAGGATAGCAAATTCTGCTAATTAGCAGAATTTGCTATCCTTACTAAATTAGGCCCCCTGTCTCTTTAAAAGAGTGAGACAGGGCCTAAACCCATGATAGAAGCATACTGTGCATTTAAAATCCAAAAGATGCCTGAGAGCAATGCTCAGATTTTTGAAAGTCGGTGTAGGGACTGACCAAAAGGGAATGGCCGTGAAGGGGCTGGTCAGCTTAACAAACTATGCAATACTTTGGAACTAACATTCCCTGAATACAGATGAATTACAGTTTTAAGTTTTAATATTAGGCGAGTGCTGAATTTGTATAATTATTTTATTTAAATGGTGTGGTCACAAATACCCCTGGCACCGCAGACGTATGATTGCTGTGGATTCTAGCCTATTTTTTATATATAGAGAGAGAGAGAGAGAGAGAGAGAGAGAGAGAGAGAGATTTTTATTTCCATGTTACCGGGATATAAAATAAAATTCCAAAATAAATAGAGTATGTTTTAAATGGCATGCAACTTACTATTTTAAAGCCCCGTACACACGGGGGAGATGTGTGCTGAGGGATCTAGCACGGGTGTAGTACGGCTGACCGGCGGTCTCCTGACCGCCGGTCAGCTTACCGACGCCGGGATCCCGGCAGCATACCGACGCCGTGATCCCGGCGGGGAGGGGCGAGTGCAGCAAGCCCCTTGCGGGCTCGGTGGTCGCCACGGGTTCTATTCCCACTCTATGGGTGTCGTGGACACCCACGAGTGGAAATAGTCCCTGTTGGTCGGCATGCCAACCATCGGGACAGTGACCCGTCGGGCTGGTGGAGGAGCTCATGTGACTGTCGGTCAGCTGACCGGCGGTCACATGAATACCACCCATCTAGCACAGCATACCTCTAGAGCCGGCGATAGCGACGTGCAGGACCGCGCATCGCTGTCGCCGGCACCCTGTACACGGAGAGATCCGTGCTTAATTAGTCAGATTGCTTAGAATTTAAGCACGGATCTCTCTGTGTGTACCCCCTTAAGTAACTACTTTTTTAAATTAAATTACTGTATTTCTTTGCTTGCTATTTGCTATTATCTCGCAGTAGCAGAATCTGACAGTTACATTTCACTGCCTATTTCTGCCCTCTCTGTGTTCTGTAAAACAATGGGGATATTACTTTCAGATCATAAGCTGTACAGTGTGTATTTCCATGTAGATTTGCTAACGATATTTAATGCACAAAAAGGTAACATATAAGATGGAAAAGCAAATTAGCTTAAAAGTTGACAAACACTGGGGCAGATGTATTAACCTGGAGAAGACATAAGGAAGTGATAAACCATTGATATGTGCAAGGTGATAAAGAAGCCAGCCAATCAGATCCTAACTGTTAATTTACATATTAGAGCTGATTGGCTGGTGCCTTTATCACCTTGCACATATTACTGGTTTATCACTTCCTTATGCCTTCTCCAGGTTAATACATCTGCCCCACTGTCAGAAAACCTGCATGGAAATATGTATGTGTATAGATAAATTCTCTCTCTCTCTCTCTCTCTCTCTCTCTCTGTCTCTCTCTTTCTGTATGTAATTGTCCGTATGTGTATCTTTTTATCTATCTATCTTTCTATAAGTGACGTGCGGTCAGGTGAAGCCTCTCCTGTCATACTCCAGTTTTATTAAACTTATTATTTGTGTGTGTGATGTATCTATACAGTATTTCTCATGGAGGCTTCTCACTAATACCAGTCACATGTACAGCTGTACACATCCATCTGGGATCAGTATGAAATACCAACAATCAAAATCCCAACAACATTTGACCGATGGTCAAAATCCTGACAAGGTCAAAATATGTACATTTAAAATATCAACAAGGTCAAAATACTGACATTTAAAATGTCGACAGGTCAAAAAGTTGACATGTTTTTCATTGTTTTTTGTATGTCGACATAGGTTGGCATGGACACAGTTTAAGTGTGCCGTGCCCCCTCGCATAGCTCGCTGCTCTCGCCATGCTTCAGACGCTTCGGGGCACACTATTATATTCCCCATCCAGGTCCACTGGGATGGTAAAATATGAACAAGTCGGTTTCAATTAAAAAATCATGAAAAACTCATGTCGACTTTTCCACCTGTCGACATTTGAAATGTCGGTATTTTGACCTTGTCTGTATTTTAAATGTTGGTATTTTGACCATGTCGGGTTTTTGACCTTTTCAGGTTTTGTCTGTCGGTCATTGGTTGTCGGGATTTTGACCATCTGGATATTGATTGTAGGCAAATTGACTGCATCCCATCCAGCTGTGTTCCTCCTGTATATGATTGTCTACTTTCAGACTTCTTG
Source organism: Pseudophryne corroboree (assembly GCF_028390025.1). Taxonomy (NCBI): domain Eukaryota; kingdom Metazoa; phylum Chordata; class Amphibia; order Anura; family Myobatrachidae; genus Pseudophryne; species Pseudophryne corroboree. The sequence continues at coordinate 133,202,951 of NC_086449.1, read as the reverse complement.
ATGGATTTGAATTTATATGCGCCTTCCTGCAACTTTTATGCAGTCCTTAATCTTTCTAGGTTTGCGTTGTGCATTTCAGCAATACAGAATCATGACTTTTGTTGTTGCACTGACATAACTTGGATACAACTGAATTCAGCAATGTTTCATTCTATTCCAAAGCCACAACATGAAACAACTCATCCCCATTATATAGAAAAGTAACTGAAAGTTACAGAAACTACCAGAGAAGCAAAAGATGCAGTATGAATGAAACAGGTCTTAACATGGACAGCTTATTGAAGAAGTTTGATACATTAGAAATGGCTTTTCTACTTGATGTTAAGGCACTGAGCTTACAAGAGTGAAGTTTTCATATATATATATATATATATATATATATATACATACATACATACTGTATCTTTAGATGTTTTTTCTGTATAAAGTATGTAGATAATGATTATGACTAGTGATCACTTTAGGATTTGAATATAACATCTGGATAAGAGCAGATCTTAACAGATTCATAGGGTAGGAGGTTCTGGTATCATGGCCGTACAAGGTTTCCATCAGGGGCATTACTTTCCAGCTGCTGTGGAACCACAAATCCCAGCATGTTCTGCTAACTTATGGCAAGACTTGTAGTTCCATCAGAGATAGAAAGACATAGGTTGGCAACCTAAGTTTCAGGATATAGTTGCACCTTATATTGCCCATCACCAACTTCTGTTATAATGAATCCAAGAACCTTAGTTCCTGGATCTACCTCTGTTTGTAAAGACAACCCTAGTGACTCTCATTGAGCCTCCTAAAGAGTGGACAAGTGGAGAAGTTGCACATAGCAACCAATAATCTTCTACCTATCATTTTATATAATCTACTTGAATCTACTTGATAAATGCTATATAGAAGGTATAGCTTCTCCACTCTTGATAAGGCTTGTTACATCTGCACCAATGTATCCTGTTTGCATGTGAAATCCCAATTAAGTCATTATTGTTATCCCTGTATCCAAATGACCTATATTATTGCGCCCACAAACACATTGTACATTGACCCATATATAAAGCTGGTCTTCATCTTGGTGCTCCGCCAATTAGCAGTGATCATTCTCATCATCATACATATGGTTTGTAATAGACATGGATGTGACACATTTTCAGTTTGCTGCCTGGATTCTGTTTTGCCTCTTTATTATGAGAATAGTACACAGATCCACAAAAGCCACCAAGAAAATTATAGCTGCAGCTCTGCAATGCCTTGCATTCAGCAGTGTATGTGGGTAGGGTTAATGTGCAACACTGAAGTGATGAGTAGAAGGAAGGGTAATATCTAGGGGCAGATTCAATTGCTCGCATGTTGTGTTGCTCGGCCTCTTTTCCCAGGTAAAATGTCCAGAGATATTCAATAAGAAAACTATGATCAACCCAGGAGCACTACTGACCACAGGTAATGGAACACATCCCTTCTCCTCTAAATCAGGCTCTTCTCCTCTAAACAAAAAAACTATGTAATGCTGCAATAATGAAAAATGCGTATTTCATTCTGATTTAAAGGGAAAGGCAGCTGACAATATTGACAAGTATTGCTATGAAATATACTGCTAGTCGCATAGCAGTGAAAGGGTTAAAAAGTGACCAAGATGTCATGAGTTACCCCAGTGGTGCTGAAGATTACACTGCATGGACAAAGAAAGACTGGAAGTCCCTGGTTCTGAACTCACCTGCATTAACCTTGCACCACCAGGATGGGACGCGATTGGGTCTCTGCTTAAAGCGGTAGGTTTCATACTCTAAGTAAGGAAGGCAATATGACCATAGAGGTGATATGGGTGATCTATGACCCAATAAAAAAGTGTGGAGGTCTGTGGGCAACACGGGAGGTGGTCTGAAACATCGACCATTAAGGAGGTGGTATGGATTCTGAGCCACTAGGTAGGTGTATTGAATCATGGACCACTAAGGAGCTGGACAGGATTGTGGGTCACTAAAGAGGTGCACTGAATTATGGACCACTACGGAAGTGGAATGGATTGTGAGACACTAAAGAGGTGGATTGAATCATGGACCACTAAGGAGGTGGTGTGGATTGTGGGCCACTAAAGAGGTGCATTGGATTTGTGGGTCACAAGAGAAGTGAAGTGGATTGTGGACAATAAAGAGGTGGAGTGAATTCTGGATCTCAAGGTATGTGGAATGGATTGTGGGCCATGAGGGAGATGGAATGTAGTGTGTGCCATGAGGGTGTGGAGTTGATTGATAGTGAGGAGTTTTATTAGCTGGGAAACATTTTTTTCTGCTAAAATATTTATTTTTTGTCTTCACTTTCTTCTGCTGTAGATTCTTCATCCTCTTTTTCTTCCTCGCCCTCTTCCTCTGCTTCTTCTTCCTTACCCTCTTCATCTTCTTCACCTGTAGAAACAAACACATACATATGGGTGTGACAGCAATGTAATTACTGTCAATACTTTTATATAGACATTGGGCCTGATTCAGAGGTGGACGCTAATGCAGCCATGACTGCATCTTATCTACAAAGCGACTGAATCTCATAATTCATACAGAGACACCCAACAGTTGTGGTGCTAATCAACCACTCTGTGGAAATAGTCGCACCATCAGTCACACTTTTGAACATTGCACCTGCCCTATGGAGGTGCAGAATGTCCATCTGAATATGGCCGCCATAATTATTGCAACTACGGAACCAGCTGCAGTCACTAGCCACGGCACAGCCGCATCTGGCTTATCAGCACTGTTGCCTATAGGGATTGCCCACCTCTCTTTGCTCCCACCAGTGAAAATCATCACGATGCATGTGCAGTGTGACTCAGAAGCATGCACAGACTTAAATCACTGACTGCTTGTATCCGATGCCTCAACAACGTCCACCTCTGAATCAGGGCCATTGTATACTAACATGTAATATAATGTTTGATAGTAATCATTATCAGTTGGTTTCTGTGCCTTTAAGTTGTTACTGATTTTACCTTCTCCCTCGGCCTCTTCTCCCTCTGCCTCTTCTCCTTCATCTTCCTCTGCAGCCTCCTCTTCCTCCTCTGGGGGCTCTGCCTTTGCCTCTTCTGCCCTAGATGACTCAATGGTTTCCTCTACGTCAAGCTGCTCTTCTTGTACATGGCTGGCATAGTAGGTGGGGAATGAACGAGCGGAGATGTATGAGCTGCTCTGCAAGCTGTATGCAGATCGACCAAACACAGGAGCACTTTGTGTGTATCCACTGGTGATAGCCCCAACACCGGAGAAACTCAGCCTGGTCTCCTCTCCTTCCAGTAACTTCCTGCAGAGAGACAGGGATTTACCAGAGAGAAAGCACTTTTATGTTATTGCATAGTAGTGGAAAGATGATGGGAGGTGAGATAAGCATTGCAGGAGTATAGCAAGGCCTGCACCTCACACTATAGGTTTCCAAGAGACTACGGTTTTCAGAGTCAGAGAAATGACAGACATATGAGTAGAGAAATATTATAATTAGCCATAACTGAAATCAGGAGTACAAGACATGCATGCATTTGTTTAAAGCTATAAATCTAATTTAATACCTGTATGCAGCAATCTCTATGTCCAGTGCCATTTTAACGTTAAGCAGATCCTGGTACTCCTTCAGGTACCTCGCCATCTCACTCTTTGTATTCCTCAGCTCATCCTCTAATCTGTTTATGGCATCCTGTGGGCAAGAGAAGAACAGACTATTGCAGTATCTGCAGAGCAGCTCTACTATATACTGTAGATGGTCTGTGTTCCATCAGTGGGCAGACCTGCTTGGAATGATACATAGTGTATAGCAACAGTGATTGCAATTAAAAGTGAAAAGCTACAGACCTTTGTGTTTTTTCTAATTTATGGGTTTTGTATACAAATGTTACAATTATGTTATTAGTGTTCCCCTAATTCTATGCTAATTAGCCCATCTTGATAAAACAGGCTTAGACAACCTATGTTGCGAGATAGGTTGTGGAACTATAAGTACCAGCAGAGGTAGGAAGTTCTATATTCAAAACAGCTGAAGAAATATTTATTTAGAATAACAAGTTTTAAGTCTTAAAATACATATTCCTGAAGTACTGAATTTATTGCCACTGGAGATACAGGTGGGGTGGTCCACCTGTGCATGTAATAGTGTGAGAGATAGATGTTCTTCATTTGAATTGGTCTCTGGTATGCTGTGACTTTATGACACTGCATAATTTTGTGCAGGGAAGGGAGGCTTTGATATATATAGTAAGCAGCTTCCCTTTCAAAAGGACAAATAAAAGCTATTTAAGGATGCTTGCTTTTTTTCCCCCAGTTTCCTCATGTTAATTCATGAAGTTTTCACATTTGTTTAGATTGGAGAGAACAGCGCATATTTTCCAGACTTTGTACAGAATCACAACGAGATCCTTTACTAGCATAAATACACCTGCCCCTGCTAGGCGATAAAGAAAACATGCACGATAACAGTCCTGAGGACTGAAATTTGAGAAACAGTGGCAGATTTATTAAGCCTGGTGAAGTGATAAAGTGGAAGGAGATAATGCACCAGCCAGTCAGCTCCTAACTGTCATTTTTCAAACCCAGCCTGTGACATGGTAGTTAGGATCTGATTGGCTGGTCCTTTATCACCTTCCTCTTTATCACTTCTCCGAGTTTAGTAAATCTGCCCCACAGTGCGGAATGTCACGCTAAACACATCGCTAACAATGCGCTGTCCAAAGTGCTGAACCCCTCGCTAGCAATGCGCAATCCCAATCTACAATCTGCCACTTAATTACTTTTGTACCATCACCTACTTACATATACTATGCCACGGTCTTTAGACTAATGAACACCCCTTACACCCCCGTACCTGCATTCCTGCTATCTCTGAGCTCTGCTTGTCTTCCACGTCCTGGATCTGCCTCTGCAGCGCATCATTCACACCCCTGCAGGCATCGATCTCCAGTCCCTTGACTTTGAGCTGCCGCCGGGTCTCCGACACCTCGTCCTTGGCGCTCCGCACTGCGTCCGTGTTCCGCGCCGCGCTCTGCGTCAGGACCGTGAACCGAGACTTGAACCACTCCTCCGCGGACTGCATGTTCTTGGCCGCCAGCTTCTCGTACTGCGCCCGAATGTCGCGCAGCGCGGAGCTCAGGTCCGGCTTGGAGACGTCAACCTCCAAGGAGATCTGCGCGTACTGGATCTGCGCCTGCAGCTGCGCCAGCTCCTCATCGTGCACTTTCTTCAAGAAGGCGATCTCGTCCAGCAGGCTATCCATCCGCTTCTCCAGCTCCACTCTGGCCAGGGCGGCCGCGTCGGCCTCCTTCCTGACCTCCAGCAGCCTGGCCTCTGCGTCCTCCCGGCTGAGCGCCTCTTCCTCGTAGCGCGCCTGGAGCACCCGCAGCGCATCTTCCAGCCGCTCGCGCTCGGAGCGCAGGCTCTGGCGGTCCCCGGTGGCTTCTTCGTGCGCCAGGCGCAACTGTCGCACCTCCTGCTCGTAGAGGCTGCGCAGCCTGGAAGGCTCGCTGTGCTTCTGGCGCAGCAGATGGAGTTCGGCTTCCAGTACCTTGTTGCGCTTCTCCAGTTCATGGACCCTCTCGATGAAGTTGGCAAAGCGGTCGTTGAGGTCCTGGAGCTGCGCCTTCTCCTGGGTGCGCACTATCTTCAGGTCGCTGCTGATAGCCGCAACCTGCGTGAGGTCCAGGGAGTCAGCGCTGTGGAAGCGGGCGGAGGAAGAGGAAGAAGTGGCGTAACTGCGCCTCACCGAGCTGATGGCTGGGGAGTAGCTTGTCCGGCTCGGGGACACATAGCTGCTCCTGATGTGCACCCGGGGGCCACTCTCCACCACCCGGCGCTTGTAGGAGGTGTAGTACGGGTCGTAGCTGTAGGAGCTCATGGTGCAGTCTACTACTGAGCAGCACTAAGCAGAGCTCCCTCTTGCACATCTACTTATAGAGCATGGGACTGGACTGCGCAGGCGCACTGCAGGAGAGCTCGTTATCAGTCAGCACCAAGGACAGCACAGGGTCCTCGCTCCCTACTTCTGCTTGATATCCCACCAGAGCCTACTGGGCACAGCTGCACAGCCTCTTCTCTGGTCATAGATGCAGAGCTCTCGGGTTATACCTTGTGCAGTGCGGCTGCACAGTCCATGGCTGCTGGCTTGACAAGTTTATTCAAATGAATGGGTAAAATTAACCATTGAGACGCCAGACTATATATTGGGCAGCACGCTGAGTCTCTGAGGGTTACAGTAACCCCCTCTGCTGCCCATGTGTCCGTTCTGTCTGTTCTCTCGTTCAGTAGTGCAACACCTGCTTCATGCTTTTGGGGTAGGTAAATCCCAATGAGTTGATTTATGCCAGCTGACTGACAAAAATATATGAATGATACCAATGATACTGTATACAGTAAATATTTTTATTTTCTTGTTGTTAGGTCAACTCTATTGCTTGGTCCATTGGTAAATACAGGCTATATTATTTGAGTAATGTTTTCTCCATAGAGTCAGGCAGGTGGGCTTAGTTTACAGCTGGACAATACTAAAATACTGTAGATCACACACATGACATTATCATACATCTGACAGTTCAGTATTTGGGTACCAGGACAGAAGTGCACATGAGTGGGTTGGGAGATCATATTAGAAACAGAATATTGGTGCAGTGCTGTGAAGATTACAACATTCCGTCTGCTCACTGTGCTGGGATCCAGGTTGCTAAACAGTAACACAGAGCATTTTTCCACGATGCACTGTAGAAGCGGATCTATCTAAAGTCTGCTAATCGTACACGTAAAAATGTTTCATTAAATGATATAATAAAACACACGACAAATCTGCCAAGTCTGCTGTCTGTTTGCTTGTCTGATAAATTCAGAGTAGTCTAAAAAGTATACGGCCATGAATTGAATGTATTTATTAATATATTAGATATAATATGCACTACAGTTTATAATTCAGCAAAAGTGGAACTCTGCAAAACCAGTGAAGTTTTATGATATAAGTTGCTTACTTTTACTAAATACACACTATTTAATGCAAATGGGCTTGCAGCTTGCAATGGCAGTATCCATGTGTGGGGGTACAGTTTTCACTGTACCCCCACACCCCACCCCACAACCCCCAAAAAAAAAACACAAAAAGAAGGATGAGCGTGCGCCGAAGGCGCAGACACCGGAAAATGGGCGTGGCCACACTCCAGAAGGGGTGTGGCCACGCTCCAGAAGGGGTGTGGCCACTGAACATGGCCCACGATGCCAGTTACATTGCCCCACAGTGCCACATACAATGCCCCACAGTGCCGGATACATGCCCCACAGTGCCAGTTACATTGCCCCACAGTGCCGGATACATGCCCCACAGTGCCATATACATGCCCCACAGTGCCACAGCGTCGGGGAAATGGGCGTGGCCACACACCAGAAGGGGTGTGGCCATGCTCCAGAAGGGGTGTGGCCACTGAACATGGCCCACGATGCCAGTTACATTGCCCCACAGTGCCACATACAATGCCCCACAGTGCCGGATACATGCCCCACTCAGTGCCAGTTACATTGCCCCACAGTGCCGGATACATGCCCAACAGTGCCGTATACATGCCCCACAGTGCCAGATACATTTCCCCACAGTGCCAGATACATTGCCCCACAGTGCCAGATACATGCCCCACTCAGTGCCAGATACATGCCCCACAGTGCCGGATACATGCCCCACAGTGCCGTATACATGCCCCACAGTGCCAGATACATTGCCCCACAGTGCCAGATACATGCCCCACTCAGTGCCAGATACATGCCCCACAGTGCCAGATACATTGCCCCACTCAGTGCCAGATACATGCCCCACTCAGTGCCATATACATGCCCCACAGTGCCAGTAACATTGCCCCACAGTGCCAGTTACATTGCCCCACAGTGCCAGATACATTGCCCCACAGTGCCAGATACATGCCCCACTCAGTGCCAGATACATGCCCCACAGTGCCAGTTACATTGCCCCACAGTGCCAGTTACATTGCCCCACTGTGCCAGTTACATTGCCCCACAGTGCCAGATACATGCCCCACAGTGCCAGATACATTGCCCCACAGTGCCAGATACATGCCCAACTCAGTGCCAGTTACATGCCCCACAGTGCCAGTTACATTGCCCCACAGTGCCAGTTACATTGCCCCACAGTGCCAGATACATTGCCCCACAGTGCCAGATACATTGCCCCACAGTGCCAGATACATGCCCCACAGTGCCAGTTATATTGCCCCACAGTGCCAGTTACATTGCCCCACTGTGCCAGTTACATTGCCCCACAGTGCCAGATACATGCCCCACAGTGCCAGATACATGCCCCACTCAGTGCCAGATACATGCGCCACAGTGCCAGTTACATGCCCCACAGTGCCAGTTACATTGCCCCACTGTGCCAGTTACATTGCCCCACAGTGCCAGATACATGCCCCACAGTGCCAGATACATGCCCCACAGTGCCAGTTACATGCCCCACAGTGCCAGGCCCCACTCAGTGCCAGTTACATGCCCCATTTGGTGCCAGATACATGCCCCACTGTGCCGCCGCCGACCCCTTCCCCCCCCCCGGTCACTCACCGGCCGCCTTGTTGTTGATATGTGAGGAGAGGAGAGCGCAGCGCAGCACCTCTCCGTCCCCTCACCGCTCCAGGTCTCCGGCGGCTGTCTGGCGCCGGTACGCTAGCCAATCAGAGCTTGCAGACCGGCAGCCAATCAGGAGCCGGTCCGCAAGCTATGATTGGCTAACGCCGGAGACCGGACACAGCAGCGCTGCTAGTGCTGGCAGCGCTGCTAGTGCTGGCAGCGGCGGTGAGGGGAGGGAGAGACGCTGCGCGCTCCTCCCCTCACATTTAGGGTTGACGGGGGCGAGTGGGGCATGATGCCCTGGCCGCCGGCGGCGCCCCCCTCTCCTGGGCCTGCCAAGGCACCCAGGGCACGTGCCCCACTCGCCCTACCCTAGATACGCCTCTGATCACAGCACTCAGATTTTCACCAATTTGCAAAAAACATACCACAAGTATATACTGATGGCTAATATCAGTGGTGGATTTTACCTATGGGCTCCTTACTACAGGTCTGATTCAGAGTTGCACACAAGCCTGATTTTTTTAAAGAAGAATATCACCCAGACATAAATGACAAATGTAATAGAGACAATAGAAATAGAAAAGTTAAAATAATGAAGGCGGATACTACTAAAGTTGAAGTAGGGTTGACATTTTTATTGCTTCCTCCATCTTCTTCTTGGCTACTGGCTGGCTTGAAATTGTATTTGCTTCATAAATAATACCTAGGGCTGTGAAATACAGGATATACCCCAACATGGGTACATGAGTGTAATACAGAACAGACAGTGCTGAAATGCTGTTAAAGAAAAGATCACTGAGCTTTTCAAGAAATGCTTAAGAACAGGTTTTTGAATTAGATATATGATATCCAGAGAGTTGTGAGATGTTACAGACTATGGGGCAGATGTATTAACCTGGCGGAGGCATAAGGAAGTGATCAAGCAATGATATGTGCAAGGTAATAAACGTACCAGCCAATCAGCTCCAATATGTAAATCAGCAGTTAGGAGCTGATTGGCTGGTTAATTTATCACCTTGCACATATCACTGGTTTATCACTTCCTTATGCCTTCTCCAGGTTAATACATTAGCCCCTATGTTTCCCAAATGTATTTAGATGGATACATTTAATATGATACCTAATGTATTTGAAAAGTTCTAAAAATTGGGGGGAAGAGGAACTACCTGTGCACACTTTTCATTTTCTAGGTCATTGGACCACAGACCAATAAGATGTGGGAAATTCAGAGATTTTGCATTTATATACCTATGAGGTTTGGATTTTTGTTTAGTAACTGTTTAAATGAGATGTGTATAATTGTACAGTTCATACTGTATAAGTGGCAGAAGAGACTGGTGTAATTATCTATGACCGAGGTTCTCAACTCTAATCCAAAAGTACCACCAACAGGTCATGTTTTGTGGATTTCCTTAATCGTGCACAAATGAGTTAATCTATTTTGTATCACTGACCTGGTTTGAGGAGGTTGTGGACTCGGGGTTTCTTCCGATGACCGGGAAGTGGAACCGCAACTGGGCCGCAGCAGAGAAGGCCGGATGTAAGTCTTCCTCATGCAGGATCTGATCGGCAGACAGGAGGCACGTGCGGACGCTGAAGGTCTCCTGAAAGAGAGAACTTGACAGGTGCTGGTAAATCACGGAGGTGCTTGGAGGCACGGAGGTGCTTGGAGGCACGGAGGTGCTGGAGGCACGGAGGTGCTTGGAGGCACGGAGGTGCTTGGAGGCACGAATGTGCTGGAGGCACGGAGGTGCTTGGAGGCACGGATGTGCTGGAGGCACGGAGGTGCTTGGAGGCACGGAGGTGCTTGGAGGCACGCATGTGCTGGAGGCATGGAGGTGCTTGGAGGCACGGATGTGCTGGAGGCACTGAGGTGCTTGGAGGCACGGATGTGCTGGAGGCACGGAGGTGCTTGGAGGCACGGATGTGCTGGAGGCACGGAGGTGCTTGGAGGCACGGAGGTGCTTGGAGGCACGGATGTGCTGGAGGCACGGAGGTGCTTGGAGGCACGGAGGTGCTTGGAGGCATGGAGCACTGGAGATCACAGGTACAGTTGAACGATGATAGTCAGGCGCCGGAGCACTGCCCGGCGTCTGAATTTAAACTTCCCGCCAGGGCCTGATTGGAGGATGGGCCGATGACGTCACCCGCAGCTCCCGAGGACGTCGGACGTGGAGGCCTGCTAGACGGAGCGCCGGACGCCGGGACCCGCCAGCGAGGATGGCCGCACGGAGACCCAGCGCGCCCGGAGAGGTAAGTATGAAGACCGCGGTGCCGTGACAGTACCCCCTCCTCTAGGACTGGCCCCTGGACACTTTCCGGCTTCATAGGATGTCTAGCATGGAAGATCCGGACTAGTCGAGGAGCCGAGACCTCAGAAGCCTTTATCCAACTTCTCTCCTCAGGACCATATCCTTTCCATTCCACCAGATATTGCAGATTCTTGTGAAGGTAACGCGAGTCTAGAATATTTTTGATCTCGAAGTCTGTTCCTGTTTCAGTCTCCACTGAGGTGGGGCTAGAGGTCTTTGAATGGAAACGATTAAGGACGAGAGGACGAAGAAGAGAAACATGGAAGGCGTTCGGCATACGTAGGTGCGAAGGTAAACCCAGCTTGCAGACCACAGGATTCAGGACTTGTAGCACAGGGTAAGGACCGATGAATCTTGGAGCAAACTTCATGGTGGGCACCTTCAACCGGAGATTACGTGTGGACAGCCATACCCTGTCGCCAACCTTGTATTGTGGAGCGGCTCGCCGTTTCTTATCCGCAAAGAACTTGTACCGGACTGAAACCTTCTTAAGATTAGCATGAACTTTACTCCAAATTTGTCTGAAGTGTAGTAGAGTGGACGTTACAGCTGGAACCTCTTCCATCGGAAGGCTTAGTAATTCTGGAACACTTGGATGGAACCCATAGTTGATGAAAAATGGAGATTCACCAGTGGAAGAATGAAACGAATGATTATGGGCAAACTCTGCCCAAGGTAACAACTCCACCCAGTTGTCCTGTGAAGGGGAGAGATAAAGACGGAGGAAAGTCTCTAGATCTTGATTGACTCGTTCCGTTTGTCCATTCATTTGGGGATGATAAGCGGAGGAAAACTTAAGTTTAATCTGTAGAGTCGAACAGAGGGCTTTCCAAAACCTTGCGCTGAACTGTACCCCACGATCAGAGACTATTTCCTGTGGCAACCCATGCAACCGAAAATGTTCTTGGATGAACAGTAGAGCTAGTTTCGGGGCTGTTGGTAGACCAGTCAAAGGAACGAAGTGTGCCATCTTCGAAAAACGGTCGACGATTACCCAAACGGTGTTGCAACCCTTGGAATGGGGCAAGTCAGTGATGAAGTCCATGGAAATATGAGTCCAGGGTTTCATAGGAATGGACAGAGGACGAAGCAACCCAGCAGGAGGTAAACGGGGAGATTTATGCTGTGTACACTGGGGACAGGAATTAACGTAATCCTGTACATCCTTCCTCATGGAGTCCCACCAGTAAGATCTTTGCAGAAACTTGTACATCTTCTGGGCGCCGGGATGACCGGAGAATTTGGAGATATGGGCTCACTGAAGTATCCTCGACCGGAATTTGACCGGTACGGACATTCTTCCAGGAAGAGGACCTGGAGTAGTCGAGGCAGCAGAGACAGAAATTGGATTTAGAATTAAACTCCGTTCAAAGGAATCCTCATCATCTGTGGGAGTTTGTGAACGGGACAGTGCATCCGCTTTGGTATTGAAAGTCCCGGCTCGGTATTTGATAATGAAAGAAAATCGAGTGAAGAAGAGTGCCCATCTAGCTTGGTGAGGATTCAAGCACTGTGCGGTTTTGATATACAACAAATTTTTGTGATCAGTGTAAATGGTAGTCACATGTTTGGCCCCCTCTAAGAGATATCTCCACTCTTCCAAGGCAGATTTAATCGCCAAGAGTTCCTGGTCTCCAATAGTGTAATTCCGTTCAGCTGGAGAGAATTTACGAGAGTGAAAGCAGCACAGATGTAATTTCTTATCTGAGGCATACTGAGAGAGAACGGCCCCAACTCCGACCGAGGATGCGTCGACTTCTAGGAAGAAAGGTTCCTCGAAATTTGGTTGTTGGAGTACTGGAGCGGACATAAAAGCTGATTTCAAGTGGGAAAAGGCCTCTATGGCTTCGGGAGGCCACAAACCCGGGTTGGAACCCTTTCTCGTTAGGGCGGTAATGGGTGCAACAATGGTGGAGAAACCTCTAATGAACTTTCTATAATAGTTCGCAAAACCCAGGAACCTTTGTATTGCTTTCAAGGAGAGTGGCTGTGCCCAGTCCCGAATGGCAGAGAGTTTCTCCGGATCCATGCGAAGCTCCTTCCCCGAGATAATATAACCGAGGAACGGTATTGATGTTACTTCAAAGGTACACTTGGACATCTTGGCATAGAGATGATTCTCACGTAGACGGCGGAGTACCTCTTTGACTTGTAATCTGTGTTCAGCAAGGTCTTTTGAAAAAATCAGGATGTCATCCAAATACACCACGACACTTAGATATAACATGTCTCGTAATATTTCGTTGACGAATCCCTGGAAGACAGCAGAAGCATTGCTAAGACCGAACGGCATCACCAGGTACTCATAATGCCCATCCAGGGTATTGAAGGCGGTCTTCCATTCATCTCCCTCTCTGATGCGTATAAGGTTATAGGCCCCCCTCAAATCGAGCTTGGAAAAAACATGGGCACCACGGACTCTATCAAATAACTCTGTGATTAGAGGCAAGGGGTATTTATTTTTGATGGTAATATCATTTAAGCCGCGGTAGTCGATACATGGTCTTAACCCTCCGTCCTTTTTTTTCACGAAGAAAAAGCCCGCTCCAGCCGGGGAAGTAGAGGAGCGGATGAATCCCTTGTGAAGATTGGTTTTGATATAGTCAGACATAGCCTGTGTCTCTGAGAGGGACAGAGGATAAATGCGACCAAGAGGCGGCATTTTTCCAGGGATAAGGTCAATGGGGCAGTCCCAAGCTCTATGGGGTGGTAACTGGTCGGCTGCTTGTTCCGAAAACACATCTCTAAATTCTTGGTATGCCTCTGGAATAGGTTCCTCCTCCGCCTTAGAAGAAACACGAAGCGGACAAACAGGGGTGAGACAGTTAACGTGACAAAAAGAACCCCAAGACCGAATCTGTGCGGTCTTCCAATCGATATGGGGATTGTGACTTTTGAGCCAAGGTATTCCGAGAACCAGATCGTGATGCATTTCCGGGATCACCAGGAACTCCAAGTATTCTTGATGTAGAGCCCCGACCTGTAGTTTAACTGGAACCGTGCGTTCTGTTATGATACCCTTGGATATCCTAGTACCATTGATGGCTGTCAAGGAAATAGGCCGTTCGATGGACCGTACTTCCAAATTCAGGCTTTGAACACAGAGGGAAGAAACGAAATTCCCCGCAGCTCCAGAGTCCAACAGGGCTTCAAAAGACTTGGAAGTGGCCTTGGTGATTAACGTTACAGGAAGCAAACAGTCCGAAGTGGGAGAAGATTTGGTCGTAACCCCCAACTTGACTCCTCCGGAACAAGCTAGGCCTTCTCGTTTCCCGGACGGGATTTGCAGGACTTGATGAAGTGACCCGCAGCTCCGCAGTACAGGCAGAGCTTACCCTCATGACGACGTTGCCGCTCCTCCGGGACAATCGGGATCGGTTAATCTGCATGGGTTCGTCTGGACTTGGACCCACCGCTTGCCTTGCAGGAGGAAGCCGGAACCTAGAACGATCCGATCGACTACGTTCTCCTCCACGTTCCTGCATCCGGAGATCTACCTTGACACAGAGGGAGATCAATTCCTCTAAAGAATCCGGAAGCTCTCGAGTGACCAACTCGTCCTTCAGGCGATCAGAAAGACCGTTCCAGAAAGCAGCTCTCAGAGCCTCATTATTCCAACGAAGTTCAGAGGCAATGGTTTGGAAATGAACCACATACTGACCCACGGATCGGGAGCCTTGACGGATGCGGAGTAAGTCAGAAGAGGCCGAGGTCATCCTGCTGGGCTCGTCAAAATTCGTCAAAAAGACGTGATGAATTCGGAGTAATTGGAAACCAGTGAATCAGAACATTCCCATAATGGAGACACCCAGTCCAAGGCAGATCCTTCCAGCAGAGAAATAATATATGCTACCTTGGACCGGTCTGTAGGAAAGTTGTGAGCTAGCAGCTCGAAATGTACCTCGCATTGGTTTAAGAAACCACGACAATTCTTAGGATTCCCATTGTAACGGGATGGCGTAGGCAGCTGAAGGCGCGGAGTGGCACCGGCCGATGGTTGGACATTGCTGGAGGTGGCAAGTGGTGCAGCTACCGGAACTGGTGCCGGAATTACTGAGGCTAGAGACGCCTGAATCTGATCCAGACGTCCGGACAACTCCTGGAGGTACTGCATCACCTGACCTTGTGCCGCTTCCTGACTTTGTACATGGGAAGCCAGGTCCTGGATGGCACTTGAGTCCGTGTTCCGATTCCCCGGGTCCATGGGGCCTGAGTATACTATCACTGACCTGGTTTGAGGAGGTTGTGGACTCGGGGTTTCTTCCGATGACCGGGAAGTGGAACCGCAACTGGGCCGCAGCAGAGATGGCCGGATGTAAGTCTTCCTCATGCAGGATCTGATCGGCGGACAGGAGGCACGTGCGGACGCTGAAGGTCTCCTGAAAGAGAGAACTTGACAGGTGCTGGTAAATCACGGAGGTGCTGGAGGCACGGAGGTGCTGGAGGCACGGAGGTGCTTGGAGGCACGGAGGTGCTGGAGGCACGGAGGTGCTTGGAGGCACGGAGGTGCTTGGAGGCACGGAGGTGCTTGGAGGCACGAATGTGCTGGAGGCACGGAGGTGCTTGGAGGCACGGATGTGCTTGGAGGCACGGATGTGCTGGAGGCACGGAGGTGCTTGGAGGCACGGAGGTGCTTGGAGGCACGGATGTGCTGGAGGCACGGAGGTGCTTGGAGGCACGGATGTGCTGGAGGCACGGAGGTGCTTGGAGGCACGGATGTGCTGGAGGCACGGAGGTGCTTGGAGGCAAGGATGTGCTGGAGGCACGGAGGTGCTTGGAGGCACGGAGGTGCTTGGAGGCACGGAGGTGCTTGGAGGCACGGATGTGCTGGAGGCACGGAGGTGCTTGGAGGCACGGATGTGCTGGAGGCACGGAGGTGCTTGGAGGCACGGAGGTGCTTGGAGGCACGGAGGTGCTTGGAGGCAAGGATGTGCTGGAGGCACGGATGTGCTGGAGGCACGGAGGTGCTTGGAGGCACGGAGGTGCTTGGAGGCACGGAGGTGCTTGGAGGCACGGATGTGCTGGAGGCACGGAGGTGCTTGGAGGCACGGAGCACTGGAGATCACAGGTACAGTTGAACGATGATACTCAGGCGCCGGAGCACTGCCCGGCGTCTGAATTTAAACTTCCCGCCAAGGCCTGATTGGAGGACGGACCGATGACGTCACCCGCAGCTCCCGAGGACGTCGGACGTGGAGGCCTGCTAGACGGAGCGCCGGACGCCGGGACCCGCCAGCGAGGACGGCCGCACGGAGACCCAGCGCGCCCGGAGAGGTGAGTATGAAGACCGCGGCGCCGTGACATTTTGCTGGGTCAGTAATTATGCCACTCCCTTCCACGGAACATGACCTGGTAGTGGTATTTGCAGATAGTCAGAGACATCTTAATGTATAGGCACACTGGGCAGCTGCCCAGGGCCCCACAAATCTATGGTCCTTTGAGCAGGGGTGGGTGGTGGTTACATAATCAGAACTGGCCAGGCAGCATCCTGTACAGCATGGCCCAGCCTGCAGCCACACAGTGAATGATTGTGAGCATGCTGATTGGTGGATTGCTGGAGCTATCCGCAAATCAGAGCGCTGACAGCCATTCACTGTATGGAAGCATGTGGAGAGATGGCGCAGGACCACAGGAGGGGCATGATATAATGATTTTTTTAAATTGGTTCCAGTGAATGGGTGGTTAGAGGCCCCAGTGCATTGCTTTGCTGAGGGCCTACCATGCTGTTGAGATGGCCATGCATATAGTGGTTGAGAACCCCTGCTCTATACTGTCATGTGATGAAAGAAAGACTTCTGAGGTTTGGTAACTTCTGAAATTTTAAGTAGCATTGTATTGTAACAATATTACTCACATATAAGAAAATAAACTTGTGTGATTTGACCTATAGTGTAGGACAGTTTCCCAAAGTATGCTATTATAGTCCAGGTTTAAGAATATCCATGCTTGAGAACAGATTGTTAAATCAAATTGATTGAGGAACTAATTAAGTTACTTGTGAACTATTATGGATAATCATATAAGTTGGACTTTAATGGAAAAGTCTGGTTCCCAAACTCGGGATCTATAAAGGTAGGAAATCTATAAGGCTAGGAAATCTATAAGGCTGGATCTATAAGGCTAGATCTATAAGGCTGAAAAAGGCTTTCCATATACTAGATTCTGAAATGCTCACTCAGAGTTAAAATTGTTAGATGACGAGGAGGAGACTTATGGTGCGGGGACTATCAGAGGAATAATTACTGTGTTTATTTTGTCATTTATTTATATAGTACCAGTATATTCTGTTGCACATTACTGTATGGCATTTAAGTTCCAAAAGTTTGATTTAGAAAGTTGTAAACGTTTCAAAGTCGTTTCCTGTTGAATAAATGCTATGAGAGATCGGAATAATTCTTATTATTAAGGTGAAACTAGGTAATTTGTTCAGCTCTTATATATTATAAGAAAGGGCCTGTAAGGTCTGAAAAGATCATTGAGCCTAATTCAGACCTGATCGCTCGCTAGGGTTTTTTTTTTTTGCCGCCCATAGGGGAGTGTATTTTCGCTTTGCAAGTGTGCAAACACATGTGTAGCAGAGCTCTACAAACAGATCTTGTGCAGTCTCTGAGTAGCCCAGGACGTACTCAGCCACTGCGATCACTTCAGCCTGTCCGGAACCGGAACTGACATCAGGAACCCTCCCTGAAAACGCTTGGACACGCCTGCATTTTTCCAACCACTCCCAGAAAATGGTCAGTTACCACCCACAAAATGGCTTCTTCCTGTCAATCTCCTTGCGATCGCCGGTGTGAATGGATTCTTCGCACAAACCCATCGCTGAGCAGCAATCGGCTTTGTACCTGTGCGAAGCGCCTGAGCAGTGCGGTGCATACATATGCGCAGTTCTTACCTGACCGCAGTGCTGCAAAAAACGCTATCGAGCGATAAGGTCTGAATTACCCCCATTGTTCTAATTAGAGCTGTGCAAACCTATATGTACCTCCTTATTCCTAGGCATATGTCTGCAGAGAGATCAGTGCAAATACCAATCACTACTTCCCTCATCTCATCCAGAGCATCCCTGTTAATGCATTGGGCAGTGGGGAGCTGAGATGACTGGGGTGTTGAGGAAGGTTGATTAAGCTGTTTCTCCCAGGATCAGGGAGGTTCCAGAGCAACGCTGCAAGAGGATGCTGCAGTCTCTTTGGCACATGTTCAACACTGCAGCAAGTTCAGATGGGAAGGGAGAGAGACGTCTGTATATGGAGAGAAGACTGACAGTCAGCGGAAGAGAGATGAGAGCAGGACAGTCCAGGTGTGACTGAAGGACACTTGTAGGACACAGTCACAGCAGTTATGCATTATACATTATACAGCAAGATTTGGAGGTTTTATAGGTAATAAAACATTTTCTTTACCAATTTTCCTCTAGTGCTGTAAATGTATTTAAATGATGACTAATTCCTCTTTAGTGTCTATACATCTATAATAAGCACCCCTTGAATCTTTAAATAACCACCAATTCCATCTTATATTTATATTTATAAAGGAGTAATGTCATCTGTAATTTTTACCCCACACGCCAATGTCTGTAAATGCAGAATGTATATCGTTCTGCCACTTTATTCGAGTTCCTCACTCTCTTCTGAATCTAACACTCCTATTATTTTCTTACTCTGTTTTTTTCTGTTTTCATTGACTAATTTAAAAACAATAACTAATAATTAATGCAAAGATAAATGTTTTTGGATACAAATGAATTTATTGGGGTTTAAATAGTGATTCAGAAAATAAACATTAACACACTGATATAGGAATGGATGGAAAATTAATTAAATTACTTAGCTATAATTATACCTATCACTTTTCTTACTCAACTCAATGACAGAACAATAGGTGGCTTCAGGGGTATAACTAGAACTTTATAGGCCTCATAGCAACATTTTGAAGGGGTCCCTGTCCCAGTGCTTCTAGAAAGACACCTCTCTGTTCATTTGTTGATTTTATGCACCATAAAAGTGCACTAGTTAATTTTCTGAACCATAGAAGTGCCCTAGCTAATGTTATGCCCCATTGTAAGGCTGTCAGTACACAGTATGCAACAAAGTACCCCCAATTCACATTATGACATACAAAGCCCCCAGTTCATATTATGTAACATTACAGTCTCTCCGCTTCATATTATGCCACACTGTAGAGCATCAAATTCATATTGTGACCCATGTTCATATTATGTAAGATTATAATGGACTCCCAGTCTTTTTATACCACATTACAATGAGCAGGTCCAGGGGCGTAACTAGATATATTGCAGACACCTAGGCAAAAGTTTGTAAGTGCCCCTATGTACCTCCTAATGGTGAAAAATGGATATAACACATGTAACTTTAACAGGGAAGGCGGGACCTGTCAGCTCTGGGCCCCATAGCAGCTGCACTCCCTGCATCTATGGTAGCTACACCGTTGGGTGGCTTAATTATGTTTGAGTCTAAAGCTGATGGTCAAGTATCCAGAACTGTGGTTAATGTGGCAATGTACATAAGTTCCAGTATTACAGTCAGACAGATCCCATGGGGTCTTACTAGTGCTGTTGGCACAGAGCAATTTGGTTCATTGGCCAACTGCATTATACCATAGCCACATATAACAAATATCCATGATACATAAAGACAATCACTATGTGCCTGATGCAGAGCTGCACCAATGCTGATGTTCATGGAGCTCAGTAACTTATGTTGCTACTAAAATCTCTAAAACCTCCTATGGTGCATGTTTTACAGAGTAATAGAAATGTTTTATAAAACTGCTGGGCGTAGACTGGGCGGTGGCCAAACAGACAGGCGGAGATGGTCCATCTTATAAACACGTTATGGCAGTGTGGCTGAAGTGTTAGCGTACACAGATGCTTACTCCTTCACTATAGAAGCCATAATCAGATGGCAAATTTGCACCTGCCATAGTCATCTCAAGATGCACCAGCTGGTATTACCGCATCTACACATGCTGATAGTGGGGATCTCAGTCCATGCACATTCTTATTTATGTATGTACACCAGGGAGGGGACTTGTACTGGCATTTGCATAAAGTCATAGATACGCCACCAGCAAAAGACTCAGGCGCATCCGTGTCCTTCACTGAATCAGGCCCCATGTGTGCAGATAAACACACATTACAGGACAATAGTACCCAGACACTGAACGTGTTATGTAGAGTTTTTCTGGAACAAAACAGATATACTGTACTAAGAATTAAAGACAAACATTGTACCAGCTTCATAGAATTTGGTCAATGGCAGATAATTCATAGTTCTAGGTGGAAGATGCTTCTTTTCACACTGGAAGCACAAGAAACATGACAGCCCAAGGGGAAGTCCACCTTTAGATAATTATAGGCAGATAGCAGATAGGGCTCTTTTCATTACCCTTCAACATAGCAACACAATTGCTGCCTAGACAGAAATGTATCCAATGCACTAAAATCATGCAGGGAAAATAGTTCTGGACCTCTCTGGACAATAGAATTCCCTGATTGTGGAGTTTTCTGGCTTTAATATGCTTGGGTAGCTCTGTACACAGGCTCTCTGCATATACTAATATATTTCTATTCTATTTCATAGGTCATGTGCTGACATTTATCATCACTACTCAGCGTGAAGACATTGATTAACATGCAGATCTATGTGTGATTACAAGTGTACATGTAATGATTTTAACACTGTGACAACTTGCAGAAACATTTAAGAGAGGCAGAAGATGCCCCCCCCCCCCTGTAGGTGGCAGTGGAGATGGACTGTCTATGGACAGGTATGCAGGAGAAATTATGGGAGATAGTGATTTTTATTAGGTAATTAAAAATCTGTAAAAGCATTATTACAGCATGAACTAGCATATATTGTATTTTGTTCTGTGCAGGAGATACAAAGCTGTGTGGGTGCATAGAGCAGAGTAGTGTGTGTACAATATAAGGAGCACAGACCAGTGTGGGTACAATACAAGGAGCACAGACCAGTGTGGGTACAATACAAGGAGCACAGAGTAGTGTGGGTACAATACAAGGAGCACAGACCAGTGTGGGTACAATACAAGGAGCACAGACCAATGTGGGTACAATACAAGGAGCACAGACCAATGTGGGTACAATACAAGGAGCACAGACCAGTGTGGGTACAATACAAGGAGCACAGACCAGTGTGGGTACAATACAAGGAGCACAGACCAGTGTGGGTACAATACAAGGAGCACAGACCAGTGTGGGTACAATACAAGGAGCACAGACCAGTGTGGGTACAATACAAGGAGCACAGACCAGTGTGGGTACAATACAAGGAGCACAGACCAGTGTGGGTACAATATAAGGAGCACAGACCAGAGTGGGTACAATACAAGGAGCACAGACCAGTGTGGGTACAATACAAGGAGCACAGACCAGTGTGGGTACAATACAAGGAGCACAGACCAGTGTGGGTACAATACAAGGAGCATAGACCAGTGTGGGTACAAAACAAGGAGCACAGACCAGTATGGGTACAATACAAGGAGCACAGACCAGTATGGGTACAATACAAGGAGCACAGACCAGTGTGGGTACAATACAAGGAGCACAGACCAGTGTGGGTACAATACAAGGAGCACAGACCAGTGTGGGTACAATACAAGGAGCACAGACCAGTGTGGGTACAATATAAGTAGCACAGACCAGTGTGGGTACAATACAAGGAGCACTGACCAGTGTGGGTACAATACAAGGAGCACAGACCAGTGTGGGTACAATACAAGGAGCACAGACCAGTGTGGGTACAATATAAGGAGCACAGACCAGTGTGGGTACAATACAAGGAGCACAGACCAGTGTGGGTACAATACAAGGAGCACAGACCGGTGTGGGTACAATACAAGGAGCACAGACCAGTGTGGGTACAATACAAGGAGCACAGACCAGTGTGGGTACAATACAAGGAGCACAGACCAGTGTGGGTACAATACAAGGAGCACAGACCAGTGTGGGTACAATATAAGGAGCACAGACCAGTGTGGGTACAATACAAGGAGCACAGACCAGTATGGGTACAATACAAGGAGCACAGACCAGTGTGGGTACAATACAAGGAGCACAGACCAGTGTGGGTACAATACAAGGAGCACAGACCAGTGTGGGTACAATACAAGGAGCACAGACCAGTGTGGGTACAATATAAGGAGCACAGACCAGTGTGGGTGCATGGATTACAGAGGTACAGAACAGTGCGATTGCAGAATAGAGCAGGGGCATGGAATACAGAACAGTGTGAGCGTGAGGAGGACAGAATAGTGTTAGTGCCTAGAGCACAGAACAGTGTAAGTGCATGGAGCACAGAGTAGTGTGGGATCCTGACGGAGGTATGCTGACCGGTGGTCACGCATACCCACCCAACAATACATTGTTACTATCAGAGTAGATACACATATCAGCTCTTTGAAATGTAAAAGTATTTTTGGTGGATGGTTGTCTGTCACTGCAGTAGTTATAAGATTTTTACTATTTTCAATTTTTGGTTTATTTTTTTTATTGGTTCTGGTGTATACTTAATTTAATTTTAATTATTCAATATATTTTTATCCTTTCTTTTAGTGATCTCCTAGTTTTATTCGGGATGCAGGAGGAGTATTGTCTCCTGACCATTGTCACATAACTACATCCCTTATTAATGCCCTTATACACGTAATGACACACATAATGCCTCATACACATATTTTGCACATTATTACGCAACCAACCTACCCCCCACCCCGATGCCCACCCTCACCCCCATTCACAGTACTCTCCCGACTGTGACATCAGTCTCTGCTTGGACACTTGCCTTGGGCAATCAAGCAGAAGGTTAAGAGCCACATAGGCTGAGCAGCCGGTTTTCAGCAGGTCCAGGGGGGTCATTCCGAGTTGTTCGCTCGCAAGCTGCTTTTAGCAGCTTTGCACACGCTAAGCCGCCGCCTACTGGGAGTGAATCTTAGCATAGTAAAATTGCGAACGAAAGATTCGCAATATTGCGAAAAGACTTCTCTGTGCAGTTTCTGAGTAGTTCGAGACTTACTCTGCCAGTTCAGTGCTTGTCGTTCCTGGTTTGACGTCACAAACACACCCAGACACTCCTCCGTTTCTCCAGCCACTCCCACGTTTTTCCCAGAAACGGTAGCGTTTTTTCACACACACCCATAAAACGGCCAGTTTCCGCCCAGAAACACCCACTTCATGTCAATCACATTACGATCACCAGAACGAAGAAAAAACCTCGTAATGCCGTGAGTAAAATTCCTAACTGCATAGCAAATTTACTTGGCGCAGTCGCACTGCGGACATTGTGCATGCGCATTAGCGACTAATCCCTCCGTTGCGAGAAAAAAATAACGAGCGAACAACTCGGAATGACCCCCTAGGTTCCTCTGCAGATGCACTCCACACACACAGGAATATCGGTGAGTCGGGGAGGCAGAAGCAGAGGTGTAAGGTCTCAGACAGGTGCCAGCTCTTGGCCTCACACCGGCAATGGGAGTAGGAAAGGATGCTCTGAGTCCTGGCTTCGGATGCCTCCACCACAAACACTTCCCACTCCTGCCTCTTTCCTGCGGTGACACCAACAAGAAAATAAGGGAAAATTGGTGGTAGATTCCTTTCCTCTGCCGGCTCTCTCCAGCCACTAGTGCTACCGCCATGGTGACTGAGCACCAGGTCGGCCAGCAGCATCCAGCTAGTGGTAACTCCTCTGCCGGCCCTAGGCTTGTAATGCCCTAAGCATTTTCCTGGTCTGCCTATGCCTAAGGCCGACTCTGCTTGTCTCTTCTCCGGGCTCCAGCTCTCCTGCTGAGTTCTGATTGACTCCTGAATTGTGGTATATCCTCCAGGCTCCAGCTCTCCTGAGTGACAGTGCACAATCAGTCACCAAGTCCCAGAAATCTGCAGTGCAATGCATTGAAGAAGAGCAGAGAGCCCAGACACTGCGTTGAGCCACTCCACTGACCTGAATCACGTGACTCGACACATTACAGAGTCTCAGCTTGTCCATCTCTAGCAGGCAGATCTCCCGCATCATGACCACACCCTAGTGAAGCAGGCAGGATGGAGAGATAATCACTGGCATTCACGTGTGCATGGGGAGGGGCTGAAATTACTCAAATGAGTATCAGAGCCCAGCCCTGCCCCCGAAGTTCCCTGCAGTGTCTCATCTCTGGGCTTCTCCTGGAAATGGGAAATTAAATGTAGGTAAGTAAGACCTACATAAGTATTTGGGCTAGATGGGAATTTCCTTGCATAATAAGGTTTCTGTCGAGACCCTCCTCCACTAAGGCAGTGACAAACTCTCCCTCTCAAAGGAGGAGTGCTTGACAGCTACAACTGCTCCCTCCTGTGGCTGCCAGAGAGCACTGCTTTTCCTATCAGTCTGCACCTGCCCTCTGCCTTCGAATGAATACAGTCTAACAACCACTTGGGTGGGTGGCAGGGAATCAAAATTAGAAAAGAGGAGGACGTTTCATGTGGCAGTGAACTCTCTTTCTAATGACAGCACTCTGAACTGTCCATCAGCCCCACTTCACACTCATCGCAGCCCTTACTACACTAACTCCTGGGTGCTTGCATGCTCTCAGGCTAATTTAGCCCCTAGTAACTATTGTGTATGGGGGTACAAGGAAAAATACTTTACAGCTGCTAAGCTTCCTTCAGCAAAAGCACAAAGCTTCATGATTTTTTCATTGAATTGCGTCATCCTGGCTCTGCTCCTGTTGTAGCATTAAGCACGTTGAAATTTTGAGCAGTGGGGTCAGGCCCTCGATGACGCAAATGCAAGGCTTCATCCTCCCCACACCAGAGAGGGTTGCCCCCATTAATACAAGTCGCCAAGTATGACTCAGAAATACAGGGGGAGATGTATCAAAACTTGGAGAGAGATAAAGTGGAGATAGGTAAAGTACTAACCAATCAGCTCCTAACTGTCATTTTTCAAACATATGACAGTTAATAGCTGTTTTTTTCCTTTTACTATCTCTATCCACTTTATCTTTCAGCTTAGTCAGGGGGACACATGGGAGTACTCTGCATAATGTGCTGTAGCGCAGAGTGTTAGCTCTTTAGACAGGACAGCAGTACATGCTATAGTGCAATGCCAGCAGACGTGCTGCTCATACAATATTGATTCACAGAGCTGCTGATAGGACAGAAAGTACAAGCCAAGGACTCTTTCCTGGAAACTGACTGTGCGTGCTCCTTAACCATGACAAGACCGACATGCTGAGTAGTGTATGGGTAATGGCCGTAATTCAGCATGGATAGCCAAAGAAAAATCTTTCTCTAATGGGCAAAACCAAGTGCACTGCAGGGGGGGCAGATATAACATGTGCAGAGAGAGTTAGATTTGGGTGGGTCATATTGTTTCTGTGCAGAGTAAATACTGGCTGCTTTATTTTTACACTGCAATTTACATTTCAGTTTGAACACACCCCACCCAAATTATTAGAGAAAGATTTTGCTTTTGCTATTCATGCTTAATTAGTGACATTAGTATTACCTATATACTACTCAGCACATTGGCCTTGTCATGATTGAGGAGCATGCACAGTCAGTTTCCAGGAAAGAGTCTGTGGCTTGTACCAAGACAAGCCCTTAGGCCCCATGTACAATGTTTGTTTGACTGCATTTGTTACTATCGGCTTAGTGTTTGTTTTTTTGCCTAATCTAATCATAAAAGGTAATGCAATGAATTCCCGAGCAGGTTCCCAGATTTAGGTATTCAAAGGTTTTCTCCTCTTTAATTATGGATGTTTTAATTGCTAGGTGACCTTGTAATGAAAGGGTTAATTGAGCCCTGGTAGAATAATCGATTACCAATGCTGAGGCCGCAGAAGATGATCGGACGCTGCGCTCCGTCAGCCAGATCCTGTGCTCTGTAAGGGGAAGTAATCAATGACAATTGAAGTAATGCTGCCGCCATCTTTTATGCTGGGATCATAAATATGAATATTGCCTTATTCCTGATTAACTCTCTTAACTGCCAGTGAGATATTCTCTTTTTTATATGGCTGTACATTAGTCCACTATACATATCTTAAAGGGATACCTATAGCTAGCTGTATATGGGGGTAATTCTGAGTTGATCGCAGCAGGAATTTTGTTAGCAGTTGGGCAAAACCATGTGCACTGCAGGGGAGGCATTTATAACATGTGCAGAGAGAAATAGATTTGGGTGGGGTGTATTCAATCTGAAATCTAAATTGCAGTGTAAAAATAAAGCAGCCAGTATTTACCCTGCACAGAAACAATATAACCCACCCAAATCTAACTCTCTCTGCACATGTTATATCTGCCCCACCTGCAGTGCACATGGTTTTGCCCAACTGATAACAAATTTGGTGCTGCGATCAACTCAGAATTACCCCCCATGTGTCACTGATTAAGACAGAAACAGCATACTTGTAATTTATTAGAGTTCAAGGTTTTTGAGTGATCTTAATGTCCCCAGTAAACTCCAATACGGTGACTAGCAATATCGCTGGCAGTGCAAGATTCATTATTGACTCTACAAAAATATTAGAAGACAATAATAATAACAATACTAGGACAAAATATGGGTTAAACTTTAGGTAAAAAAAAAAAAAAACATTACCACCAAAGTTTCAATCCAGCTACATACATCTACTGCCTTGAGTAAAGAGGGAGGCATTTGATATGCCGGCTGTCGGGATCTCAGCGCTCACCATACCGATGCCATAATCCCGACAGACGGCATACCGACAACTATTCTCCCTCTCGGGGTGTCCATGACACCCCGGAGGGAGAATAAATAGTGTGGCGTGCATAGTGCGACACCGTGCCCGTAGCATGGCAAGCGCGACACTGTGCCCGTAGCATGGCAAGCGCAGTGAGCCCACAAGGGACTCTTTTGCGCTCACCCCGCTGTCTGCATGCCTGGCGGTCGGGATCCCGGTGTCGGTATGCTGGGCGCCGGGATCCCAAACGCTGGCATCACGTAGTAGACCCGTGTAAATAGGCTTTTCTCCTTGCTGAAATAGCTACATGTAGCCATGAAGAGGTATATGATGACATCTAGTGGTAAAGACTGGAATGTAGGGAGGTCACCTTCCACATTGCTTTGTTAAACACACAGATAAAGGACTGTGCACAGACATCCGTGTTTTTGTTTTCTAGTTTTGATAAAATCATCCTCACGTGTTTTGGTTTTATATCTGAATTAATTTCCAGTCAATTTTGACCACCTCACAGCTCACAATATTGTCCACTAATATTGGCCAAAGGCTGGCTGGTTAAACTAAATATGTTTCAAAGTTATAATGTATTAGAGCAGTAATTAAATGAAAATGTTTGTCTATGCAAAGACTTACCAATGCCTCCAAAAATACAGCCCATAATGAGATGAAAAGTGGTGCATGATTGAATTTTCTTTGGACCCTCACTTACCCTAATGTTGTAAATTAAAAAGGACATGTACAGTTTAACAAACCAAGCACTTCAGAAAAAGGCCATTCCGGCCCTGGCTGCAGACCACAGCCCTTCACTGGTGATGATGACACTGACAAAGTAGCCCACAACCCTTACACTGCTGCCCACAGCCTTCACAAATGTTGACAGCCACTGACACAGACAGTGCTGCAGCCCGTAGCCCTAGTTGACCGATGACATTGAATGTGTGTGTGACACAGTATCCCATAACCCTTTATCACACTGCAGTCCGCTTGACACCCTCTCCCCCCAGCGTTCTATGGGAAATGGTGCCCAAACCACGAGGAGAGATTTTTATTGAATCCAAAACACCTAAGATCTGACACCAGGAGGATATTTTGCCTAATTTTCCGATCCGAGCCTGGCAGGAAATACCAAGCTGGCACTCGTAAATATGGGGAAACTGGGAGTTCGGGTAGTTTCGTTTTCTAAGGAAACCAAACCACATCTCTAGTATAAATATGCCGCAGAATGATATATGTATGAGTACAGTAAACAGAGAAGAAGACAACAGCTGTTAATTAAAGGGTAATGGCGTTTAACTCCTATCAGAGAACATAACCTATACAATGGCATCAGTGGCGGAACTAGCGAGCGGTGGGCCCAGGTGCGACAAAATGCTTTGCCCCCCCCCCCTCATCCCATCCAAGTCCACCCCCTCACCCCTGGAGAGGATCTGGTGAGGGGGACCTGCTCAGGGCCAGAGAAATGGATACCTAGCAACAGTGCCGTAACTAGACATTTTAGCACTGTGTGCAAGAAACGGCATCGGAGCCCCACCCCTACATACAAAACAGGAGCAGTCCGTGCCGTAGGCGCGTGCAAAAAAAATTAGGGGCGTGGCTTTGTGGGGAAGGGGTGTGGCCACAAAATAATACCAATTCATATAACGGTGCACAGTAGTCTCCATTATTCAAATTATACTGCACAGTAGCACCACTACACCAGGTAGAGACCCTTTTACACCTTATGGCGGACAGATTCCCCTTTTTACACATTATGGCAGACAGCGTCCCCTTTTTACACATTACGGTAGACAGCATACCCTTTTTTACACATTACGGCAGACAGCGTCCCCTTTTTACACGTTACGGCAGACAGCGTCCCCATTTTTACACATTAAGGCAGACAGCGGGCCTTTTTACACATTACGGCAGACAGTGTCCCCTTTTTACACATTATGGCAGACAGCGTCCTCCTTTTTACACATTACGGCAGACAGCGTCGATTTTTACACATTAAGGCAGACAGCGTCCCCTTTTTACACATAACGGCAGACAGCGTCCCCTTTTTTACACATTACGGCAGACAGCGTCCCCTTTTTACACATTACGGCAGACAGCATCCTCCTTTTTACACATTAAGGCAGACAGCATCCCCTTTTTACACATAACGGCAGACAGCGTCACCTTTTTTACACAATTCGGCAGACAGTGTCCCCTTTTTTACACATTACGGCAGACAGCGTCCCCTTTTTTACACATTACGGCAGACAGTGTCCCCTTTTTTACACATTACGGCAGACAGTGTCCCCTTTTTACACATTACGGCAGACAGCATCCCCTTTTTTACACATTACGGCAGACAGTGTCCCCTTTTTACACATTACGGCAGACAGCGTCCTCCTTTTTACACATTACGGCAGACAGCACCCCCTTTTTACACATTATGGCAGACAGCGCCCCTCTTTTTACACATTACGGCAGACAGCGCCCCCCTTTTTACACATTAAGGCAGACGGAAAGGAAAGAAAGAAAGAAAGAAAGAAAGAAAGAAAGAAAGAAAGAAAGAAAGATAGAAAGAAAAAGAAAGAAATTATACTTACTCTCTCCGCTGGCTCAGGCTCCTCGGCACAGCTTCTCCAGAGATCCCGGGCAGGGGAGAAGGATGGAGGTGGAGGAGGGATCCGCAGCAGCGCAGTGTAATTGTTGGAGGCTCTGCTGCTGCTGTCTCTCTGCTTCACCATAGGCTGTTCTCCGCCGCTGTGAATGCTGGGATGCGCTTCACAGCGGCGGAAAGGCAGCCTATAGTGAAGCAGAGGGACAGCAGCAGCAGAGCATCTACCAATTACACAGCGCTGCTGCGGCTCCCTCCTCCACCTCCCTCCTCCTCCTCCCCCGTGCCGCCGCGCTCTTCTTCTCTCCTCGGCGGTCGGCTGTGTGCTGCGGGCAGCGGTTGCCCGCAGCACACAGCGGCATGTAGTGAGTCAGTTTGACTCATTACATGCTTTGGGCCCATGGACAGTGGCGGGCCCCAGTGCAACGCACTGGTTGCACTGGCGGTAGTTCTGCCCCTGAATGGCATGTACAGTGCTGGATTTATGCATCCCCTGTAATATTTCCTTTAATACTGATCGTTATAGGTAAATGGTTTTATCTTGGAAGAGCTTACTCTATGATAATTGGCTTATCAATTACAGTAAAATACTGTTTCATATCTTCAAGACATAAATACAACTGATCCTCAAGATTAGACAATAAAACAAAAGCAATGTACACACAGAAAGATGGAGTTGAACGGCGGATACATCAGTATATAACTAGCTAAGCATCAGTGAGCGCAAATATAGATACAAAGATCTAGCTCCGCTGCTGTCATGAACACAGTAGGGAATTCCTCTGCGCTGGATAATTAGGAGCTGATTAGACCCCAATATGACAGATCCAGCTTTGCATATATTCACAGTAGGAACAGAATGACTTCTTAAGCACCAGCAGTCAATATTGGGGGAGGGGGGGCTGGATATCAGTAAAACCTGCACTGTAATACCGCTTTTAGACCAATACCGCGGGTTGCAGCCAGGAGCCTGACATGGGTGCTACCAGGCTGCATCCTACTTCAGGCCCATTTTACACTGCCGTCTCCAACACGGCATAGTGCTGGGTTGGTGACATCGCCGATGACGCGGCGGGGGCGGCACTTGGAGATCACATGATCTCCAAACACCGCCTGTACATTCACTGTAAACGGGAAGCCGGGTCAATGTGACCCGGCTACCGTTTACACTGCAAACTACCCAAGTTGCAATACCGGGTCACTCAACCCAGAATATTCCAACTCTGCCCTTTTACACCAACCAGTAACACGGGTTATGCACATTCATGTTCAATAACCCGTGTTATATGCTGGTGGTGTAAAAGGGGTTTTAGTGGAAATGCCTGAACTCTGCAAACAAAAGTAGGGCTTACTCTTCACCTGCCCCAATGTAGATGGATGTAATGGTTCTGTGTCATAGTGGTACAATTATTACAGCTTACCACCAGGGTCTAAATTTAATAGCTGATGTGGGGCATTTGAAATGAAAGGATAAGCATTTATTATGCGCAGTCATTCCCCCCCCCCCCCCCCCATACATTGGGTGAGTACACTAAATCATTGGGTTTATAACTTTTTCCGATTCTGTCAGACCCATAGATACCAATAAAAGGAAACCGTTGTTCACAGAAACAGTTGTTTACTAATTCCCTTGATAAATTCTAAGCCTCAGAATTATTCTCAGCACTGTACACACCAGATGCCTACAAAATCCTTGCATATTTTCCCTATTAATTTTTAACAACCAGAAAGCAAACTACACAATGAATATGTATAGCTAACCTTCCATAAGTGAGCCATATATTACATCAATGGTTCTCAACTCCAGTCCTCCAATGACAAGTGCCCCCAACAGGTCATGTTTTGTGAAGTTCTTTAACCATACTCAGGTCAATTAATCTGTTGCTGTGTCAGCAATTTTCCCTTCTGCTTTCACAGACAGAAATCCTCAAAACATGACCTGTTGGGAAAACTTGAGTGTTAATTCCAGTATGGACTAAATTTCTCATTAAGTCCATACGGGAATAGTGACTCTAATCCCATACAGTATCTGTATCAATGTGTGTGATTATTATGCTTTTCAAATTCATTTCATTTTATTAAGTATTTGTTTAGACCAGTGGTTCTCAAACTGTGTGCCGTGGCACCCTGGGGTGCCCTAAGGCTCTTGCAGGGATGTCTTGAATTGATGGCCCAGGACAAATTTACATTATTTATGGTCAATGTAAGAGGCAAAACCAGTGCTGGTAGCTGTTAATCATACAATATGTGGAGAAACAGAAGCAAATCTTGTCCCTCACCAGACAAATGAACCTAAGGATGACATAGAAATACAATTTACTTAATGTAATATTTCTTTCTTAATTTCCCAATAAACCACTTGTGGCCTGGGGGTGCCATGAAAAATTCTGATACTCTAGGGCGTCGTAATTCAAAAAAGTTTGGAAACCACTGGTTTAGACTAGCATGATAGACTAGCAGCCAAATGCAATTTGAAAGACTATGGGGTAAACTTACTAAGATGGGAGTTCTATTTACGATGGGATGTTGAATATAGCAACCAATCAGATTCTACTTCTCATTTATCTAGCACCTTCTAGAACGTAATACTTGGAATCTGATTGGTTGCTACAGGCAACATCCCATCTTAAATAGAACTCCCATTTTAGTAAATTTACCCTGCTATTTCTTGTGGAAAATGACATTGAAAATCAAAGAGCTAATTGTAGTTTGGACACATGAGACTAATGAGCTTTTGAAATAAGAGGTGGAAAAGTTAAATAAATATTCTCCACTCTAGTTAGGGGTATGCTTTGAAACAATAAGAATGAAATGCGTCATCAGTATCCCAAGAGGTGGAAAAGTTAAATAAATATTCTCCACTCTAGTTAGGGGTATGCTTTGAAACAATAAGAATGAAACGCGTCATCAGTATCCCAAATTCCAAGTCAAAGACTGAGCTAACTTCTGGACAAGCTCTGCAACAGCTACACTATACAGGCCACCACATAAGAAGAGCAGCAAAACTCTGGAGCTCTGGTATAGGCCTCCAATTAAGCAGTAACATCCCAGGTGCACCAGCTGATGGTGAGAATCTACAGTATCTGTATGCCCCTCTATGAAATAAACAGTAACCCGATACTTGGAGTACACTCATGGGTGAGTGCAGTGTATTATATTCTGAGACACTACATTATATCGTTTTTTTATATTCAAGAATGACTTTTATGGGGGAATTCAGTTGTCGGAGGGAATTTCCAAAAACCTGCGACACTGGGATTTCCACGCAGCCACGGGTATTTGATATTCAATTAGAGGAGAGAATGGGACACATTTATATATATTTTAGGAAAAATCAACAGGAATTGCTCTGGCACCCCGGTGGCACACCCACTAATGACTAATTAAGCAACTTGAAGTTTCCAATTAGCTTAATTAGTCAGTAATTACTCACCTACTGAAGTGGTTTCTTCTCCAGTGTTGGGATCCCGATCTTCTGCAGCAGGGCAAGTATGTGAGGTATGTGTGAGTGTCTGAGTGTATTTAAGAGTGTATGTGTGTGTGTGCATGGCTGCAACTAGGAGGCGGGGCTAAGGGGTCACGTGCCCTGGGCACCAGAAGGAGGGGGCTCCAAGAACTCTACCGTCTTCTAATATTGAGCAGCTGCTCCTTCAATGGCCGGGAAGTGCCTAAGGAGACTCGGGAGTGTGTTTTCGCGAGAACACCGGATACCGGAAGTCCCACAGCCGCCGGTGGTCTCGGGCTGTGTCCAGACAGGTGGGCAGGCTTACGCACTCCGGCACCTGCTGAAAGCAGCAACAGCAGCTGACAGCACATGATTGTCCTCGCTGGAGATGAGCACGTGCACCAGGATGTGCGTCAGCCTTGCCTTGATGTGAGCTGACAGGTGAGGAGAGAGCAGAGGTAACCCGGGGGTGAGCATGTCCTTGGCCACTGCCACCAGAGCCAAGTAAGTAAATGCCCACCAAGTCCTGTCCACAGTGCAGCCTTCTGCAGGGGCTGGGTATCGCATGGCATTCCTGCCACTCTGCCTGGCAATACATCTTATTGGAGGGTTATATAGAAGTACATGTCACCTCTATCTCCCTCACCCCTCTCTCTCTCCCATTTCTCCCTCACCCCTCTCTCCCATCTCTCCCTTCTCTATTTCTCCCATCTCTTTCTCACCCCTCTCACCCTTCTCTTTCCCTCTCCTCCATCTCTCTCCCTCACCTGAATCGCCTCTCTCCCATCTCTATCTCTCCCTCTCTCCCCCGTGGGGCAGCGTAATATTAATAAGGAGTACTATTATGCAGTGTACTATGCCAAACTATGCAGCGTGGCATAGTTTGAGGTTTTTTTTTATCTTTTGTTTATTTTTAACCCCAGAGGGAGCATCTGGAAGAACTACATCTCCCAGCAGCCCCTTAGACTCCCAGAAGCCACCTCCCCAGTGTAAAGATGGAGGGGAGATCACAGAGAACTGCGGAGGTTATGCATTTCGGGACTAAAAACAAACTTGCATCCTACATATTAAATGGGGAAAGTCTAGGGGTAACAGTATTGGAAAAAGATTTGGGGGTATTCATTGATAATAGGCTTAATAACCGTATACAATGTCAAAGCGCAGTAAAGAAGGCAAGTAAGGTGCTAGCGTGCATAAAACGGGGAATGTAATCCTGCCGCTGTACAAATCATTGGTACGTCCGCACCTGGAATATTGTGTTCAGTTTTGGGCACCACTGTATACAAAACGATATCGGTGAACTCGAAAGGGTTCAAAGACGAGCTACTAGATTGATTAAAGGGCTAGAGGGACTGGATTACGTGGAAAGGCTTACTAGGTTGAATATGTATACACTGGAAAAGAGGCGTCTAAGAGGAGACATTATTAATGGGTGTGGATCATTAGATCGACAGTGTCTAGGTCGACAATGTTTAGGTTGACCACTAAGGGTCGACAGGCACTAGGTCGACAGGGTTGGAAGGTCGACAGGGTTTCTAGGTTGACATGTGCTATGTCGACAGGTCAAAAGGTCGACATGAGTCTTTTTTGGAGGGGGGTTGGGTGTCGTTTTCTTCGTAGAGTGACCGGGAACCCCAATTAGTGCACCGTGTCCCCTCACATGGCTCGCTTCGCTCGCCATGCTTTGGGCAAGGTAGATTACCATTCCAATCGTAGTCCGCGTGGATCGTTAAGTATGAAAAAGTTCAAAAAAAGAAAAAAAATTAAAAACTCACAACGACCTTTTGACCTGTCGACATAGCACACGTCGACCTAGAAACCATGTCGACCTTCCAACCCTGTCGACCTATAGTGGTCGACCTATACAGTGTCGATCTTCAAACCAGATCCCATTATTAATATCTTCAAATATGTAAAGGGACATTACAGAGAGTTATCAGAGGAATTATTTATTAAGAGAACTCTGTTTAGGACACGTCAGCACTCTGAGGCTGGAGGAGAGAAAATTCCGTACACAACGGAGGAAAGGGTTCTTCACTGTTAGGGCAATAAGGATTTGGAATTCCCTGCCAGGGAAGGTGGTAATGGCGGACTCTGTAAATGCATTTAAAAAATAATTGGATACATTTCTGATTGAAAATGATATCCAAGGTTATAACATTTAAAATATTGACCCTGATAATCTGGGTGTAACATGATTTATAGTTATTAACTAGTCATAAAACATTACTTCAGTAGGTACATTATAATCAACTCAACTTGATACAGAATACAGGTTGAACACGATGGGCATTTTGCCTCTTTTCAACCTCAATTACTATGTTACTATGTTACTATGTAAGACAACCGGACAAGTGAGTATCTTTTTTTTGTTTTGTGCTGAAAACCCCGCAACCATTTTTGCTTTAATTGGATTTCAGAAGCGCTTATACCCCCGGTATTCCAAAATCGGACACGAGGTATGGAAGGTTTCTTACCTTGCTAAACCTCACTCCCAATTGAATTCCACCTAAGACTACACCTATCCCTAAGTGTAGAATATTCGAATTGGAGATTTTGGGTTCTATTTACTAAGCCTTAGAGCGAGATAAAGTGGCGAAAGAAACCAGTCAGTCAGCTTCTAACTGACATTTTACAGACTGTGGGGCAGATGTATAACCTGGAGAAGGCATAAGGAAGTGATAAACCAGTGATAAGTGCAAGGTGATACACACACCAGCCAGTCAGCTCCTAACTGTTAATCTACATATTGGAGCTGATTGGCTGGTGTGTGTGTATCACCTTGCACTTATCACTGGTTTATCACTTCCTTATGACTTATCCAGGTTAATACATCTGCCCCAATGTTTGAAAAATAACAGTTAAGAACTGTTTGTTTGGTACTTTATCCATACCTCCCAATTTTTCAGGATTTAGGGTTGGGACGTAAGCGTGCGTGACCCCAAAAGAGGCATAGATTAGTATGGGAGGGCGTGGACTTGACCAAGTGGGGGTGACCGAGTGTCAAAGACCCATTTTTCAGCATTTTGGGGGTATGCCCAGTGCTCCCCTCCCAGCATTGAAAAGATGCCGTGCGCGTGCGCACAGCATCTATTCCGAGATCACTTGCTGCTTTGCAGAGCAGAACAGCGGGTGATCAAAGCCTCCCTCAACTGCCCCCCCAGCCGCGGAACACTGCGACCTGCGGGAGGGACAGCGGGACAGTGGCTGAATAGCGGACTGTCCCGCTGAAATTGGGACAGTTGGGAGGTATGCTTTATCTGTCTCCACTTTATCTCTTTCCATGTAAAAGAGACATTAAGAGAACATAACATGTAACTATCCTAACATAACATAACATACAGTAACTGAGTAACTGGGTTTCTAAAAATGAAGAGTGGTGATGTTGCCCATAGCAACCAATCAGTTTCTAGCTATCATTTCCTTATTGCATTCTAGAAAATGATAGACAGAATCTGATTGGCT
Source organism: Pseudophryne corroboree (assembly GCF_028390025.1). NCBI lineage: Eukaryota > Metazoa > Chordata > Amphibia > Anura > Myobatrachidae > Pseudophryne > Pseudophryne corroboree. Next base: position 133,166,861 of record NC_086449.1, on the reverse strand, counting down.
GCTATGTGCAACATCACTACTAGCCTGTTTTAGAAGCTTTGTAAATCTATCCCAAGGTGTGAACAAGTAGAGAAGTTGGGCAAAGCAAGAAGCTTATTACTATCATTTTATAGACTGTACTTGATAAATGCTAAATCAAAGCTAATTGGTTACTATGGGCAACTTCTCCACTCTTATGAAGCTTTTCATATATCTCTGGTTATGCTAATTAAGTTACAGATTTAGCAAAGTTTGGAAAGGGATAATGTACCAACCAATCAGCTCCTGACTGCCATGTCGCTGGCTGTGGGGTAAATGTATGATCCTCCGTCATGGGGGAGGAGTGGCATCAGCACAAGTTATGTGCAATGGTACCGCTTCTCCCCCATGTTTGATTGTGTGGTACACTGTAGTGGCTGCTGCTAGCTCCAGGCTGCGTACGGGAAACCTTGCCATAGTAGTGAGATCTCGCACATGTGCACTGGAGCTGGCCAGGGTTATAGACACAGTACATCAGCACTAGACTCATGTGCTGTGAGCACCGACAGGCATCGCTGGACGGGGGAGTTTTCACTCCCCCACTCCGTCATCGAGATGTTAATACATCTCATCGCTAGTGCTTTCCACTTCCCCTCGGTAAAGAGGCTAGGCAGGAAGAGCCATACCGTCACGATACATCTAACCCTTGTTTAAAATATGAGTTAGAGTTCGAATTGACTGGTACTTTATCTCGCCACTTTATCTCTCTCTAATATTTGATACATCTGCCCCAAGGGGGGAATTCAATTGGTCTCGGTAAATAATCGTGGCTAATTGATGTTCAGGTGGTAATTCATTGTCGGGAATTTTGTTTCACCTACACGGGTAGAGTCATATTATTATGACCACCAGCTTATAGCCAGAGTAACCACCGTGTGCAGCACGGACAGCAGCTAGACAGCTGAACTGTCATTTTAGACACACATCTGGTTCATTTTGATGGAGAGCTGCTCTACTGTAGCAAGCCAGTTGGCCCTCATGCACCTTCGTAGCTGACATTCACCTCTCACATTAATGGCATGTGGTGCTCCGCAGTTTCCACGTCGGTTATTCGCAATGGTGCCATTTGTCCAGTCACGATACACCTTCACCACAGCAGCACATGAACAGTTTACAAACTGCACTGTTTTAGAAATACTGCCACCTTTGGCCCGAAAGATGATAATCATCCCTTTTTGCAAATCAGATAAATCGCCCTTTTACCCATGACAGCAACGAGTGATATGTGTGCAGACAGCCTATCGCACACTTTGTATATCCCCCAAGCCAGCGCACAACACATGACGTACTTCATGGTCTACGCACTGCCGACGTCAAATGTACGAGGTGGTCATAATAATGTGACTTGACCGTGTATGTAGTATGGGATATAAGAAGAAACAATTGACTCATAGTATTTTTAGTAAAAATCGTCTTTTTATACCTGGCCCTTAAAGCGCTGTTTTATGTGGTAGTTTGTTCCAACACGAAAACCAAAGCAATTATTATTCTTAATTCCTGCAAATAGTGTTTTTTTTTCTATTATTTCATCATGCACGGTATATTGTATGGCAATTAAAGAAATATTTAGTCAGCAAATACATTTATCTAAATAAAATTTGACCCAAATGCATTATTTTTCAGTTAATCACATTAAATGATATTTAATTAATTTATAGAATTTTACAATATTATAATTTATTGCTTATTCCCAGCACTCACTTCCTAAAACAGTAAAAAAAAAAAAAAAAAATAACACCAGACATTATCGATGCTGCAGCACCACCATGTGACAGACTAAGGTTACTACAGTTTCTGGGACTAAGTGTAAACAATCAAGTTTTTTGCTTTTTTTCAATGTAACATCATATTTAAAAAAACAAGTTCAAATATTTGCTTTAAATTAATTTTCACTAAGATAAAACATATTTCTCCTATGCTACTTCATGGCAGCCATTACTCTGGGATTACATCCCACTCCCCTAGGATTACACAGGTAGTTTTTTTCACACAATAGGGACTGGCCACTCCAGGTATATAGCCAGTGCCAGATTAAGGTCCACAAGGGCCTGGAGTTGAAAATTATGAAAGGCCTATTGTGTGACACTGAAAGGGGTGTAACCAATGCTGGCGGTGTGTGACTGATAATGGGGGCGTGACCAATGCTGTGGGGGGGGGGGGGGTTTACAGAGATTATGGAGTGTGGCTAACACAATGAAATGCATAGCTAGGTCCTACCCTGTCTGTTTACCCCTCCTCTTTATAATGTAAGCTCTCACGAGCAGGGCCCTCTTCCCTCATGTGCTTATCCTTTGTTTTACTTTAATAATCTTCAACTGTACCACATCCAACAGTCTTCTGCCACGTGATACTTATTCCAGTGTAATCTGCTGATGTAACTATGTGTATTTACCCTGTACTTGTCCTATACTGTCATCAACTGTAAGTTGCTGTTTTCCTGTTTGATTATTTATGTACTCTGTAATTGGGCGCTGCGGAACCCTTGTGGCGCCATATAAATAAAGGTTAATAATAATACTTTCAACCCACTTAATCTACCCTTTCCCTCTGCGCATATATTAATAGTGTAATGTGAGAGTCTACTAATGAACAAAGACAAACACCCCTGGTTGACATGAACTTAATAAAACAAGAAAGAAAAATGACACGTTCGCAATTATCAATTATCAGGTTTTAGACCAGATAATTGTACTTTTTATCACTGATATTCGCAATAAGAAATTATGTATTGGCCAGATGTATCAAAATTCATACGCAGGGAAAAGAGTTTTGAAAGGTGCCTGTCCCTCCAATGTGTTGGGAGTGAAGGGACCACATCAGCAGTCACTGCAGTCCTCTATCGGGACCCATGAGTGCTAATGCGCATGTGTGTTCTTATGACTACACATGTGCAGTTGCCATTGTCAGGCCACTGGCAGGGCCGTTTCTAGACAATATGGCGGACAGTAAAACTGTGCCCAACATTACCCCGGGATGTGGTCTCACTGCAAGCGGCGTGGCCTTGCAGGATAGGACAACCTTACACCCCAGTTTTGCACCCTACACCCCCAGATATTGGCCGCCATGGGAAATAATAAAACACACTGACCCAGATAAGAATCAAATAAAACACATTGGCCCCAGAATGCCAGAATGTGTTGTGGTTGGGGAGAGGCGTAGATAAAAATAAATGTTGGCGCTCCCCTCATGATTACCCCTCCCCATCCCATGCAGGGAGCGCTTACCCCCAGATCACTGTGGAGATTCTGACTTCAAAACTCCGGTACCGCAGCGTGGTGTCCCACGTCCTGTCCTAGCCGGCTCTCACAGATGCATTACTGGGAGGAGGCGTGGCCATGCTAAGCCTGTTGGGACATCCCTGCCTCCTACCAGTAATGCCTCTGTGAAGAACTGGCTGGACAGGACGTGGGGCAGCACGCTTCGTGCCGGAGTTTTGAACTCCGAGCCTCCGTGGTGATCTGGGATAAGCGCACCCCCTCCCCAGCATCTGCGCCTTTGACATGTTTGGGGGCGAGGGGCATGCTGCCCCTTTGTCCCCCCCTTCCCCATTCCGACGCCTCTGATTGGCCCCCATACTATACTACCGTTATTAATGTATTACAATATATATTCTGTTTGGATTATTTTTTCCATGTTACAATATTTTTCTCTTTGTCTTTTCTTTCCATATTTCTATATGTGCCTCTATATGTCTGCATGTGCACCTCTTTCCGTATATGCCTATTTATCTCTGTATGTGCCCCTCTCTGACTCTATGTGCTCCTCTATGACTCTATGGGGGCCATTTATCATGGATTGCATATTTAATGCGATCTGGGTAGGATATCACTGCCCAGGATCGCATTGCAATATGTGATCACAATGAGCTGGTGTATTATTCAACACCTGCAGCACCAAAAGGACCATGTCCATGTGATGTGCTGTGCATGCACGGGCAGCCAGACTGCACTTGCACATGGGGCACTTCCAAGGCAGGTTCTACACCAGCTACAAATGTGATCTGTAGCACATAGGCTACAATGGGCAACTGTAGATGGCAGTAGCCGTGGGGGCCATAATTGGGAATGTTTCACATTCCGGATATTGGTAAATCTGGCAGCATCACACCCCACACTTATGGGGGATGCAGCTGCTGGCGGGAATGGGGGGAATATGCAATGATAAATGGGCCCCTATGTTTCTCTCTGACTCTGTCTGTAATTATGCGTCCCTCTGTTTGTATGTGCTCTTCCATGTCAGTATGTGCCCCTCTATGTTTGTATATGCTTCTATATATCTGTATGTGCCCTTCCATGTGATAATGTTGATTATCTTTACAGGAATAAAAGCTATACCTTAAACACACCATCAATATACTTTAAACCTTTAGCCGCTGCGGCCGCTATACTTAGTTCACACTCTACGCACCTTTTACGCTATTTGCGGACAGAGTCCCGTACAGTGTACGGACTTTGCGTACACACGCCGCGCTGACGGTACAAAGTACTCTCAGCGCGTACACACCCAGAGATACACTTAAAACCTTCTACAGCAATGCAATAATAACAATAATAATACACTTTAAACCTTAGCAGGGCAATGAGCACACGACACCAATTGTGATTAACTGCTGGGTTCCGACACCACAGTGGATTATTTCTGAAAGGGGGTTTACAATACAAATTATACACTACAATACAGACAGAATAATGGCTACAGTCAATGTACATACGTGAGAAAATTTGCGTGCGCTTCCTGGTCCAGTCCTCCGTAATCAAATAGATAACGTTGTGAGTCTTGTGACTGGCCGGGCTGCAGCAGGCTTTCTTTATACAAGTCTTCCAAAAGCAATACAATGGATACTGTAATCCCTTTGTCCATTGGACACAGGGATGCACTTTTACAGTACAGGAGAGGTCATAGGTTGATTTGAAAAGGTAGGTGATGTCTTTCTCAACTGCTCTTGTGGGTGGTCTCCTCTGGATTCCCGCTGCATACATAATATACAGTAAATACAGTTTATATCTATATTCTGCTTCTGCACATAACTATCCGCAGGAACATGCGATCTTCCGCAGACCAACACTGGAATGTTTCCCTTAAAATACCCTACAGCTGGATACCAAATACCACCTTATAACCTTAGTCTGTCCCCTCTTATCCTGTAATGGTGAATCCCTTTGTTCTGCAAACATTTAAACAGCTGTAACTTTCTGATGTGGTGCAAGGAGACTATGTGTACATTGTGCACTATTTGGATTAAATATGTAATGTGTTCTGATGGCCCTCCATGTGTACACAAACTCTGCCATAAATACCCATACGACGCGCCGATGCGCAGGACCGCGGGAGCGACCATACGCAAAGTGCGTACATGTGCACGCACTGCAGAACAAGTGCACGCGCAGTGGGCATGTGTGTGCAGTTTATACGTGCTGTGTGTTCTGCAATATTTTTCGACTTTGACAGTCCACCCTTTGGCAGTCACTAAACAGAAAAATATCAATATAATATCTACAGACGATTGGATGGTCGGAGGAGAGTTGTAGGCGGGAAATGTAGGACCTAGTGGGATAGTAAAAAGCATGTATGTATGAATCCATGTCTGAGGGGCATGTATCATCGTGCCGTATAAGTTCTAAATAAGCTTCGAGGTATTGCAAAGTATACATTTAAATCCTTCTTATCCCGTATTAAGGGTCTGTAAGTGGGCCGACAAACACTACCGAGCTCTTTTCGGCTTCTTGTTCCAACAAATGGGATGCACATTTAGTTGATGATACATGGAGGGGGAACATATGTGAGTGCTAATATATGTGGATATCACCTGTCGACTATGTGTGTCATTAACTGAAGGTTGTAGAGATGAAGATAAGACACATATCTAAAATACATTCACATAACATTTTCATAAACATTCTTGGGTAGGGCTGATGTCTTTTCCGGATGGGTGTATCTGTACAGAGGGGGAGACAAAGGAAAAACGGGTGAAAGAAACAGGCCATGGAATTCATTTGCAATCCTTATCATAACACTGTCTCTATAGATGGGTTGTAAATTAAATCTGCTGCTATAACAATGCCCTCGCTCCTTAAACTCATCAAATTTGTGCCGCGCGTGCGGCGCGTCAGAATTCGAACACACCTAAATATCAAGCCAATAATTATGACGACTCCCAGGATACAAAGGAGAAACTTTCCTACACTCATAATAACATTTTGAGCCCACTCTCCTAATCCTGAGAACCAATTTCGTGGGTTCAACCATGAGACCCAGCCGGTCAGCTCATTACCCACAGCGGTCAGGTTAAGGTTGTGTCTCCTCCGGAACTCCCACTTAAACTGCAATATATCATCCATCTTTTGATCGATAATCTCTGTGGGGTTGTCAGTGCTGTTTGTAATATACGTACAGCACTTCACACCATACTGAGTTGCCAAAGTGACACAGTACCCACCCGTCACGGCTGTGATATAATTAAGGACCATCCTGTGCTGGATCAGTTCCGTCTTGTAAGCTTGTAACTCCCTTCCCGTATACCTGAAGGTGTCGTCATACATCTCAGTGATATTATCTATCAAGTTCGCTAGCGCATGGATATACCTATAATTTAAAATTCCTCTGGCAGTACGGGTGATGTCTAATGCGAGAAGGAATTGAATCCCGGTGGATTCGTGGATCAAATCAGAGGCTACGTGCTCTGTCCTCTCTATGAGGTGTCTCTTGACGATGTGTTCATAGTGAGTATGAGTATAAGGAGCCTGAGCACTGCGGTGAACATCTTTCATCTTATCCTGGGTTATGATCATGACCTCTGGCAACACTCTTCCAACATAACACAATCCCTCTGAGTTCGGGGCAAGCCACTTATACGCCTTCCTCCCACATAAGAAATAGGCATCATCGGGGAAAACATAGGGGACAGAATATGACATTACCATATTACAAACTATCCAAGTGAAAAACCCAATACCTAGTTCTCCCATCTGCTCAGTACAAGTATCGGGCTGGATGATATGAGCACAGTACCCTGGTGATACTTCTCCAACCCACATGGTCTTGCTTCCTCGAGTATACCTATACCGAAAATACCTTCCACTGTTGGCTATTTGGCGTACAAGTTCAGAGTCTATGGGTATCCTATCAGCTCTGTGCGAAAAGGCCATTGTCTGGTTATTTCACATCACTTCCCAATTTCCCGGTTTTCGGTAATTGGAAATATTGAAACATAATAAGGATCTATCTACATGATACTGGTGGAGCTTCAAACTAGGGGGCCTAGAAATATTGAATTTCTTGTCCACCGGTCTCCCACCCCGTAAATCGAGTACCTCATCTATTGCTAAAGGGTACGGTACTAATCCTGACTTGCTCTGACCTTGAGGTACTTGTGAGCACACCTAGCATTCTGTCTGGTTTAAGACCTTACCCACTAGTGAGTGGTAATCACTCAATGGATGACGGTCCATGTTGATATTAAGGCTGGACTGACATCTCTGGATGCACCCATCCTCGACTATGTTCTCACAATTCCTACAAATGCAATTTTCCTCAGCCAATAATCTTTCACAGTGCCTCTGAGCTCCCTGACTACCAGATCGCTTTCTGATACTCGCCTTTGCTCGAGTGATGTGTTGCTCTTGAGATTCTACAAATCCATCCCCGCCATCAGAACCCATTCCAGATCCTTTCTCGACCTCTCTGGGACCCTCACCGAAACAGACTGTCCTGGTCAACATCAGGATTAACAGGAAAACCCGGAACGCAGTCTCTTGGGGTAAGTCCATCTTGTTAAGGGAAGAGAAGGGAAACAAGAAGGGGGAGAAAGAGAAGGAGGGTAGTGGGGGATGGAGAAAATAAAAAAAACTGGTGCGACAGCCGCCTCTGGTCTTGTTGTTCTCCGCGCTCAGGTGCCGTCTCAATAGTACTGCCTCTCAACCTTCCCGGAACAGACACTCCAGTGATACGATGTTCTCTACACTCTGCTCTTTGTCACGGGTTCTTTCCGGGTCAGCGACCTTTCTGTAGGGAACATAAATCTTGCATTTCAATGTGTTTAACTGTTGTGTGAAGTGAACCATCTTTGGAAAGTGAAAAGAGAGGGGAAATAATAAAAATAATTTGTCAGATTTGCGTTCACCATCAGGCTGTCACACCATCATGTATATCGGTATCTATGCACAGTCTCCCTTCACCAGTATTCCCATTCTCCACCCTTTGTGCATGGCCAGGCACACTGATACTGGTGTCCCTATGCTGGTGAGATATACTGGATTTGGGCAGAGCTCTGAAAGACCGAGTAGGCATGTGACGTTTGAACTGTAATCCTGTCAGTGAACGTAAGAAATGAAGAGGAAACTTTGAAGACAAATCACAGGGTTTAGTAACAGGTAAGTTTGTAAAGGCAAAGAAGATTTTACAAAGTTTGACATCTGGATTGGGCACTACAGGGAATGATTCCCTAATCGGTCTGTTCCCCTTAAAAAAATTCTATGTGTGTTATATCTCTACTGGGACTATCCCAGCCATCAATCCAGTGTCTTGTCCATTCTAAGTTCATAGGGAACCCGGTATCTTTGAGATAATTTCCTCTACCTGTGATGGACATGCATCTAAAACAGTGAAATGCAACATTAGTCTTCGTGGGTATCTAACATATTTTGTGCTTCCTGGGTGGGAGCGCTCAATATGTTTACCATCTCTAACAAAACTCCTGTTAAGTTATTTAGAGGTCACTTCTGCTAGAGAGAGAAGCAGAAGTTTAGAGACCTCCTCCTAACCCCAGTAAGTTCTATCAAAAGGGTAAAGTTGCATTTATTCTGTTCTTCCCATTAACCGAATCTGTGTTTTTCTATACTGTATCATGATTCCTTACTATATGTCCCTTGATCCCGTCTATGTGTTTAATAACGTGGCTTGTTTTCTCTGTCTATGGGTCTATATTGGCTATGTGTTCTACTACTCCTACAATCCCTGGCAAAATGCCCTTCCTTCCTACAAGTGTAGCATATCCTAGGTCCTTTCTTACTATCCGTGTTTTGGGGTTTAGGTTGATGAGACTTTGGTGTAAGGGCCTGTATTCTTTCAATCCTCAGCCTCTCTTCCTGCAGTTCTCTACGCCTAGCAATATTCTTATGGTGTTCAGTCGCACATTCTCTAAGACAAGCTACTGTGACCTTTTTCCAACTAGGCAAAGATGTTTGTACTCTGTCCCTCACTGTCTTATTGAGTCCGTCCATTAGCACAGAGACAGCTACCTTCCTGTAATTCGTATCGTTCCCTGTATCTGATACCCCCATGTATCTATCCATTATTTGCAGGGCCCGATGGAAATATTCAGATGTCATTTCATTTTCCCTCTGTTTTATGGAGAAAATTCTTCTCCACTCAGTGGGGAAACATAACTCTAGTTGCCTATTAATTCGTTCTATATTTTCCTGATTGTTTCTGTCAGTCATAGGACTATCCGACTCTAGCCTACAATCATTGGTATATTTTTGGGTGTCAATATTAGGGGCTAGGCACGCTTTCAAAACTATCCGCCAGTGTGTTTTTGTCGGTTCATACGCAAAACCCAGATCTCTGATAAATTTCTGACATCTGGCTAAATGCTTCAGAGGGTCGGGGAATTCTGAAATGATTGATCGCAGCTCATCTCTGGGCCACGGGCAATACATTGCATTATTCCTGGTGAGGACTACTTCCTGACTATCGGTTCCCCCATTGGGAGTTACTATTTCCAAGACAGGGTGTAATCCTACCGTTCCGTTCCTAATCTGTTTACTGTGTGGTGTTGTTGTTTCTGTGCAATGAACTGTCTCATACTTACCGGTAGCTGTGACCTCACCAGTTCTTTCATTGGGGAATACTGTTACTGCTGTACCTGGTTGGACAGGTCCCACCTGAGTTTCCTGCAAAATGACTGCTTGGAGGAGAGCTGGAATTTGGCTGGATCCTTCATCTTCTTGTGACCTATTATCTTGAAAAGACTTCAAAACAGGATACATCTTGCAAAAAATAAGATTTTACTCACCGATAAATCTATTTCTCGTAGTCCGTAGTGGATGCTGGGGACTCCGTCAGGACCATGGGGAATAGCGGCTCCGCAGGAGACAGGGCACAAAAAGTAAAAGCTTTTGGACCTAGGTGGTGTGCACTGGCTCCTCCCCCTATGACCCTCCTCCAAGCCTCAGTTAGGATACTGTGCCCGGACGAGCGTACACAATAAGGAAGGATTTTGAATCCCGGGTAAGACTCATACCAGCCACACCAATCACACCGTACAACTTGTGATCTGAACCCAGTTAACAGTATGATAACAGAGGAGCCTCTGAAAAGATGGCTCACTACAACAAAAACCCGATTTTGTTAACAATAACTATGTACAAGTATTGCAGACAATCCGCACTTGGGATGGGCGCCCAGAATCCACTACGGACTACGAGAAATAGATTTATCGGTGAGTAAAATCTTATTTTCTCTAACGTCCTAAGTGGATGCTGGGGACTTCGTCAGGACCATGGGGATTATACCAAAGCTCCCAAACGGGCGGGAGAGTGCGGATGACTCTGCAGCACCGAATGAGAGAACTCCAGGTCCTCCTCAGCCAGGGTATCAAATTTGTAGAATTTAGCAAACGTGTTTGCCCCTGACCAAGTAGCTGCTCGGCAAAGTTGTAAAGCCGAGACCCCTCGGGCAGCCGCCCAAGACGAGCCCACTTTCCTTGTGGAATGGGCTTTTACAGATTTTGGCTGTGGCAGGCCTGCCACAGAATGTGCAAGCTGAATTGTACTACAAATCCAACGCGCAATAGTCTGCTTAGAAGCAGGAGCACCCAGCTTGTTGGGTGCATACAGGATAAACAGCGAGTCAGATTTCCTGACTCCAGCCGTCCTGGAAACATATATTTTCAGGGCCCTGACTACGTCCAGCAACTTGGAGTCCTCCAAGTCCCTAGTAGCCGCAGGCACCACAATAGGTTGGTTTAGGTGAAACGCTGAAACCACCTTAGGAAGAAATTGAGGACGAGTCCTCAATTCCGCCCTATCCGAATGAAATATCAGGTAAGGGCTTTTATAGGATAAAGCCGCCAATTCAGATACTCGCCTGGCAGAAGCCAGGGCCAACAACATTACCACTTTCCATGTGAGATATTTTAATTCCACCGTGGCAAGTGGCTCAAACCAATGTGATTTTAGGAATCCCAAAACTACATTGAGATCCCAAGGTGCCACTGGGGGCACAAAGGGAGGCTGTATATGCAGTACCCCTTTTGCAAAAGTCTGAACTTCAGGAAATGAAGCCAATTCTCTCTGTCGGGGCCTTCTTGGTCTCGCACCACGCAACATATTTTCGCCAAATACGGTGATAATGCTGTGCGGTTACATCCTTCCTAGCTTTAATCAGGGTAGGAATAACTTCATCTGGAATGCCTTTTTCCTTCAGAATCCGGCGTTCAACCGCCATGCCGTCAAACGCAGCCGCGGTAAGTCTTGGAACAGACAGGGTCCCTGCTGAAGCAGGTCCCTTCTTAGCGGCAGAGGCCACGGGTCCTCTGTGAGCATCTCTTGAAGTTCCGGGTACCAAGTCCTTCTTGGCCAATCCGGAGCCACTAGTATAGTTCTTACTCCTCTCCGTCTTATAATTCTCAGTACCTTGGGTAAGAGAGGCAGAGGAGGGAACACATACACCGACTGGAACACCCAAGGTGTTACCAGAGCGTCCACAGCTATTGCCTGCGGGTCTCTTGACCTGGCGCAATACCTGTCTAGTTTTTTGTTGAGGCGTGACGCCATCATGTCCACCTTTGGTTTTTCCCAACGGTTCACAATCATGAGGAAGACTTCTGGATGAAGTCCCCACTCTCCCGGGTGTAGGTCGTGTCTGCTGAGGAAGTCTGCTTCCCAGTTGTCCACTCCCGGAATGAACACTGCTGACAGTGCTATCACATGATTTTCCGCCCATTGCAGAATCCTTGCAGCTTCTGTCATTGCCCTCCTGCTTCTTGTGCCGCCCTGCCTGTTTATGTGGGCGACTGCTGTGATGTTGTCCGACTGGATCAACACCGGCTGACCCTGAAGCAGAGGCTTTGCTAGGCTTAGAGCATTGTAAATTGCCCTTAGTTCCAGTGTATTTATGTGAAGTGAAGTCTCCAGGCTTGACCACACTCCCTGTAAGTTTCTTCCTTGTGTGACTGCTCCCCAGCCTCTCAGGCTGGCATCCGTGGTCACCAGGATCCAGTCCTGAATGCCGAATCTGCGGCCCTCTAGGAGATGAGCACTTTGCAGCCACCACAGAAGAGATACCCTTGTCCTTGGAGACAGGGTTATTTTCTGATGCATCTGAAGATGCGATCCGGACCATTTGTCCAGCAGATCCCACTGAAAAATTCTTGCGTGGAATCTGCCGAATGGAATCGCTTCGTAAGAAGCCATCATTTTTCCCAGGACCCTTGTGCATTGATGCACTGACACCTTTCCTGGTTTTAGGAGGTTCCTGACTAGCTCGGACACCTCCCTGGCTTTCTCCTCCGGGAGAAACACCTTTTTCTGGACTGTGTCCAGAATCATCCCTAGGAACAGCAGACGTGTCGTCGGAATCAGCTGCGATTTTGGAATATTTAAAATCCACCCGTGCTGTTGTAGTACTTCTTGAGATAGTGCTACTCCGACTTCTAACTGTTCTCTGGACCTTGCCCTTATTAGGAGATCGTCCAAGTAAGGGATAATTAAGACGCCTTTTCTTCGAAGAAGAATCATCATTTCGGCCATTACCTTGGTAAAGACCCGGGGTGCCGTGGACAATCCAAACGGCAGCGTCTGAAACTGATAATGACAGTTCTGTATTACGAACCTGAGATACCCTTGGTGAGAAGGGCAAATCGGGACATGGAGATAGGCATCCTTGATGTCCAGAGACACCATATAGTCCCCTTCTTCCAGGTTCGCTATCACTGCTCTGAGTGATTCCATCTTGAATTTGAACCTTTTGATATAAGTGTTCAAAGATTTTAGATTTAAAATCGGTCTCACCGAACCGTCTGGTTTCGGTACAACAAACAGTGTGGAGTAATATCCCTTCCCTTGTTGTAGGAGGGGTACTTTTATTATCACCTGTTGGGAGTACAGCTTGTGAATGGCTCCCAATACCGCCTCCCTGTCGGAGGGAGCTATTGGTAAAGCAGACTTCAGGAACCGGCGAGGGGGAGACGTCTCGAATTCCAATTTGTACCCCTGAGATACTACTTGCAGGATCCAGGGGTTCACTTGCGAGTGAGCCCACTGCGCGCTGAAATTTCTGAGACGACCTCCCACCGTACCTGAGTCTGCTTGTAAGGACCCAGCGTCATGCTGAGGACTTGGCTAGAAGCGGAAGAGGGCTTCTGTTCTTGGGAAGAAGCTGTCTGCTGCAGTCTTTATCCCCTTCCTCTACCCCGGGGCAGATATGACTGTCCTTTTGTCCGCTTGCCTTTATGGGAACGAAAGGACTGATGCTGAAAAGACGGTGTCTTTTTCTGTTGAGAGGTGACTTGAGGTAAAAATGTGGTTACCAGGTCTGATAGACCGACCCCAAATAACTCCTCCCCTTTATACGGCAATACCTCCATGTGCCGTTTTGAATCCGCATCACCTGACCACTGTCGCGTCCATAACCCTCTTCTGGCAGAAATGGACAGCGCACTTACTCTTGATGCCAGAGTGCAAATATCTCTCTGTGCATCTCGCATATATAAAAATGCATCTTTTAATTGCTCAATAGTCAATAAAATACTGTCCCTATCCAGGGTATCAATATTCTCAGTCAGGGAGTCCGACCACGCCACCCCAGCACTGCACATCCAGGCTGAGGCGATTGCTGGTCGCAGTATAACACCAGTATGTGTGTATATACTTTTAAGGATATTTTCCAGCCTCCTATCTGCTGGCTCCTTAAGGGCGGCCGTTTCTGGAGACGGTAACGCCACTTGTTTTGATAAGCGTGTGAGCGCCTTATCTACCCTAGGGGGTGTTTCCCAACGAGCCCTAACCTCTGGTGGGAAGGGATATAGTGCCAATAATTTTTTAGAAATTAGCAGTTTTTTGTCGGGGGTAACCCACGCTTCATCACACACTTCATTCAATTCATCTGATTCAGGAAAAACTACGGGTAGTTTTTTCACACCCCACATAATACCCCTTTTCGTGGTATTTGCAGTATCAGAGATGTGCAAAACCTCCTTCATTGCCGTGATCATGTAACGTGTGGCCCTACTGGAAAATACGTTTGTTTCTTCACCGTCGACACTGGAGTCAGTGTCTGTGTCTGGGTCCGTGTCGACCCACTGAGGTAACGGGCGTTTTATAGCCCCTGACGGTGTTTGAGACGCCTGGACAGGCACTAACTGAGCTGCCGGCTGTCTCATGTCGTCAACAGTTTTCTGTAACGTGCCGACACTGTCACGTAATTCCTTAATTACGGCCATCCATTCAGGTGTCGACTCCCTAGGGGGTGACATCACCATTATAGGCAATTGCTCCGCCTCCACATCATTTTCCTCCTCATACATGTCGACACACACGTACCGACACCCAGCACACACACAGGGAATGCTCTGATAGAGGACAGGACCCCACTTAGCCCTTTGGGGAGACAGAGGGAGAGTTTGCCAGCACACACCAGAGCGCTATATATGTATAGGGACAACCTTACAATAAGTGTCTATCCCTTATAGCTGCTTATATCTGTTATTTTGCCAAATAAGTGCCCCCCTCTCTTTTTTACCCTGTTTCTGTAGTGCAGGATGCAGGGGAGATTCTGGGAGCCTTCCTACCAGCGGAGCTGTGTGGGAAAAATGGCGCTGTGTGCTGAGGAGATAGGCCCCGCCCCCTTCACGGCGGGCTCTTCTCCCGCTTTTTTCTGGAAAACTGGCAGGGGTTAAATACATCCATATAGCCCAGGAGCTATATGTGATGTATTTTTTGCCAAATAAGGTAAATTCATTGCTTCCCAGGGCGCCCCCCCCCCAGCGCCCTGCACCCTCAGTGACCGAAGTGTGAAGTGTGCTGAGAGCAATGGCGCACAGATGCAGTGCTGTGCGCTACCTTATGAAGACAGGAAAGTCTTCTGCCGCCGATTTATGGACCTCTTCTTGCTTCAGCATCTGTAAGGGGGCCGGCGGCGCGGCTCCGGGACCCATCCATGGCTGGGCCTGTGATCGTCCCTCTGGAGCTAATGTCCAGTAGCCAAGAAGCCCAATCCACTCTGCACGCAGGTGAGTTCGCTTCTTCTCCCCTTAGTCCCACGCTGCAGTGAGCCTGTTGCCAGCAGGACTCACTGAAAATAAAAAAACCTAAGTATACTTTTACTTCTAAGCAGCTCAGGAGAGCCACCTAGATTGCACCCTTCTCGGCCGGGCACAAAGATCTAACTGAGGCTTGGAGGAGGGTCATAGGGGGAGGAGCCAGTGCACACCACCTAGGTCCAAAAGCTTTTACTTTTTGTGCCCTGTCTCCTGCGGAGCCGCTATTCCCCATGGTCCTGACGGAGTCCCCAGCATCCACTTAGGACGTTAGAGAAATTAGGGTTAATACATTGTTTTTGCATACTACTATTATTTACGGATATACCATTGACTGTAGCCATCTCTTCCCCTTCGACCTGTGTCGACACTGGTGTGTTTGTGTTCTCATTCCCGCTAGGTCTTGAACCTGTTTTGCGAATTTGTTCTCTTTGCATATCCCCCTCCTGTTGCCATAATTTTAAACAATCATTATATCTAATCCTTTGTTTTCTGGATTTAAGAAGACATATTCTACTGCTTACATTCTGCAGTACCTCTGGTTCAAAGCTGCCCACCCTAGGGAATGGTTCCCTATCATTGTTAGTCATACATATCCACTCATTGCATAAACCTTCTGTGTGGGAACCATATTTTTCACACATGATTAACCTTGCGGAGCCTTTTGGCCACGATTCTGCCTGAACCCTGTCTAAACGTCTCTTACTTGAGCAACTGGCTCCCATATTTGTGGGTCTCTTCTAATACCTTTTAAAAAATTCCCACAAACACCAAAATACTCAATATAAGTAGACGGTGGAGGTATACCTGAGCGCCTTCCACTTGCTCGCGCCCACGCTGGCCAGTACTACCATACACTGTTGATAGCGAAGGCAATGTACCCAGCTTAGGGCTCCTATCAGACCTTACACCGTAATTTCTTTCGGTGGAAGTTCTGTTTGGAATATTTTCCTGAGAGAGGCAGTGAAAATGTCCTTTTCGGTTTCTTTCACTGGAATTGTTTGTAGGGTGAAAAACAGAGAAATTAGATAACTATTTTTCAACCTTTCCAGTGATGCCCACCAGGGAGATTTCCCGAAGTTATCAAAGAAAAACCCCTTTGTCTATACAATCACGTCTGCATATGCTCTTCCACAGATGATACAATAATATCACGTTGCTCTGTGCAGAACAAACGGACGTGTGATGCAATAGCACAGCCTATAGATACTAGTTATCTATATGCCCTACGATTGTTGTAGACCACTTAGTAGACCACCTCAGAGTTGTATGGGATACCACTCAGTCCACTAAGACCACTTTAGTCCACTTTTAATAACGCAGGGTTGCGAACCCTACGCCACCGGATCTCTACTAACCCAGTGTGCACACTTAGACCACTTTAGTCCACCTTGTTCACTTAGTTCTTGGGTTCAGTATCCACTCACTCCTGCACTCGCTCACTCAAATGTACTTTATTTTTCTGTACAGAAAATTATCATTCAGACAAGCAGCTTTACTCTCAGAGGCAATACAGTAAATAAGGGTTTTATACTAAACTTTGGAAGCTGGGCAATCTTGTGCTATTGTAGCGCGGCTACTGTCTCACCTTTAAACTAAATGAACTATTGTGTAATTTGTACTTAGCGACCGTATTCTTACGCAATTTGCGTAAAATATGCGACCGTGCTTACGCCGCGTGTGCAGTTCCGTACCTTGTCCGAGGCACGTGTACAAAACCGTACGTCCGCAATAGCACAAATCATACAATTTCTATAAATGTGAGCAATATTAACTATAATTGCTCACTTAACACGCCACACAGTTCCTCTGTATAAACCTTTATAACTAGGCCAGACTGCGTTTGTGTTTTACACTTACTTCCTTTGTTTATATTACGAATCTAGTAATCTGAATGTTATGGCAACAATGTGGGAGAGTATGCACAGGGTATGGGTGTACGCTTTTGTTGTGTACGCATTTGGCGACAAAAATAAATTCACAGATTTTAAATAGCTTTTTTCCTGCTTACCTTACGAGTTATTACCAGCATCCCTACAAACCATACAGAGCAGACACCATCTAATCAGCAATTAAGTAGGGTTTTCAGTATATCCACCGACCAAGAAAAGGATACGTAGGATCCCCCGTC